>NW_027466069.1:9085000-9457500 GCF_046127955.1 Nelusetta ayraudi | reverse complement strand
ATGTGTTCTCAATGAATTGAATTTGATGGGGATTTGGACATTGTTTGATCGTCCATGACTAATAAAAGCCACGTGAATGTTTGAAAAAAAAAGAAAAGACAAAAAAAGTTACATTTCCTGGAATTTCTGTCTGGCATTACGACAACATTAAGTTAATTTGGGAAGAAAAATAGCCTTTTCTTATTACTGTTGACAAACACGTCTCCTTACTGACAGGCATTGCATACTGCATATGAAATGATACAGCATATTTTGGAGACATTCATTGCAACATGCATGGCTGACAATGGGCTGTTTTCCCCAGGGAGTGAAAATATTCAAGACCCTTTGCACTAAAGAGTGTCATGTGTGGACTTCCCTCTCTGCTCATGGGATGCTATCATCTAGTGGTACAAATGGTATGTAAAGGTCACTTTTGCTGAACAAGGTACGCTTAGATTCAGGTGTGGGTGGGGTTTGGGGTTGGAGTGGAGGGGGGGGGGGGTGGTTGGCACAAAAGGGAGGAAAAACAAAAACTGTGTCTCGTGTTTCTTGTGTCAGTTGTAGCTTTGAAAGTGAAGGGCTCGTTCTGAAAATAATGGTGGACCTTAGTCTGCTGACGCCAGCGCAGAAACACATGTTGCCTTTCACCACAGCTTGAACACTGTAATTGATAAAAGTAGTGGGTACCTGAAAAAGCCAGGATCAAAGAAAGTGTTAAAAGGAGGCAAAAGAAAAGTCACCAAATTATAAGGTTTGTCTCCATTGCCATGTTCAAACATTGAAGTTGCAGTAGACAAAATCATGTTGGCAGATTAAATTACCCACTTCATACACAACAATGCTCTTCATCACCACACAATAATACACCAGGAGGTATACTTTGGAGTGCATGCGCTAATGGCAAGTCAAGACACAGTCTGAGAAAACAAGGTTGTAAAAAAGCAGATGTGTCTGCGGGCTCACAGATGGGATTGATCGCGATATGGCTTGAGGTGTTATGTTATAGTGCAGGTTTTACATGCGAGTGGAAAAATGCACGGGCTCTAATGAGACTGTGCAGCGAGGGCTGCAGTTGTCCTCTGTCAGGGTGTATTTACGCTATGGGAACGACATACTTTCCTCAGTCTGGCAAAGGCACAGGCCACATAAGTAAAAGAGGAGACGGCATCTCTGATCAACGAACTGGTAAGCACAATTGACCCAAATCAACGGGTGTAATTCAATATTACATGAAATACTCCCATGTTTTTCAATCCATTTTGTCAATTTTTTAAAGTTGTATATTTTCCCATTTTTCTGACTTTTTTTTCAGCGATCATGCAGAAATTTGTGGTCCTCTTCATACTGGGACTTGTGCATCTGAGCACCAGTCAGCAATACAGCCAGTTCCAGTGGCTGTCTTACCTGCGAGCGCGACAGAGGTATATCCGCTGGAGGGCCCCTGACCTGGACTGTCCTCTTGAGTGCGACTGCCCTCCGAGGTACCCCACAGCAATGTACTGCCACAGCCGCAATCTCCAGCATGTCCCCTACGTCCCATCACATATCAAGTACGTGTACCTGCAACGCAACCAGATCAGCGGCATTCAGGACGGTGTCTTTGACAACGCTACCAATTTACTCTGGATTGTGCTCCATCACAACCGGCTCAACTCCGAAAAGATTGGCAAGAATGTGTTCAGCAAGCTGAGGAACCTGGACTGGCTCTTCCTGGACCACAACGAGCTCACACGCGTGCCCTCAAACTTACCAAAGTCGATAACTGACCTGCGACTCGGCCACAATAGGATCTCCAAAATCCCCACGAGCACGTTGGAGGGTATGGTCAATCTCACCAGCCTAGAGCTCCACGCTAATGCCATCGAGGATGTTGGAGGTGTGTTTAAGACACTGAAGTCTCTCACAATGCTGGACATGCGAAAAAACAAGCTGAGGAAAATCCCAGAGGGTCTCCCTGAGCGGCTTCAACAGCTCTATTTGGAGTTTAACAACATAGAAAGTGTCCCAGCTAACTTCTTTACCTCATATCCCAAGTTGCAGTTTGTCCGCCTGGCTCATAACAAGCTGACGGACAAAGGACTTCCGACCAATGTCTTCAACATCAGCACACTGGTTGAACTCGACCTCTCTTTCAATAAACTGGAAAACATCCCAGTTGTGAGTCGGAACCTGGAGAACCTTTACTTACAAGCCAATAAGATCAAAGGTATGGACTTTTCTTTGTTTACGCTACATTTAGTATTGTGGCATGGAAGTCATTTTTGTTTTTGTCATTTAAGATCAAGCAGCTGTGATTTGAATTGCTAGACTTTTTTTTTTTTTTTTTTTTTTTAAATAGATCTCCCTTTAATGTCACAGTCATAATTTTCTCTCTAACTTAAATGACTTGGATTGCACAGTACCCGTGTTGGGGTTGTGCATTATAACAGATGTTTAAAGACACAAGAAAGTAATACCAGAGAACTCATGTGATACACATGGATGAAAAATATTAAAATGTAAAGTACATAACCTAACTATGTTTGCACACTCAGTAATGTGCCGTGGATGTAAACTTCAGCGTTCTATTCTGGAGCTCATTTAATTTAAAAACAATGTATATAGAACTTTGGGGGGTTTCCATCAAAATTGTCATCTCAGTGAGCACACATGCATTGTACAATAGTTACTACTCACTATTACAAAGCAAAAGATCTCCCTCGAGCCATATGGGAAGCATACGTTAAACTATGCAATCCTGGGGTTTCCTAGAATAATTTTACCACATAAAAATACCCTCTCCCCAGCCCAAATGTTCCGTTTGTCTCCAAAGTGTACTGTTTTGAACTAAGCATGTTGTTTTTTTCACATGAAAAGGATTTTTTCTTTGTCTTTACACACATCTTTAAATTTCTTTCAGAGGGGTGTCAATGAACTTCATGTCAGCCTGTTTGAGAGTGAGGTGTTTTTCTACAAAGAAAAAGAAAAAAAACGTAAAGTTGATGTCACTTAACTTAATATTGGTATGGAGCACAGAGAAAAATAAGTGTAAATGTATAATAGTGTCTAAAACCACTGCTTAAGTAACACTCTGTGCAAGGAAGCTCACATAACTTGGGGAAAGGAAAAAGAGTAAGGAGTGGCCCTCAAAATTAAATTAGCTGCTGTGCTGCTGTATGTCAGGAGGGGATGTTTTGGCGAAGAGGCAGAATTACGAGAAGGAGGAAGATGACCGGTGCAAAAGTAATAAAAACAAAAAACACATAATTCAGGAGGTCTATGAGAAGGTCAGAGTTGAAGCCCCTCAGACCAGAATTCAAATTCATATAAAACACTGTACAATGCCAGAATAGATTTACTTACTTACTCACAAAACTCACTTACCTGTTATTACCTGTTCATTGTTGGTCTATATTCATTGTGTTGAGACCCAGTGACTAACCCATGATCGCATGCTAAAACCTTGAACACACATGTTTTAGATGTTTCCCTTTACGACGCACCTGTTTTAAATGAATGACTTGTTATTTACACAGTTTTATGATAGACAGTGCAGCTATTTTAAAAGTATTTTGTGGAAGGTATGAATTATTTCAAGCTGGAGGAGGTTGAATACTCTTTGCATTTCAGGACTAGACAGGCAATGGTCGGCTACACGTGCTGCTCTTAAGAATGCAGTGCTGCCCCGGCTACTTAACTAAATTTACTGAAATAACAAATGACCTGACAGGCGTTGACAGAAGCGTCGGCACCTCTGCGGTACAGCAAGAAACAGCTAGCAAAATGTTACAGGATTGTAATTCTTTATTTTGTCAAACTGTTTAGGTTGATGATGAAAGCTCAGCAATACTTGCATTAATTGGTAGTAAGTATTAGTATGCTGGGGGATGTTGCATCTAAGTATGGCCACAAAACTGTAGATTTTACTTAAAAAAAAAAAACTCCTCACTGTTTTTGCTCCCTCGTCGATAGATGAAGCCCAATATCTCTAAGAAGCAGCAGGACACACCTCTGGCTTAGATATCTAGAACAAGCACTATGCAAGACGGTGCTGGACAATGGAAAAATGTAAAAACTGGAAAGACATTTTTCTCTTCTGCAAGTGCCACAGCAATGCACTTTGTGGGATTTATTTATTTGCTACTGACACGCTCCAAATGAATGTGTCAAAAATCTAGTGGACGAAAAAAAACAAACCTGCGGATCAAACATTGGTACGTACACCCAGACCACAAACCCATGAAAACAGTCACGAACAGCTAGTTTTATGCATCGTAAAATGCTATCCTCTTAAAATCAACAGTATTGAAATACAAAGTGCATCTCCCCCTTCCCATAATGCTCCAGACAGAAATTAATCCGCATCCCCTGTAGGGTTAAGTGCAAACACGCTGTCTCTTTATGTTGCCTGACCTCTCTCACTTATTGGGGCTGTTTCCATTGAGCCTAAGCCTTATTAGATAAGTGTCTGTGCCTTGTCCATCTCATCCTGAGTCATGAAAGTCTGCCCGACGTGTCTGCAGGGACCAAACATACCGAGCCAATAAACTCTATGCTTGATTGGTTGTGTTTCTGCTTTGTATATTTACTAGCAGGAGAAGGGATTTTAAAATGTTGTGACAATGTTACTCAATAACAACTCGTGTTGTGACAATGTAACAGCTGACCCTGGCAGATTATCAGTGTTTTTTTTCTTTAACAGTATCAGTGACCGCCCCCATTCTGCCCCTTTCTGACTTTTTCAGACTTTACCCTGAGCAGTTTCTGTGGCAATGCCGTCGACATGGCTAACTTCTCCAAGCTGAGAATGCTACGCCTGGATGCCAACAAGATCAGTGCCAAAGACATTCCTGCCGAAGCTGCCTACTGTCTGCGCCATGTTGCTTCCATTGATGTTTAATACTCCATGATCAACCCAAGAAAGTCAATGTTGGAGATAACATATTTCAATAGAAGCTGTTTTTATTATGTCCAGATAAAAAAGTGTTAAGAGAAAGGTAGACAAGGGCACAAGGTTGGCATTATTTTAGCAAGAAAAACTTTAATTTTGAATTCATGTTTTCTACCAGGAGCAATGTTGTTTCAGCTAATGACATAAACCAATGGCATGACAACAGTATAGAGTAACATGTAAAAGTAGAACGCATTTAACCTTTACCTCCACTATGTGGCACAAGAGGGAAAAAAAGCTGCAACTTAAGCAGTTATGCTTATTATTATTGATATGGCAAAGGTTAATTAACCAGTCACACACATTTCACAATAAACTGTTTGAGGTGTTTCATATAATTTAAACTTAACAGAATGTGCATGCTGTCTTTCAATTAAAACATAGTTATATGTGTTGCGGAGACAATGGATGAACCATATCGCCGTTAGTCGGACACACAGTGTATTATTCAATAAATATTTATACATATATAAAACATTACCTGACATATTTTTGTGTTTTCTTACCAGAACCGGTACTTTCAAAATATGCTCACAAGACTTAAGTGTATAAAAAGGTGCCATTGTGTCAGTGTGTAATTATCTTAATATCACAGAGGACACAGAGAGAGGCTTGATGGACACAGAGAGAGCCTGTGTCATGCTAATCACATTAGAGAAAACCAACCTCATTCTCAGAAGAAAGTTATCTGTCCATCAGTACAGTGCTTTACTGTCAAACAACTATTTCTTCTCTACGTGCTTTGAAGTGAGACAGACAGATGGATGGGTGGGGAGAAAAACAGGGTTGGCAGATTTTGTGACAACTCTGACTGTTTTAAGTTCCCATATATTTATTGAAGACAACTGGCATTTTGATTTTATGCGGCTGCCTTTGATCTTTTAACAGAAAGAGAATAACAGAAATACTTTAGTTTGTTCGCAGCATAGCAATGTCCTGGGATGAATAATGGATTACTGCTGGCATGGCGGCTGTTTGAACACTGACAAGCAGTAGCTTGTGGGATCAAACGTGTTACGGATCATGTTAGACTGGGGACGTCGTTCAGTGGACTCTTGAATTCTGCTCTTTTTCTCCACCTCCGAGGGTGTCTCTCGGAAAACGAATGCGCAGCAACAGATTGACAGAATTTACTGATGTGGTCCACTCCTCTGTTCTCAAACAGAGACGTTATGCAAGCAGTCATTATAAAACACTGGGCTGGCTGATGACTGGGACAACAAAAGTAAAGTCACAATGAAATAAAGGAAAACTCTCGTAATCTTGCTTTCAATAAGATCCGGTAATGGATTTACTGAAAGATGGATTAATGACTGAAATTCCAGCCCTCCGATGAGAAAAGGCTAGACTATGTCCCCCCACTCTTATTTTGCCCTCGGCATCCGAGACAGTTTAATGTGCCGTAGCTGTAGCACTGACCTAAGTTAATCTCTTTGGTTCATTGCTCTCTGTCTCTCTGTAGGAAAGCTGTGTGGTAGCTCTTCACAGAGACCTCTAATGTCTGTGGCTGCACCTCTCCCATAATCACGGTCACATTTTAACCTCCTGAAATTTACAGAAACATAGCAGACAATTTTGGATCATCCTACGCAAGGGGAGAATTGTCGGAATGTGATAAAAAACAAAACAAAAACAAGTTTGTCACATGGCCAAAAATGCCTTGTTTGAGTAAAACAACTCAAATCCATACACATGCTGAAAAAAAATGATGAAACTACAGTCCCCAAAAACACCCAAACAAATGTAATTTCTCTTTTCATCTTGGCGAAAATCCACTTCTGAGCTGATCTTCCAGTTCATCAGTAACACTTTGTCAATTGTCCAGGGTCAGTGGTGAGTCAGGCAAACTGCACCTCACATGCCTATCCATCCACAAGCTGAAGAATGAAGAATGAGTGACCTGAAACAGCACCCGGAACTTGGAAAGTCTTCTCAGATAAATTGCCTCAAGCCGCCGAGGGGAATGCACATGGTATTGGGGCTCTCTCTTTGTTAGCCACTGGCCTCTGCCTCTTAATCACAGAGGAGATACTGCCACCGTCCCTATACACAATGTCTGTAAACCATGATCCCAGTGCATGTGCTCAAAGAATTAGGCGTGCGTCTGAAGTGGCAGCCTGGAGATTGATGTGAGACCTGTGTAGTGTGTGTATGGGCAGATTTAGGTGGATGGGAGCTCAAACACGCAACAACGCCATCAGTCAAAATATTTTATATGAACAAGCTGAATGCTGTGAACAGGCACTTGCTCAACTGTAAAGGTAGAGAAGGCAACAACTCTTTGAGCAAAACTAATATGCTTTGGTTTTCAATTGGTGCGAAGTTCTGACGATGTCCGGTGTCTGTGTAAGAAGAAGTGGTCGAGATGATGTCTCTACTTTCCCACTTCTCCCACCTAAGGGACCTTTACATTACTGGGGCTACCAGAACATTGTCCAGGTCTGTTTTAGAAGCAGCAGGTAGACCAGGCCAGGAGCAACATCCCCCAGTCATAACAAGATTATACGGTACGCTTGAGGAGCCTCAACCTTGATTATCTCAATTTTTGTGAAGCCACGGGAGGTTTCTAGGAACTGAATGACCTTCTTTAAGAGTGTTGCACTGCTTGAGGAAAGGTAAAGATGGTGTCCAGATGTTGTTACCATCTTCTGACAGTGGAGGTTTGTCTCAGTTGGCTGAGACAAATTATGAGAAACAGTGGGGTAGAGCAGGTTAGAGCAGCAGGTTAAGGGTGACAAGAACTATTTTGACCAATAAGAAACATAAAAGGGCAACACGGTGGCGCAGTGGTTAGCGCTGCCGCCTCACAGCAAGAAGGTCGTGGGTTGGATTCCGGGGCCCGGGCCTGGGACCTTTCTGTGTGGAGTTTGCATGTTCTCCCTGTGTCTGCGTGGGTTCTCTCCGGGTTCTCCGGCTTCCTCCCACAGTCCAAAAACATGCATGTGAGGTAAATTGAAGACTCTAAATTGTCCGTAGGTGTGCATGTGAGTGTGAATGGTTGTTTGTCTCTACGTGGCCCTGCGATGAACTGGCGACTTGTCCAGGGTGTCACCCTGCCTTCGCCCTATGACAGCTGGGAGAGGCTCCAGCAGACCCCCGTGACCCTGAGCTCGGGACTAAGCGGGTATGGAAAATGAATGAATGATGAATGAATGAAAGAAACATAAAGATAATTCAAACTATTCTGCAGCAAAATTGGATGCACAAATCTTTGGAATCTTTGGAATGCAAGAAGTCTTAATAAACACATGAATGGGAGTACAGCGGAAAAACCCTTACATTTTGAATTTGCTACTGGTAGATCTTTCATCCTTAACGTGATTAATGAAGTTTTTCTTTGTCTCTTTTAAAAATGGATTTTATTTCATTCCACAGGGACAGAAGTAATCAGCGTTATGGAGAGTATGCTAAAGTTTGACAAAGGGCAAGAATCCAACTGTTGTCCCTTGCCAGGTGTTTCAAAAGGCTTCTTCAGAAAAATGGATTTTGACTAATAAATAACTTGCGTTTGGCAGAGAACATTCCAATACATCACATTACAAACAACAGGTTAAGTGCTAGCAAATAAAGACATGTTTGAAATACATGACTTGAGTAAAAAAAATAGTTAACAATCTCAATATACATAGCATATTATCTCAAATATGATCCATCTTTCCTCTCAGTCAAGGCCGCCAATCTTCAGATTAAATAGGTGTCTATGATACATTACACACGTGGTATTGGTATGAAAACATGTACATGGAGGACAAAATGTACAGCTTCACAAGTGCTCTGTCTGCAGCTGCAGCGCTGTGAACTTTACTGCCTGAAGAGAAAGAGAAAAAAAAGTTCCTAAGAAAGAAACATGGATCATAGGAACCTTGCATGTAGGAATTATTTCTTTTTTTTTAAAAAAATAACAAATGGATAATATTCTTAGCACTAATTCTTACACTTGCCTGTTTATGCAAATATAATAAATAAACTGCCTTTTCTGCCACTGTCTATTGTGAAGGGCAGAATAAGAAGTATACTCTGGAAAAAAATTCCCAAGAGTCTACCTCCAGAATTTGGGAGTAGAGAAGACGGAACGGCCTGCCAGCAGTTCTGACCTCAACCCCATTGTCTACTGTCTAATCAGCTTGGTTCTGATGTTTGTGCCAGAGCCACCAACCAAACTGGGTTGGTGTGTTTGGCGACAGGCGCCGTTTGAAGAACGGAATGCCTTCCCACAGCAGTGTGTGTGACAAAACCAGCACGGAGAGGACGTGTCAGCCTGTGTGTGGTTCCTCCATACGCTACTGAGGCTTCTGTTTGTCAAATGAATGCACGTTTAGCTGGTAAATTGGCAATATGCCTTTTTTTTTATGTAATCCACCGAATGACACCAAATGAGTCGATGCCATTTTTTTTTTTGGCATTGGCAGAGAATATTTGGTACATTTTTCATTTAATTTTTCAACACACAGTATGCATGTTTCTGACAATTGCAGTACCATTCAAAAGGAAAAAAAAAAAAACAGGCTTCCCAAAAGTATAAGTATAAAAAGTATAAGATGTATTGCCAAGATGTGACCTCGCTAAACTGAAACAAGAGAACCAAATACTTACATTATTGTGTTTCAATCTCTATGTTCTGGAGGTCTCTGCTTTAAAACCAAAATCCAAAAAGTATGCATTAGTATTAATATACTACAATAACATGCATTATAGATCTTTACAAGCATACATATTCTTACCTGAAGTTTATGTGTGAACTTGTTCTGTGAGGGTTGAATGTTTTCTGGTTGGGAAGGGAAAAAAACAAAATAAGCCGTCAAAAACATAGAATTCACACGGGCAGTTCCTAATACTGTGTATACAATACATACTGTTTGTGTATGCAAACAGTTATCACACAGAGTAGCTCAAACTATGAATGAAAGATCTGGTAGATGAGGGATTGGAGAAGCTGTACAAAAAAGATAAAAACAGCAACAACAACAACAAAACAAAAAATTCAAGGATCAAGAAATATTTGTCGACAGGTCAGACACCAACATTTGAGGTTTTAATGCTTCCAAAAGAAGAACTATTCTCATGTGCCTTTCCTAACTTGATATTGACAGGACTGGAATCCACCTTGAGAGCTGAAGCTCCCAAAGCGCAAGGTTCCCTTTGGCTGACAAAAAGCTAAAACAAAAAGGATCCTGACAGCCGAAGTCAGTGGAGGTGAAGTTACATTGATAGATGATTTTGGGAGAAGCAAGCGTAGTTTTTGTTTCATGTTCGTGTTTAATTTGTGGGTGGTCATCTTGGGAACGGTCAGAGGTCTGCAATCCAGTGTTTTGATCCACGTATGTTAACATTTTTGACAAACTTAAGTAAGAGACTTGCGGCAAGGTCTACATTACTCTGCAGTTTTGTTTTGTTTTTATTTTTAACTACCCTCAATCTTGCTTTTGCAGATCCCCAGCAACAGTGCTGACACTGTTCCAAACCCCAAATTAATCACAGCACAAACACAGAAATCACTTTGTTTGATTTTGTTTTTTGGTCAGACGGCTGAGAAAATGTGATCGCTGAAGCTTTTTACACTCGTGGCATAGTTTTTTTTTGTTTATGTTTTTTTTTTTTTTTAGCTGAGGGCAATTATAAAGCACTGAATGTGTAAAATCATTATTAGATAGCGCAGCTCAAAGTAATGCAGTGATTTTCATGCAATTTATTGCAATTCACGGATCGTCTTTCGCTTTCCCGTGCAGCTTTTCACAAATGGTAAAAAGTTTCCTGTGGCAAAGCATTCTTGCACAGCACACAGATGATCCTAATTTAGCTCAAAAATAGTTAAATGAGTAATAGCAGGGTTTACCCACACACAATCTGGCAAAAACAAGGGAGACGAGAATCAATGTTGGATTCTGGGATAGAATTTGTAGGGAAACAAAACAATGGCTGTGGAGCTGAGCAATCCTGTCATTAGAGAATTATGCACCTCCTTAATCACTTTCCCCTGTATAAATAACTGAAGCCTGACGTGCTGGAGACCTCCTCTTTACAGTTAGTTCTTTGCATGTTCTTCAAAGCCATCCAGTTTTGCTTGTTCAGACTGCATGCAAAACAAAACGGGACCAATTTGTAACCAGAGGCAGATGTGTCGCCTCTTTCATAATTTTAATAATTCAACCACACGTTGCGCAAAACATTAAGACTTACTGACATCCAACTTTACTTGCACCTGGAAAATGTCCCTGACTTTTGGTGGTGATTCGAAACAGACTTTCACACAAACCAGTCTATTCCAGTTTCACTACCATGGACTGGTTAGTTCTTTTCCAGTAATTCTCTTCTGAGCAGTTCATTCAACCACCACGTCATGTATTTGTGCTTAAATAAGCTGTTGCAGCTGCAGTGTTTGGTCAACAAAATGCAATAAGGAAAACAGCTGTTGCTTTTAGTCAAATAAAACTTGAATTGCAGTAAAAACTGGTAAAAGTGTCTTAAATGTTACAGATTTGTTTCACATATCCATCGCACAAAAAATCTGGAGGGAGAAGAACAAGCCTGAAAACTAATTGGATGAACTTATCCGTCACAGTCTAGCAGACTAATCAAATTTGCTTTTCGCTTCTTCTGAAGTTGTTCAGACTAGTTTGGAGCAGTCACCTCTTGCTCTCTTGTCTCCTGCTACTTATCTGTGACGGAAGCTGTTTGGTTAAGGAATTCAAAGAGACCATTCAGAACCACTGATCACTGATGGTAAGATGGACACGCTTGATTCAGAGTTGAAACTTGAGCTAATGTACCAAGTCGTTTGCAATTTCTCGGCATGTGCATCTTCTTTAATGCAAAAACAAGCAAACAAACATATTTCACAAAACGTGACGCATTTGACTATCTCCTGCTATCATTAACAGAGCTTAGAATAGAGACAGAGCCGTGTCCACTGCGTTGTAATCGTGACCAAAATTGTTTGCAGAGCATAGATTTCTCCGCAGGGATTAATGCAATGCAGCTTTTCTAGCATCTGTCTTGACAAGGTAAACAACGATCAGAACAACGACAGAGCATGTTTATCTGCTGTCACTCTGTCCTCATATACTCAGACGCAGCAGAGTGTTCTTAAAACTCAACCCAACATTTATAAAATATTCAAAGTGCACACAGGTCTGAAAACAAACAAAGCAGTGTTGTTTATCTTACGCTAACAAACTATGGCTTTCTATGAACACAGAGTCCAAGTCCAGATTTTAACAATGCCTG
This sequence comes from Nelusetta ayraudi, assembly GCF_046127955.1. NCBI lineage: Eukaryota > Metazoa > Chordata > Actinopteri > Tetraodontiformes > Monacanthidae > Nelusetta > Nelusetta ayraudi. Next base: position 9,445,364 of record NW_027466069.1, on the reverse strand, counting down.
GAGCTTATTCAGGACAGGCTATTTGCCTTTATTGACCTACTTAAAATATTATTACATTATTACTCATTTTATTGCAAGACCGTAAGTTGAAAGTTGTATTTTACTTACGACGTAATGAGTAATATATTGCATGTTGTAAAAATGATGGTCACACCATTATCATAGCTGAGATAAACTTATATGAACTTAACCTGCATTGCCCAGAATATTTGACTTTATTGAGAAGTGAAATCAAACATTTCCAAAATTGAGTTTAAACTTCCCTTGATTTATGGTCAAGATTAAATAAAAATACAAGCAAAAAAAAGAAGAAGAAAGAAATAGAATCATGTGCTGCTGCAAAGTAGCAGTTTGGTTCATGCCACTGTGTCCGCGGGTCTTCAACATCTTGTTTCATGCTCAGTAATTACCAGAGAGGAAGTGCCCTGGAGGACACTTACAAAAGCTGCTAAGGCGTGCCTTATTGCAATATGACTGGAATGCATATCCAGATACTTCATAAGAACACGTCAGATTTGGGTGATAGCAGAGCAGATGCACGTGTACCTTTTGTGTGATGAGGCAGTAGAGAGTGAGAATGAACAGCAGTCCTCCGCAGACAGAAGCGATGATGAAGCCGAGCTTGTACAAGTCTCTGACAGGGTTTCTGTGTGATGTCTTTGCTGATTTTCTCCCATAACTTTCTGTTTGAAAAAAAAAAAAGTTTTTTTTTATTTGTTTTTTTAACGAAATCCTAAGAACTCTGTGATCCATCAAAGCGCTTTCCAAATGGTAGAGATTTCACCTGTGAAATACTGTGTGGATGGTTCTGTTGACAGCTCTGTCGTCGAGCCAAAGCTTTCTGTGTACTCATGCTGGCACCTCCAGTCCAAGGGCACATCACTCTTTGTTACGAGTTCCCAGTAGTCGGAAAGCACCTCTGAAGCTCTCTGAAGTGCCTCTATAGGAGAGCTACTATACAGCATCTCAAAACTCTCTGGCTTATCCTACAATAGAATATTTTTTGACAGGGATAACAGTTTTATTTCTATAGTTATGTTTTCTTTCTTACAACACAGTGTGTAAACTTAAACCTCTTGAGAAGTCAGGCAAAGCCAGCAGGCGTGCGCTCACCTCAACCTCCTCGTTTATCTGCGGCACACATTTCTGAGAGTAGATGTTGAGGATGAGCGCTCTCAGGGACTGAACGTAGCCATAGTTGACCGAACCCCTGCTGTACTTGAAGTTTGTGGTGAGGAGCTCCAGTATCGAGGGCAGAGCAGCTTTTACAAAGCAGCATTTACTCTGCGGAAAATCAGGGGTTGATAATAGACACGAAAAAGGGGGCACAAGTGTTGTAAAGTGTGAATCTGGAGCCTTTGAATGGAAGAACTCTCACCAAACTCCTTCGTTCTATGAAAGTGTACGTCATCAAACACCCATTTCTCAACTGGTTGTCCATCTGCAAGAGTTACCAGACAAATGTTTCACGACTGTCCATGTGCTGCAAATTACCAGTCAGATTTGTATTTCTTTCAAATAAATAAAACAACAGCTTCCATCCTAAGTTTGTCTTAGAACCTACCAGATGCCTGACTGTCAGCAGGTGCTCTCTAGTGATGGAGTGTCTGCATGGACCAGGGACCTCAGTCATGGTCAGAGGAAAGCTCAGGAACAGAAGCACACACAGACACTTTACCTGCAACTGACAACAAAACATAAATTCCTCCATTTTTATTTGCCAACAGCATAGTTTCTCTTTTGTCGACTTCCCCCTTTTGGCTGACGACAGAACATCGATAAGCCAAAACAAATTCTTCCATTAACCCTAACCCTCTACAGGGCAAGGACTAGGCGATTAGAAATGGAAAGGTGGAAATGAAAACATAACACATGACAAGAACAGATGCCCTTCCCCCATACACACACACACACACACACACACACACACACACACGCACACGTGACACCGTTACATCTGTATTGTTGCCATTATATTTGTGCTCTCAGCCTTCTCGAGCTGTGGATATTAAATGGAACAGGGTGACACTATAGAAAATGTCTTTCTGAGTTTGCAGTGTGAGATTGTTCACACTGCATCTCTCATGACTGGTCAATAAAACAGAATAGATTTGAGCATCCCAGCAGCAATGCGTAGAGTCACATTCTTTTTAAGCAAAAGGCTGAATAACCTAAGAATACTTTTTTGTACCAATGTGCACCCAAATATAAGTTATTTTGCGAAGAAAAATACATACGCTATGGTGTTTTTTCTTCCACATTTTGCAGTGATGCATGAAAAAACATTATTTTTCTTTATTGTGCTTGACGTGCTGAACAGCAGCACACTGATGCCACAACATGTGCCACAACATGTATTTAATAATGAAATACACAACGCTATTCTAAACTCAACCTGACCAGCCAGATTGGCCAGGTTTGCCAGCCAAGCACACCAGCCATATGATACCATTTGACACCACAGCACAATTGGGGTCAGATCATGTTTGAAAATTTGGCCTGCATAAACAAAAGTTAAAAAAAATAAAATAAAATAAAATAAAATAAAAGGAGCTGGCGCAAGCTTTAGCATCCTCTTTAAATATGATGAATTGATGAGATGTTCCTGACTCTTTACAAGCCACAGATGGCCGCCAAAACATCTGAGCGTCAACTTTGAACCACTGTATGGAACAGTTTTATGGGCATCTAAATTCAACCTGTTCGGCAGCAGCCTGCCTCAGATTATCGTTGATGGCTGACAGGGATTGTACGCCTCATCTGCTTGTAATTAACCTTCAAAAATGTCCTCGTCTTGCTTTGAGTTAACATTGTTTCCGTTGCGATTGTATGAGTTAATTAGTAGATTAACAGCAACACTGTCAGCGCTAGCGTTAACTGTGCGTGACCCGAGGAGAACCTAACCCAGCTCTGATAATGGTCCAATAGTGCCCTCTATCTTGAAAGCCCGATGTTGGAAAACCAGCATGCACCGATTCTGCGGCTGATAATGCAGGCTACCAATCATGTTTGGGCAACTGGTAGAATGAAATAGGCTCCAGATGGATTTAATTCTGCCGTAGAAGATGAAAAGATGGTGAGAAACACATGTTTTGCACACTGCTAGCAAACTGTCTGAAAGATTTCCTCCATCCTCCTCTTGACTAACAAGACCAGTTACTTTGATGCACTGAGGAAAAGAGTTAAGTTGAAACAATAAAACATGAGTTTTTACTGTTTGAGTAATGAGATGGAATAGGACACAAAATTTGGGTGCAGTGAAGCGGGTTATGCGTGGGTTTTTCAAAGCATCAAGAGCAGAAAACATTTATTCCTTAACTGTGTCTCCAGTTTCTGAAGGCAATTGGAGGAGATAGGAATGAAAACAGTTTCTTGAAATAGAGCAGGACGCTGGCATGCTCACTGGCAGACTGGTATTGGGACACCACTTGATAAATTTTGACGAAACACAATCTAATTAATGTAACCCAATAAAACTTTTAATGTCGGTGGTATGTGGCAAAGGCAAGAGCACATGATGCGAATGTCAACCGTCACATGATTTCTTCCCTCCATACTGTCAATCATACCTGTATTTAGGTCAGCCCTCTCCACAATTAAGCAGCAACATTTTAAAGCAGCCACACAAAAGCATGCACCGCTCCTGACGTGGATCGCAAACAAATCACGCCAAAGTTTCCCCCTCCACCGTGAATGCAGAAAAGCTCTCACCTACCTTAGCTTTGCTCTGAGTCAGGGTTGAAACAAGGATGGTCATCTGGTATGTTTTTGACAGTGGAAAACTCTAGACTCCTCTGTCAGACACATTGAAGCAAAAAGATCCTTTTCATATATTCAGTTCCACTCCAGAGGAAGAAATTTGCCGTAAAGTAAATTTGACACTTTTCATGTGGTGCTCTCCGTCAGTGCATTGCCTGGTGCGCTCCTCCAGCACCGAGTTCAAACACAGACTAACTGTTCCTGCTGACAGGCAGCCCTTTTAAAGACCTCCCACCTCTCCTCTGTTTGATAAGTTCGAGCGCCTTGTGTCTCTGCAGATTTTTTTTTTCTCCCCCAAACAAATCAACAAACAGTTTTTTTGCTTTCAGGTTGACAGTATTATTTTAGTTTACTCTCACACCCCTGGGACAAGTCTAGAAAAGATCGTCAAATAACTGAAGTAGGTAATTGCTTCTCGTTCTCGGAAAGGAGTTATATTCCAAGAAGGTATTTTTAGTTTTCTCAAGAGAGACCGCCGTTCAGTGCCCAGATGCCCTGTAAAACGTAAAAGATGTGTGAAATAGTCACTGAATGGGTTTGTGAGAACTGTCCACAGCAGCATATGTTCCTTGCTGCTTGAGGAATCCTGAACTCTTTTAAGACGATTTATTGATCGGCGTCACGTTACACAATAAGAAAGACAGAGGAAGGATGTTTATTTGGACAGCGGGTGTGTGTTACCATTTGCATGACCTGACCTTAGCCCTGGGTGAAATGAACACAAAAATATAGTAATGAAGTGCTTCTGATAAGGAATTCCTTTCGTAATTGAACAACAGACTTCTGGGCTTAGAACGAGAGCCTCGTGCCTGGTGTTGATTAAGACAGGAAGTGAACACCAGCATTCCTAAATTACAAACACAATACTAAACGCAACATGGCAAATCCATGTATCACTTATTAATCATCAAAGAGAGCACAAAAGGGGCTTTTTAAGGCTGAGAGCATGACTGCTGGGAAGTGACTAAGTGCCACACATTGATGCAACTTTCAACTTGTTTGAATGACTACAGGACCACATGATTAGAGAGAGAGAGAGAGAGAGAGAGAGAGAAAACGTTTTTTAAAAACAAAAATTCAAGGATCCACTTGGTGTGATTTTATTGGCAGTGACAGGGAAGGAACCTGAGACATCTGTGTGCGTGCGTGTGTGCGTGTGTGTGTGTGTGCGCGCGCGCGTGTGTTTATTTTGTTTTTTTAACCACTCTCACTGGATTCCTAACCAGTAGAAGTGGTGTAGGATTACACCAACTTCTTTTGTGGTTCATTTTACCATTTAGAATTTGAATGCTATTGTTTATAATGTGCTTTTTTCAATAAATTAACAGTTAGATACAACAGTGCATATTTGATTTAAATACTACATCATTTATTCATGATTCATGTTTTCAACATATTTAACACATTTTCTTTTCTAAATTATTCTTTGTGGTTATTTTTCTTGCTATCGTTGATCTTTTGAGCGCTATCATCTGATTCGTACAAGAAAAGAAAAATAAATAAAGGCCCAAACAAAAAGTATAATGCTTTAATGGTTTAAAGAAAAAGAGACGTTGACATATTCCTGCAGTAATATTTCTAAACCTCACAGTTCAATATAGTTTCTTTTGTTTCCATTCTGCATGTCACATACTTTAAGCCTGGTTAGGAATGCCTTTTGAATGTCCATTCGAATATCAAACCTCAAAAATTACCCAACCGTGATGCATTTTGTGTTCAAGAAAATAAACGATATATCAAGCAATATATGATACAAAATATGTTATTCTTTAGCTTTGGCTGTCTGTGGCAACACCTTGCATTGTTTTTCACTGACTGAAATAGATAAATAAAAGGGTTTGCGAGGTTGTTTTTTTGAATACTTTCCAGAATATGTTGACTCTCACTGAGCAATTTTAATGCACTGTTGATGAAATTCCAGTCCTGAGATATCCATCCTCATCTCTTTGCTGCCTGCCAACAGACCCAAAACAGACAATTCGTGGATATGAGAGCAATGAAACTTTGCACGTCTTTGTGGCATCATAGGGCTTCCCCGTTTTACTATTTGGAGATAATGACACAAAAGATCTGACAAGATCGTCTGATTTATAGGTGGGCTCCTATTGTTGGCTTATCTTTGTGCTTCTTGAACTTGCAAAGAAAGCAGAAATTACTTTTGCAAATGGGGTCGTCAAATAACTCCAGAGGCTTTAGAGCTCAAAATGGACAAAGTTACTGGAAGTATTTGTTTCAGTTGCCTCTAAGAGAGCAGAGATGATGCACTGCGACAAATAAAAAGAAAACAAAAATTAGAATTAATGACAATAACATGAACAGTCCTATTCGTGCATGCGATTCATCTTAATCCCATCTGACCGTCTTTGTTTTCCTGTAAGAGGCCACTTGGCAAAATGTTCCAATTTACCCATATTGCATAGTTTTCAAGATTGGACTTCAATCATGAGGGGATTTGAATTTGGAGAGTGTCACAGCAACACTGTCTGCTTTAGGGTATTGTCTTAATGCAGGCCAATAGTGACTTAAAGCCAGATTTGCAGAGGCTGTATTCACTCTATTCTTTTGAAAATGTCAGTAATATCTCCTGTCTTCATGCATGCATTTTCTTTCCCCAGAAACAGTAAAAAACACCTTTATTGTGCCCACACTGTTTTATTTCCCTCTTTAAAAATGTCAAAAGTCAAAGCCAATTGTTGATATACCCAAACAAATAAGAATATAAGGGTGGCAATCAGTGTATTGTTGTGTCTCGAAAAAGGCTAATGCTCAATTTATAAAAGCCTTGTGGAAACGTGCATAACGTTTTACCGAACATGACAAAGAGCCCCCAGTCCCGATTTCAATGAGCTGAATCAAATCTTAAGAAGGCATCATGGAAGGAAATGTTGTTTCATTCTCTAAGGTCTTCAAACCTTAACTATTATGTAACAGATTTGGAACGGTTTGTCCTGATACATATAACAGCTATTGACGAAACCAAAAGTAGTTGAAATCGAACCTTTTATTCCAATTGGCGTCTATTCCCGTCCCACACCCTCAAAACCTCTGGGAAAAAGTCCTAAATAGAAACACTTGTGATTCCACACACCAGTTTACACCAGGCCTCAAGCCTTGCCAAGCCTGCTGCTTGTCAGTCACTCCACTCACTGTCTTTCCTTTGCCAGCTAGCTTGCACACTACTATTGGACTAGCAAAAATGACTTAGTGTTTCCAGTTTGTAGCTTGTTTGTCGTATATTTCCAGTGAACATCTGCTTGGATCGTAAATACCTTATTCCTGTCCCAAGTCAGTGGCTTGTTTGACTTATTTCCCCCAGCTTGCTGTCTGAGGAGATTTGCCAATGGTTTTTATGTTCTGTTCTCATATTCACTTGTGCATTTCTAGACATAGTAGACAGGCGATTCTTCTTATTAAAACTTGTGTCTATTTCTTAGAGCTCCGCAGTTGAAATCCTCTGGTTCTTTGCTCCATAAAGACTGAAGTGAAATCTACTCCCGTTCCTCCTCTGTTGCCAGCATCAAGTCTGCTACACAGATATCATCTGGTTCTGCCTCGGATCATTGTAGCCTTTCACTGCTCTTGTCTCTCAGTGTTTGAGCCTTTGTACCCAACCGCCTGGGTGCCTATGTCTTGTTTTAACCCACCTCTTTCTGGTTGTTATTTCCTATATTAAATATTTGTACAGTGAAACCTTGACATTATAAGGTGAAAAAAAAGAAGAAAATGCATTATTTGTTAAAGATAAACAGTGATGCAGAGAGTAATGTGTTCTCTCCATGAGACCAAATCCACATATTTGCTGGAGGGTACTAACTTCATAATAACTCTAGAATACATCTTTTATTCTTGGGGGACACCCACGCAGACACAGGAAGAATAATCAAACTTCTCATAAGCTGCGTTTCCGTTATCCCTAGAATTTCTCAAAGGGAACACAAGGGAAACACAGCTATAGAGAGAAGCTTTCTCTCTCACACACACTCACTTGTCACTTCACAGCAAGCCTTGTTGCTGTGACAGTGCCAGCTATCATACTACTGTCCTCCCCATTATTATATCAGAAACCCTTGAAATATTCTCTTGTCCGCATAAACAATCTGTTTTTGGATCTCTCTGCGCTTGATGTACACAATCCCATGACATTGTGGTTTATCCTTTTTTTTTTCACAAAAGTTCTATTTTTAATGAAAAGAGACAGTTCCCCGAGGAATCACGAGCTGTGGAAATTCTTTGAAAAAAAAAAAAAAAAAAAAATCTCATTCACTGTGCACTTGTTGATTATTGGCCGATTGTGCACGAGCCAAGTCAGTGTGGGCAGCACACATGACTGTCCCAAAATAAAAACAGAGATTTACACAAGTTTTGTTTTTTGCAGTTGTGTCCCTTTCACCTGCACATGGCAATGTTTCTTGTCCACTTGGGGTAAATGTTGTAAATGATGTCACATCATATTCAATTTGCTTAAAATGCAGTGACCCAAGATGTTCAGCCTTTTTGAGCCAATTTTGTCATTAAAATGTCAATGGTGCCTCCAATTTGATTCACTCTTGAACAGATTTTGACTACAGGCAGAGAAATTTTACACAAGTATTATTATTTTTATTATTATTTATTACCTTCTTTATTTATTTGGTGTTTTGTGACACATTGAGAATCTGGTTTCTTTCAAAGGAGTTTTATTGTCATTCCAGTCTGCACATGACAATGACATTGTTTAATAAGGTCAACATTAAACAGACCAATGGGACCAAATAATTCATGATAATTCAAGAAAGATAGAATAATTATGCACCGAAGGTTTTGGTTTTGTGCAAAATAGCTTAACAGAAACATACGCTGGGGTGGGTGGACAGTGAGGTGGTCCTTTGCACAATTCCTCCAACATCCCTCTGTAGGAGGAAACTACAGGACACCCCCAGAGATCAACAGTCTCACAGCTGCTGGAAGGAAGCTGTTTGTCAGTCTTACGATCCTGTTCCACATTCTCCGCTGCTTTCCCCCTGAACGGCGAAGTGAAGGGAAGAGGGCTTCTGAGAGGTGGAGCACTTCATTATGCAAGTGGCCCTCTTCGCGCATCTGGTTGTAAATCTCAGTGGTCCGAGGGAAGCTGCTTCCAATCCTCTGTGCTGCTGTCATTTCCTTGCTCTCTACAGCAGAGCGGCTGCCATGCCAGACAGTGATGCACGAGCCGCGGACAGGACTGAGCCTCCAAGTCCCACTTACCTCTGTCTCCCGAGGAAATAGAGGCACTGGTGACAGTCCTTAACAAAACAACAAGCCTTGTTGCTCCTAGAGAGGTCCTCGCTGAGGTGAACACCCAGGCGCCTGAAGCTGGAGACCACTTTCAGAGGAGTAACTGTGGTTCTCCTATAGTCAAGGGAGGAAAGTGGTATCTTTTTTTACAGAAAGTCCTCAATCGTGCCCGATGGTCAGAGATGCAACCGACTACTGCTGTGCTGTCCGAAGACTTCACCATATGAGAGTTGTGGCTCCGGGCAGAAGAGTCATGAGGGTGAGCAGGAGAGGGCTCAGCACACATCCCGATGCTGGGTCTGTACTGAGGTTAATGGGGAGGAGCATATCGTTCGTATTCTGACCGTCTGTGGTCTGGCGGTTATGAAGTCCAGCGCCCAATTGCAGAGGGAGGTGTCCAGTTCGGGTGTATAGCATTTCTGAACCAAGATACACACGGTATGATGATTGTGCTGGATGCATTAGACAAGGTGTAGATGAGAGTTGTTGCCTTTGGATAGCGACACTGAGTGGATATTAAAACTTTCTGAAGGATCTCAATGATTGTGTGAGAAACTCACACATGGAAAAACTCTTGAAGAACATCTTGAAGAATGCGTAGTAAATTTTAGAGACAGTCTGGTATGTAGTGTCCCGGGAAGAGGAGGATGTCTCAGAACATGAAGTTAAGGGCGGGGGAGATCCTAAATATGAAAGCAACTTTGAAGATGAGCTTGACTCATCTCAAGACAATATCTAACAGCCGGAGGAACCCTACAGCCGACTGCAGGAACGACCCCATATGTCCAAGAGTCAACAGATTGAATGGTTTTCAGTTTCTGATGGGTCCCAGGTGAATTTTTTTAGAGCAGTTTCAAAACCTTAAACATTTTATGGGTCTGTTTGACCCAAACATTGACAAGGGTTCAAGGATAAATGGGCAGAATACCCTCCTAAAGAAAACAAAAAAAACAAAAAATCAATGGTACGCATGCAGTTCCTACTTAAGCCCTTTTTATTTCTTCACACTATGCTTTGCACGACGCTTGACTTGAACTTGTTATGACAACAACAACAACAACAACAGAGGTCATTGCTGTGTTTGGACATGACGTATATGACATCTAAAAACTGTGTGATGCGGACGTCCATGAGACCACAGCACACTCTTCCACGGTGTGTTAGTCCATCAAAGCCGGATGAGGCCAGGTCCTAAGACACTGGAGGCATGTCTGAATGATGTTGACAAGACTTTTTCTTTAAGTGGTAATGGACTAACTTGGATTTGTATCCCATCTTGTAAACAACTGTGCCTTCCAAGAAGGAAAAACACAGAAATCTCAACTTTTCCAGTCTTTTGTTGTCCTCATCCGAGCTTGTTCTCAATGCTGTCATCTCCAGTTTGGATTAAACAGATTTAAAACAAGGTCCAGCTGATGTAATGTAAGCTGTGTGTAATGTTTAAAAATTATTGCTAGTCAGAAAGATTAATTTTAGATATCATATTATTTTATAAAACACTATCCCAGACTTTTTCTTTCCCCCAATCATGGTTTCAGTGAATAATGAATCTTTCTATGACAGTTCTAAAACAATCCAAACTGCAGTAAACTCAAATTGAATTCATTCAAAGTAAATAGAGAAATAAATATGTATACTTATCTATAAGTTTATTCTGAAATGTCATGTTGAAAATGTTGTTACAATACAGACTTGGATGGCCAGAGGTGTCACACACACATTGAAGTTAGCTTTTGTTGTTATAAATTAAAACATAAAAGATAGTTATCTGGTAAAACATGTAGTTTTAAAAGGAATGCAGGATCTTTAAGAAAAGGCTTATGGGTGTCCCTTATTGTGTATTGTTCTCTACCTGTTTACACAACATATTCCATTGTGGGTTACCAGAAAAAGCTGGTAGAAAAGAAAAGGGAAGGTGTGAGACAGAGGGTGAGAAATGATTTCAAGAAAAAGAAAGAGTGGCAAAAAAAAAAAGTTGTTTCACTTCATGGTCAGACTGCTGTTGCAAATCCTATTCGATTATTGCGGCGGTCAAACTCTGTGTAGTAGCGGGCAATGAAGTTGGCACCCAGTATCCAGACTGGGCCTGCAGGAGGCGGCACATCCAAGCCCCGGAAAGTGACAATGCAGACGTCCCCTTCAATTTGAGATTGCTGGACAGATAAAGGAATGTAGTTCAAGTTATTACACTCTAAAGTTACAAGTGTACTGGATGGGGGATGTTTCAAGTATTTAAAAAGTGCATTTGCCAAAATTTCTCTTCTTACACAAAACCAAGACCACATATTCCAGATATTCCTAAACAGAGGACTCGTTTAAATTGGTGTCCCAGAAAATTGAAGCACCAAAGAAAATTGTTGTCGTGTCATGATGCTCACCCATAGAATGTAATCCTCCTGAGTGAGCGAGTACTCGTGGCCACCGCCCAGGTGGAGCGTGATACTTGGTAACGTCTTCACCGCATCACAGTTGACTTTGTACTAATGAACATCACAGGGGTGGAGCACAAACAGAGAAATTAGGTTTGTCAGGGAATATCATGTTCTTTTTTTTTGTAATTTTATTTCCCGTTGGTGAGAAACAAAGTTGCGTGCGTGAACGCTCACCCCACTCTCATCCAGCTGAGCACCGATGGTTTTCATCAGCACGGACACTGAGGAGGCCGGGCCTGTGATGTAGGAGGAGCCTGTGTCAATCACAGCTGTGCAGCCCTCTACGCAAAACATCATCTCCATCCCCACTGAAACGCTGCAAGGAGTAAAGAGGGTTGAGAAAAAAGGGAAAGTGCCCGCCCTTTTTTGCACTGGAGAATAGATACAGGCACACATTCACAAAAACATGCTGCGGAAACACAGGTTGTCTTTGTTATAGCAGAGCTCTTACCCTTTCATGGTTACCTCCCATTTGCCCATCTCCTTAGTATCCACATAATTGAAGTCGCCTGTGTAGTAGTCTGGATCTGTGCCGCCGAGGACCAGTTCTCCACCTGGAAAGTGTTTTGGGTCTCTGAAAAGGATAAATTGATGGCCAATTAACAGCATCTCTTACGTGCTCATGCCTTTATTCTCATCATGACAAAAAAGGCATTCATGATTTCCATGAATGTTTTAAATCTCGACTCGTTTTAACCATCTGAATAATAGTTTGTGTTGACCTCAGCTGGATGGAGGCCAACACACCATATGGGTTCTCTTGACTTGACTGAACATGCAGGGCGTTTTAAATGTGTTTGTCTAATGTAAAAACTCTACTCTACTACTAGTTTTGTCTTTTGTCAAAAAAAAATAAGATGTTTAGAGAGAATTTGGATTGTTTCCCTGTGATACTTGTTTTAATTCTAAACTACAAATGTCATCACGCAAACATGTTCCTGTTTACACGCAGTAAAAACAGCCTTTTGAATTACATTATCTTCAAAGGAAGTTTCCTAAGCTTCCTTCAACAGAAACTTTTACTCATGGATGTGGACATCCATGACTGACAGCTGTTTTTCGTTATGTATATGTTATTGATTGTTATTTGTGAGGACAATTTAGCGCAATTGATGAATGTTAAAATCACTTGGAAAATAGTTCTGAAAATTATTGTTTTTTTTTAAATTACAGTTATTTCTTTGGTTATTTCCAAAAGAATGAGACTTTCACTTTATAAAAGACACCCCAGTCATATGGGCATGGTTCATCTTTAAGCCCACCTGCTGTAGTAGACTGAGAACACCTCTTCCTTGAGAACATGCTGAGACATGATGCCATCGAACACCGGCGTGATGCCATCAATGGCCACGTTTGGATAGCCCATCCCCAGGACTCCGTCGAACTTCGCAAAGATGAAGGGCATGGCCGACAGAGAAGTGGCTTCGGCAAACACCTGCACCACAGGAATGCCGCCCACCTACCAGAGAAAAAGTAATTTGAGGACCAATGTTTGGACATTTTAGAAGAGGAAATATGATACACAGGGTTTTTACTTTGAACTCACCACGACCACATCCTCGCTCAGGAAGCCCCGGACATTTCCAGAGGCGTACTGTATGGAAAATCCAGTTCCATTTTCGATGTGAGTCTGAGATCTGGAGCCATCGTACCTGTTGTGAGTGACTATGGATGCAAAAGTTATTTTAGTCACAGTTAGAGTTACTTTACCAGCATTTTCTAAAGCCATGAAGCCCCCATAAAATGTGAAAAAGTCCATCCCTGATTTATATTGCTCACCTTGCTATTCAGGAAGTGTAAACTAAAGCACACAATTCTAAAAAAAATGAGCAGTTTGTGACGTAACAGAGGAACACACAACAAAGCACACAACACAGATGCTAAAACAGAGGGCTAATTTGGCTGTTGCCTGGGGAATTTAAGTAATTATTCATGCGTGGGGCAATAACTGCAAGTTCAATCGTTCATTTTTGAAAAGGAGGTACGTGCTATCTTGGATTTTTCTTGCGGCAATAGAAAAGTCTCTGGCTGACTAGTAGAGCAACTGCAGGATGAAAAAGAAAAATCTGAAAATGGTGATTGATTAATCGTAAAATCAGGGAGTTCAGCTTGAATTGTTTATTGGTCATCGTCATCTGCTTCAGTTTCATAAAAAGACAATCGTTTGCAGCTGATCGCGTTTTACACCCCAATGCTCCGATACTTACAACAGGCGGTGGAAAATGGGGAGCAGCTTTGCGAGGGTATCCAAAGGTTTGCCGATCCCGTGTCAAACACCACGTTGAACATCTGGGCCGGAGAGCCAATGCTGATTTCCCCAAAGTACTGAGTCTAGTAAAGGTGCAAAAATCAACAATGGCAACTGCACACAATGGAAAAAGTTCTGTCTTCATTTAAAGATGTTTTAAGTCAGAATATATTTGACGTGGTGGCCATATTAAAAGAAATCACATGGAGATTTCGGTGCAATGCATTGAGCTGAATTTATCAAGGCTTAGTTCTAAGTGTGCGAGAGTTTCTGCTGTCAAAATGCTAACTAGCAGCATCTGGACCGTTTTGACCTGATTATACCACAGCTGGAGCGCTGCTGAGCCAAAATGGCTGTGATTAAAAAGAAAAAAGAAAAAAGATCTGTTTTAAATTATTGCCATTTCATCTTCACTGCTCAAGACACCAATCCAGTTGTTTTACCTCTCGCTCTGCACATACACATCTCCTTAAAACCTGTCGCTAATTATACTGGCTTACGTCCAAGTAGTTGGTTAGAGGTGTTGGAACGGTTCCATTGTTGGGCTCATCTGCGCTCCTCTGGGCCAGCTCAGTCAACACCTGCTCCACAGAAACACCCATTTCCATCAGTGTTTCTCTGATGGATGGCATCCTCTTGAGCTTGACTCTGAAATCACAGCCATAGAAAAGCCGTGATTTAATCAGAAACACGCCCTAAGTCTGTTGCCTCATCCTTTGTTTCACACACTTGTGGTCATTAGCCAAACATTGAAAGCTGTAATAAATTGCAGACCACTTCGTTTGGAACATTTAGACAGGATCTTATATATATATATATATATATAAAAAACAAATGTTAATCAGGTGTTGGAGAAGCATTCGCTCTGGTAATGAACCAATAAACTTTTCGGCTCTGCTCCAGCTGCTTCATCCAATCTCTGTTTAAAGCAGGCGGTGAAATAAAGAGTGCCTTACCGTCTTAATGCATGGCTCGCAGATGCTGCCACTGACAGGGTGAGTAAACACATCCAGTGGTTGATCAGTAGTGCCATGGCGTGGTCTCGGATAGCAAAAGGGGATCTTCCTCGATGTCAGGCCAGCGATAGACACTGCTAAAGCAAATTTGTTGTTTTGCGTTTTTGTGAAGTAGTGCTTCCTTGATGAAATCAGAGACGGCTACTCTCGCCTCTCTCTGTGCTGCCCGGGAGTCCAGCTCTTTATATCACGTCCTCCTCACCATGGTCTAACGTACAGGCCACTTACTGCCTGGCAGTCTTTCCGGAGGTGGCTCCCCTCCTCCCTTTACCCTCCAACCTTGGTCCCACAACCCATCCTCATGATAAACTGCTCCCAGAGAGAGGTCTGATCTTTGACCTCTCGAAACACACTAAAGACAGAAAGCAGGGGTGCAGAGCTCCTGAGATTGCTGATGTTCTCGGTGGGACAGACACCTTGTCTCCCTGGTGGGAAGGCACCGTGAGACACTTTGAGCTATCAGGGTAAATTAGCAGGATGTCACTCAAGAAGCAACTCATTTTAGACTGGGGTTTTCTGCAGACAGTGCCATGCAAACATAACTCAGGATGATTTTTACTGTTGGAAGATTGATTTAGCAGTAAGCAGCACAGTTCGTGGGCTGGTTCATTTCTCATGTCTTCTTTTATTTTCACATGCAGGCTGTGACTTGTTTGGAAGGCTGTCAGGCCTGCGTTCCGCTTGTCTCCACGAGTTCTTTTCTCAGTTTTTGTAACGATTCCTCATAAATGGGCGCGTTCAAACAAAACATTTTGCAAGGAAATTTTACGCTGGGCTGCAGAAGCTGTCTTTGGGAAGGCAAAAAATAACATGTTGCAGTGTGGGAATCTCTGCAATGTGTTTTGTTTCAGAATAATATTTCTTGCTGCAATATTTGGGCTCCGCGCCTCACGCTCCCATCCTGGGGCATTTGACCGCTGGGAGGATTCCCACAGTATCTGACCTGTCACGGTGAGGTCGTGTGCTGATGTGGTTTTGACCACCCAGTCAAACTACGAGATATGGTGGGTGCTCGTCAATCAGGCCCAAGCTCATAGAGCCAAAGAGGATGTCAGAGGTCAACCAGATACTCCGTGTGAGCACAGCTTCCAGAAAATTTGCCCCAAGGAGATATCAGAAGTTTTGATAACCCTGCAACAGCATAGACGGACTCATAACCTGTCCTGGCTGGTAGATATTCTATGATAGATATTACAAAAAAAAAAATACATTTTTTGTTTTTTGTTTGCCTGCTCGGGGTTTAAACGAGTTTGTTAGCTTTTAACGATCCCTGAAATCCATTCAACACCAAAAATCCCAGTTTAACACCAGCAGCCTGAACTGTCCCAAAGGTGTTTGGGTTGTTTATGTGCTCTCTTGCAGCTCTCGTTAAGTGTAAGCAGTTGACAGGAGAACAGCTGCTTTTAATGATAAACCTTTTAAAAACACACTGTACACAAGAAGCTCTGTACCAAAGTCACTCGCAGCAGTTTGCCAGCAGTGAACATGGTGGAGCGTTTAACAGTTTTACAGCCGACCTCCTCCTGAGGATCTGGAGGAGACCAAAATGGGTAGAAAAATGATCTACTTACGAGATGGTGACATGCCTTTTGTATTCCACCTTTTTTAATTGCCGCCAAGTGGTCTGAAACGAGGTAATTGCAGCTTTTTAAAAGGATTCTTCTTTTGAGGACAACATTCTTGGAAACGAATAATCACTCTAATAAAATACATACTAGCTTTGTTAAAGTGTTTTTGTGTTTGTTTTTTGTTTGTTTTTTCCCTCCTTCCAAATATCAACCAAGCCTCGTGGGATTATGAGTAACTCAGGCATGAAGGCAGAGTTCAGCTGGCATCGCTACGATCCTTTGGCAACGTTGAAGGACAGGGGATGTTTTAAATTCAGCTGTTCAGTGATCCCTCATGAGACTGACGGAACATGAAAGGGGAATAGCAGTCAAGGCTACAAGCTGAATTATCACAATTTTATACAGGACATGAAGGCGAGTAATGAATCACCCAGCAATACAATTAAAAATAGAGCCAATAGACATTATTTTCTTGTCTTATTTAATTATATTACATTTTACAGTTGCAAGACTCAAATTATTCATGAATCTGTAAATGTATCTCCACATTTAATTTTTCATATATCAAGCATTTTGTAAATAATGTATTGGTTGTCATCTTCCACGTTGCCACCATCTCTCAACCAATCAGTTAATGAAAGTGTTTACAATTCACTTTCACGTTCAATTGCTGAAACCGACTAAGCTGACTGGCATAAATGAACCCTCCTTCAAGCCATTAGGAAACTGTTCAAGTAATATGTTTTATGATCCTTGAAAAATAATGATTCCATTTTTTAGATACGGCATTTGACTCGAACAATAATAACATTCAGTTGCAATCACAAATGTTTACTTTGTTATGATTAGTCATGAAAAAAAACAAAACATTGTGGCATTTGTTCAAATAACACAAAGTGTTGAGTTATTCAATCGCTGGCATGAAAACAGCAAAGACGCCTCCTGGGGGCGCTGGCACTGGGGGGGAACAATGTTCTTTGAGGGCTTAGAAAACTCGTGTCTTGCAATTGGGTCTCGCAGGTTAGTTTTGACGATGCATTCTGCGGGCAATCTCGCAGTCATCTGACTCTTGACCTACTTGGATAAATAGATCAACAAGTCTCTTTCCCACACTGCCTAAAGGGACCCATGCGTCACTCCTGCCTGGCCTCCACCTCCCCAGTGAGCCTGCTCCAGTGCTGGGCATGGGAAATGTGAAACCATCCCCTGCAATATGTTTTGTTTTTAAGCATTATCATTCATATTCCCTGGCAGTGCCGCTGAGAAGTTGAAGCATTGATGTGCAAGAGTCCTCAGATGGACATCGGTCCGGCACCGACTGTATTTGAACCTTTGATCAGAAACACAGCATTTTGTTGTTAATGTACCAAAATGAGGTGTGCAAATGAAAGGGTGTTGAAAACCATGAAGCAGACCGAACCTTAAACAAGTTTCTGCTCATGGACGGATTGGTACTGCTTAAGTAACAGGACCTTCATGGGGCTTCAAGGTGTCTCTGGAGATATGAAAGAGGGAAAGCAGAGCAGCATTTTGTTCTTAACGGTGCCATCTCTCATGCCTCGTTCGCAGCACAACAAAATGCCAGTCTCAAATTCTTCACTACTGGCACGATTACTGTTTCAAAGAAAGTTGTTTTATACAATTAGGCACACTCTATGTTGCAAAAGGCTGAGGAAAGCAATTTGTTTGCTCCTTTTGTGCACAGTTTGTTTTGTCTGAGGCCAGTAAATTCTAAATTAGAGTTGACAAGGCTCTGAGACCATCTGGAAGCCATGTGTAAGAAAGTGTGTGCGATTGCATTCACAGCAGAGGTTTTAAAAAAAAAAAGAAGAGAAGACAAATGAGACCGTAAAAAAAGAAGGAAAAAAAAAGCCTAGACTTGTTGTGTGTGATGATCTCTCAGGGACACTGTTAGTACTTGAAGCTCGCTCACACTCTCTCTCTCTCCCTCTCTCTCTCTCTCTCTCTCTCTGTCACTGTTTCTCACTCTCTCTATTTGTGTGACAATGTGATCGTAAATCAGTGTGAGACAGAACCCAGGGCTTGGAATAAACATGCTCTAATATTTCCGACCAACAGAGAGCAGCGTTGGACTGACTAGACCTCATGTCTCTGCACATGTTGTCTATATGCCATTTTGAGAACCAGGATACAAAGGTGAGATGCAGAGAAAACTGCAATTTAATCCACACATTCACATTTAGTCCGTTGTTATTATCACATGTCTCTTCGTGTAAACTTGAAACATTTACCAGTTGGGAAAAAAAAATCACTTAGACACAGTCAACATCAGTCAACCTGCATCTTATCGGTAAGGAGAGCCGACCTCACAACGTATAAAGTTCATTTTCTTCTCATTTCAACCATCATTTACTAAAGGAAATAAAACATTGGTCCAGCCAATTGGTTCCCGTGGCCCCAAGCCCTCCCTGCCCATCAAATAACACTGCATTGTGTAACCTCAGTCTTATCTAGGAAAGATAACAGGCGTCATTATCTGGGTAGTGTCTTGTGAAGATGGACTTCGAGAGCTACTATTAGTAGTCAACTGGATCCCTTGGCTCTACCAGTTGCCTGTTATTTACTAACTCAAAGATATACCATGTGTGTCCATGCCTGGTTTGCTGCTCAATTTATGCAACACAACACAATCTAATAGTCTGTGACCCTGGCTCATAGTGGCCTAGCTGTCTCCATGTGGGTCGATTTGGTGAGTAGCATCCCCTCACCCGACACTTTCGAGAATGTTGAGGTTAAAAGATGGAAAAGCTGGTAGAAAGTATGCTTTTAAAATCGATCATAACAACGTGTTAATGTCAAACAGGGAATTTATGACAGCGGTGGGTGCAGATTTTTAGACAGATAAAATGAGGGCAGATGTGACTCGCCGACGTTATTTTTATTTTATTTTTTTGTACATCCGTTGAGCGCGCTGTGCATGCCCTGTGTGTAAGCATGTTTACTGGGGAGAGCTTTTATGGCTCTGTGCACAACACCCCAAAACAGAACACACAAAGTGCATGCAGCTGATGCTAAAAGACGTCCAGCAGTGGCAGTAATCAAGCCCAAATGATTTGGTAGATGAAAGCAAAAGACCACAGAACAGCGCTATGTGCATGCATTCTTTACCTCAAGTTAATTTCATTGAAAACTTGGACGTAATGTGGGTGTGTGGCCCTGTGGTGACCCTTCCTGGGCACTTGCAATAAAATATTTTGCCAGGATTAAAATGCTTTAATATCAGCGTTTATCATTTCTAACATGTGAGTGCATTACCATCAAACAAAACAAATGAGGGCGTTTCTTCAATTCTCGGTTCGTATGTTATATAGTCCATATTTCTTTCCTTTAATCCAGAGTTCTGCGGAGACGCTTGATGAATTTGACAAACAGGAACAAAAAAGAAAAAAAAATGTATATGTAAATGTAAATAAACGACATATATCAACATGCATTTAGCCCTCCACGTGCTTGGAAAAAATACAAAAACAAAGCAGCCTGTCTCAGGCGACGAGCACCTGCATCGGGATGCTGTCACAACTTGTATTTTAGCACAAACAGCTTCGACAAAGTGTTGAAGACAAGAGAAGAAACAATGGGCTTTTGTCACTTGTGTAGTTTGATGCCAGGCTAATGTGTTAAAAAAAAAAAAAAAAAAAGGATTCTGTTTTCGACAGACTCTTCTAAGAACTTGTTGGTTTGGTGTGACAGTGATTTTTGAAAAAGCCATGTGAACTTTAAGAAAGCGTTTTTATAGTTCGGGGGGGGGGAAGAACAGCAAAACCCCCGAGGGAACACGAGGGAACAACAACACTAACCACTGAGCCTCTGCGGTGCCCCGCCTGTAATCAATTGCCACACTGTAACGACGTGCTGCACCATGCCACCACTAGATGGCAGAGTTGAGTTTTCAAGGATTTGACTTAAATCCTGAAACATTTCCCCGTTTTTTTTTCCATGTCAAAAACATGAAGAATTCCAAATGGTGGAGCTTGCCCCTCAAATGCCATTACAACACATTCTATGTTGATAAAGGCTGAATAATTGAAATCTAAACGGTTTTGCTGGCCGTATGACCTCAATGGTATGCCAACTTTTTTTGGCTTACATTTCTGTTGTTTTATTCAAACTTTTACATCCTGTAGTGAAGATTGACAGTTACAGACCATGCTAACACAACATTTAAATCTAATACAATGGTCATCAAAGTCATCAGAGGGACAAGGAGCAAATATATGTATATGTATATATATATGTATATATATATATATATATATATATATCGGCGAAGAGTCAGCTCCCTCCGAGTTCCTGTGGCTCGATCACATGACAGCACAGTGAACACAGGATATCCTCGTCTTCCTCTAATTGCTAAACTTTTGTGACTTCCTGGTGAGCCGAGACGTCCAACATCCTCGGCCCTGCCAAACATCCTCCCTGCGGAGCTGACCGCGATGGGCTGACTCAGAGCTGCAATTGTCTTTTTTTGTCAGCGCTATTGTTATTGTCACCCATGTTGCCGATTTGCTCTCCTTTTTTTTTTTTTTTTTTTTGCCAAGAAGCACGTTGTTGCTTTTGGTGGTCACACGTTTTAACCACACCTTTCCCAGTAAAACTCAACAAGGCGAATCAGCCTGTGATCACTGGGCAAAAGTGCGGGCGACCTGACTAATCTAATATCAATCATGTTAAGGTGTACAGCCTAGGTTTGCAGCTTCCATAGACAAAGAGAAGCTAACAGACTCAGCAGGCCCCCCGTACAAAGACGTGCTAACTGGAACACAGTTACTACAATCTTTTTGGGCCGAGTTCCTTCAAACTTCATGCGCCTTTCATCTCGTACATCACATGCTGATGTCTCTTCTATTTTCAGCTCAGAGATGAAGCGTTTGTTCAAAGTTCCTTTTTTTGCCTTCTTTTTTTTCCTACACTTGGATTTGAGTGGATTTCTTAATACTGTCTTTGCCTGGCTTGCAACAGTATCACCCCCAAAATAAAAGATTTAAATGATAAAAAAGAAAAAGAAGCCGACGTGGATAGAAATGGATAAAAATAGAAATGGTTCAATTTTGAGACAGACTACAACAGTAGTAACAGTGGAACGTTGACCCATGACGTCGTACAGTTTGCTTTTGCAGTCAACCGTTCAAAAAGGCAGGTCAGGATTCCTTTAACATGTTTCTGTATCTGTTATATAGAACTTTTCCTATTTCAAAGGTGCCTTAAGACTATTCACCTTCTATAGTTTGACTATAGATTTCACTGTTTAATTGTCATTGAGAATACTCTCTACTTTAAAATTACATTTTTTTATTTGAGAATTGAGAAATAAAAGCAACGGTATCACACTTATTCATTCCATGTAAAATTAAAAGCCTAATTAATTATTTATTTAAAAAAAAAAATCATCTCTCTGCTCTGTGTTTTCTAATTATAAACTCTTTACACTCCCCTGTCCCAGATACATTAAAGCTCTCGACTGTCTTCAGTTCTTAAACTGTCGATCCTCATCAAGAGCAGCCAGGCTGCCTCAAAGGCAGAAGATGTCTCTCGCTTGCCATTAACCCCCCTGTGAGAGACAAGACAGAGATTAAAGCAGAAACTGTGCTGGTTCGGTTGGTTTTTATCCGACACACGATGCTGTTGTGTCCTGCAACGCCGGTGGGAATTTTGAAACTCCAAGGACTTTTCAAACTGTTCACACAGCGTGACTTTACTCAGACTTTAATGGAAGGCGTGAGTGTCTGTTGACACTTCTGAGCAGTGGAGCACTTAATGTGTCAGGTCATTAACGAGCAAAAATCTTCCTGTCTCTCTCGACTGCAACCAACCACTAATGACTTGTGATAAAACTTTCATGTTCACTTCACCTGAAATCCCCTCCTTCCAGCTGGGGTGGAAATCAGCTGCATTAACCTCGTGGTGCCTTTTTAAAGAGGGTATAAGGTCTGTGTGAGTCGGAATGTCCTGTTGTTTAATGGAGCCTGTCTGGAGGTGAGCGTGTGTTTGTTTTGCGTAGTCTTGAAAACCGTGCAGGCAAGATGTTTGGTGATTCTGGAAAGAAAAAAAAAAAAAAAAAAGAAATAGGGGATAAGGGCAGAATTTTTCAAATTTTCCTTTAGACTTTTTATCTTTGACACAAGACCTCTGGTTTATCAAATGGGGTAAGTTAAAAAGTTATTAAAATCAAATAGTGGTGAGCAGTTTTTATTCAGAGAAATCACAATCATTAGTTTTATTATTATTTGCAAGAACTTTTTAACTTGCAAAGAAACGCTTTAAAAATAGCAAAAAAACCAAAAAAAACAACCCACAAATTGATCACTTTTTTTCCCTCACCCAAAATTGGGTTGCAATTAGTCTGTCAAAAGAGTTTTTGGCCACTAGGAGGCATCAGAAGCTGTTAACAAAAGCATTAAACATGTTCTCCTGATGGAAAATCATTGGCCAACCTCTAAACAAAACAGAAAAAATTGTTTGACACTAGGAAGAATATATTTATATTAACTTTTGTTTTGATGCTGCCCCTAGTGGCCTTGGAATGCACGACTGCTCAGTGTGAAGCGCGCTGTGGTTTTTCACAGCACAACGACACAAAGGCAGAGCTGCACTCAGACAAAAGGCTTTTTCAGCTTCTCAGTGCGGTGTGCAATTGTTCACGTGTTCACCTTGTTTTCACTGGATAAATGTCCAGTCCAACGTGTGGAGATTCCATTTATTACAGTGGTGACTTGAAGCGGAACAGTAAAAGTGTGGAACTGAACACAGAGCCTTGCTGCACGGACGGCACAACACTGTCTGTGTTGCACTCGAACGACCACAGCCGACCCATTTAATAGGACAACCACACAAACACAAACTCCCTGGTAATTTTTTTTTTTTTTTTTTACCACAGTCAACTTTGCCCTTTTCAAATTCTCACTGCTTTGCCTCTTTTCCATCGCTGCTATTTCTTTCTTTCGTTCTTTTTTGACGTGCCTGAATAATTCACCGTTGCTCACTGTCTGCTCTTGTTGTGCGCTGCATGATTAAGAGCCAGTGAAGGGAAAGGCTCGGCACACTGGGGGGGGGGGGGGTGAGAGGTGGGGTGGGGTGGGGGGTGGGACAGGCCTTGTTTTCTGCGCCTGCAGCCAAGCGTGCGTCTTATGTAAGGTCCGGCGGTGGAGCAGGGTTGCAGCGTCGCTACAACATCCACTTGCATGACAGCTGCTGTCGCTGTGTCATCGTGCGCTTCCTCTCTTCTCTCCGCTGCTGCCTCAACAATTCCCGGACTTGTAGGAAAAGCCATAAATAATGCCCTTATCGTCATTTAGCTTCCTCGGTGGAACTCTGTGTTGCCTTCAGCTCTTTATTTAATCCCCGCCGCCGCACTTCCATTGATTTTTCTTGAACTGACTGGACCACCGTGTTCGCCAGTTGGTTTCCTTTTCCTGTGGAACGCTTTGCTACCCTGCAGTGACCCGCACCCGTCTTCTTGACACGCTGGGTCGGCTGAAACGTTGCATATATGCGAGTGTCGAGGTTCGGGTCGGAGCTTATTAAAATGTAACCGCCGCTCGCTGCATCTGTTACAGGTCTATTGCGAAAATAGGGCATTTGAAGGCCGCATCCAGCAAAGACATCTGGAATACGTGGATTGAGCCGGAAACTGCTGCATTATTTAACGAGGCCCGCAGCCATCTGATCCTTCGCAGGTGCACATGAGCCCGTTCCACGTGATGTCGCCCTCGGACATTTCCCAGCACTACAAACAGATGCCGAATTCAGCTTTGTGTCAATAGACGTTGTGTTTCTAACTCTTAGGTGTTCTTTGAGTTTGTGGACCTTGGTTACCCCATGATTTAAGGCCCACAGTGTGGAATACAGCGGCCTCTTGAGGTGTAGTGCGCAAACTGAATGAGAAAAGGCCGCTAAAGTTGCTTGAGGCCATGGGAAAAGCCTCTCTGGCTGGTTTGATTTGAGTTGCTCCAAATAGGCCCAAACAACAAAAACTCACTTCCTATGATGATGATGATGTGGTGAAAACTTCAAATGAAAATATTTTACAACCTATATTACTCTTTACAGTTCAATCATCAGCCTTTAACATACAAATTATGTCAGGCAGAAGTACGAGTTTTGTGTGAAAAGAAAGTCTGATCATGACAAAACTTCCTACCTGTTCAGATTGGCTCCAAAAAAAATGTTTTTACAAGACTGCATCTCAGTCAAATGGTTTCATATTGATCGTGTGACCATCAGGTGCTGCTAAGTTAGTTAGTTTGAGAATCTATTCGAAATTTTATAGCAAGTTGTGAGTGTCTTTCTGTCCCTCATCACTGTTTAAGGTAGTGTTTCTCAAGGTGGGTGGCGCGCCCCCCCAGGGGAGCGCAGAGTCACATCTGGGGGGGGCGCGAAGGTGTCGTTCACGCCAGACTTGAAGCGGGGTGCACCTCCGAGGCCGGCTCACGCCGCGCAGCGATCGTCTGGTCTATTTTCTTTCTAATGCGCGAGCCGCGAGCGAAAAAGCCAGAGGACAATGAACAGTTTTCGAGCGCTGATAGAAAATGTGATGTTGTCGCATGACTGATGTTGTTGGTGTGGTCAATTTCATCAAAACAAGACCCCTGAAAGCACGGCTGTTCTCTGCACTTTGTGAGGAGATGGGAGCACAACATTAAGCTGTGTTGTTTCACAGGGAAGCCAGGATGGTGGATGTTACAAATGTGGTTTGCCAAAAAAATGTATTTGCACAGCAGAAAAGTGAAAGGAGTATTCTTGTTTAAAAAGTAATGTTCAGGATTTGATGTCACAAAGAGTGATTTGCTAAAGTTGTTCATTTGTGCAAAATAAATGAAGAGAAAAGTGAAATGAATGTGAAATGAATGTTTGTAATAAAAAAAAAGAATGTTGGTTTTGATATCACAAAAAGTGGTGTGCCAAAGGTAAAACATTATTTGCACATTTATGGCAGGGGGGGTGTGTGTGAAAAATGTTCTTCCTCCAAGGTGGGACATGACAAAGAAAGGGGCCACTTGCAGGTTCATCGGGATCCCTCAAGACTTAGCCACATCAAATTTGGGGCTTCTAGCCCATGAGGAACCTTGAAACCCTAACCCTAATTCCAGCAGTAACCCTAACCCTAACCCTAATTCCAGCAGTAACCCTAATGCCATGCAACTCTATGGGGTCAAAAGTCAACTTTGTCCTCGAGACATGGGGCCACTTGCAGGTTCATTAGGATCCCTCAAGACACAGCCACGCCAATTTTGGGGCTTCGAGCCGTATGTGGACTGAAAAGTTTAAAACGCTCACAGATCAAAAGTCTCGATTAAATTTCACAAGAAAGAAATAGTGAATGTTTGCTCTTCTTCTTTTTAGTCAGAGTTGCATTTTATTTCATGGTGAAGCCTCAATAATTCAGATTCAGAATTTTAAATGATGTGATCCGCTTAATGACTCTAAGCTAGAACATTGTGTTTTCGGTTTTTAGCTGCACAAGCTCTGATGTAATTACACTATGACTAACTCAGTGTTTGGATCCCTGGCTAATGTTTAATTGATATGGACGTTTGGCGTATTCACTGAATCCTGGATAAAGAATGAGGCTTATTTATTAACCTAACTAAATAATCAGTTGCATTTATAAAATACATTTAATAAATATTTGATAAATAATAAATAATAAATATTTTTTTTCTGATCATAATCACAAAACTAATGCACGTTGAAACCAGTTTAGAAAAGAACACAAAATATAAAGATTAAAAAAAAAAAAATCACAAATGTTTATAAGAGACAGCATTAAACTATCTAAGTAAATATATTAAAGTAAATCACATAACATAATATAAAGGTATAAAAATCACATTTCCTAAACCATTTCTTTAAAAAAAAAAAAAGTGGGCGGGGAAAAGCAAACAAGACATGCTGTGTTTTTATACGGATGTTTTTATGGGGATGCGATGTGATGGAGAACTGCCTGTTCCAAGCGCTTCTCATCCCAGCAGCACATCAACACCCCGGATGTGTGTCACGTTCTGTGGCCTGCAGCCGTCGAAGTTCTCCCCACTGAGGATGTCATGTGACGTATGACTGACAGCGCACGCCACGCTCCTTCATACGTGAAGTGCACGATCGACTCGTCGTATGCTTTCGCCGCCACATGGCTGAGCGCAAATGGCTCCTGCCGGCCTCACAAGGAAAACAGAGGAGCACGGTGCCTCCCCATACAGAGGCGCAGGGGCTAAAAGTGACGCAGCTGAATCGCCATGAACACTCGCGGCACTCAGCATTGAGATGAAATGGGATGGAAAGCTGCCTCTCATACAATGCTATCCAGGCCACTGCCCTCGCCGCCCGTGGTGGAGTGCCAGTTACTTTATCTGGGCAGGAAACAGAGTCCCTCTTTCCCCTGCCGAGGCATGTGTTTCTCACCTGATCCCCCCCAGTCTCCTCATGCAGCAGATTAGTTCTAACTTAGATTAGTCACAAATACCATTTTGGTTAGGTTGTAAAAAAAATAAAATAATAATAAGTCAAGACATTTGGCCATATATTTTATAAAACGGCATATTTTAGAAACAACACCTGCAGTCTAATTGAAACTGATTTAACCAATTGTATGTATGTATATATATATATATATATATATATATATATATATATATATATATATATATATATATATATATATATATATATATATATATATATATATATACATACATACAATTGGTTAAATCAGTTTCATATATCAGTTTCATATATATATATATATATATATATATATATATATATATATATATATATATATATATATATATATACATACATACAATTGGTTAAATCAGTTTCAATTAGACTGCAGGTGTTGTTTCTAAAATATGCCGTGTTGTTTCTAAAATATATATATATATATATATATATATATATATATATATATATATATATATATATATATATATATATGTAGGAAAACACAGGCCATGAATAGCACACTAACTATACACCATAATAGTAATGTAACAAATAGAATGCTGAGTTGAACTTGAAAGATCACAAATGATTTCAGATTTTTATCAGTAGCTTGTGATGTCATTTTATTGCTTTATTGCCCCCATTTGTACGAAGGTGACAGGAAGAACATCACAGAGGATTAGAGGAAAGTTGAAGATCATGGTGCACAAATATAAAATAAGAAATGACTGCCACTGCTATTTCATACTTCTGAGACTAGTAATACATTGACATCCCAGAATTGAAATTCCAGCTGCGTGTCCTTGCTTTACATGAGTTGGGGGGAAAAAAATCTGTTGAGCAAGTTCCTGTTCCTGTACTTTTTTTATTTTAAATGTCCTGAATAATTTTCTATACATCCATCCATTTTCAATACCCGCTTCTTCTTGAGCTCAGGAGCCTCTCCCAGGGCGAAGGCAGGGTGACACCCTGTACAAGTCCATTTTCTATGTATTATTATTATTATTATTATTATTATTATTATTATTATTATTATTATTATTATTATTATTGTTATTACAGTTGCCTTCAACCTTAAAACAAAATAGATGTTATGTCTCTGATAGGAACAGCTCAAATGGAACCAGCTGTAAGTTGTGCCGTTTTCATCTGGCTCTACGGTGCCGTGTCATTATTTATGGAAAGAGACAGAGGCTGTGCGCCCACTGAAGGCTCCTGGATCGCTGTAATCCCTCGCAGAAGGCGTGCTGGGTGGAGCTCCGGGACACTCGGTCGCTGTCGGGGCCGGACAGGATTTTCCCTTCTTGTAGTAGCAGCTGGACGCATGCGCCCTTCCTCCCTCCCTCCCTCTCCTACCCCCCTCCCTCCCACTGCTCCTCCATCCGAGGCGCGGGAGCAAATAGGATGAGCCTGACATGTTACCTGCTTAAAGGCGCCGCCGGGTAGTTTGAGCAGCCCGGAGAGCTGCTGCGAAGCTTTATTTATTTATTTACTTTCTTACTTACCCGGGAAGTTTTCAACACGTGCTCGTACTCGACGGAGCAAAAGGAGTCCAGGGACGGAGATTAACGAGCGGACAATCAAGAGGAGCGGATTAGAACCCCGCCCCCCCACCGCCGAAACCAACACCAAACTCCATCAGCGTGGTCAAAGATGCGGAAACAACAACGGAAGCGGCAACAATCCGGCTCCTGATCCGCCCGGGACACTTCGGAGCGGCATGCCTCGGCCCGGCACGGGGCTGATGATGACGACGATGATGATGATGCTCATGATGATGATGTGCCAACATGGAGTGACGCCCGAGCACCCTCAACTTTTCTCTCCGTCGGGACTGTGTCTGCTTCAGCCTTCAGCCGCCGTAGCCGCGGGTCTGGCCCGGCCCTGAGTCGCCACCATGTCCAAAGTCATTCAGAAGAAGAACCACTGGATCACCAAAGTCAACGAGTGCGCGGTGGTGCGGGACGCGCGCGGCGAGCTGAACGTGGAGCTGCGCGGCGGCGCCGAGAACGGGGAGTTCGCGCACGTCGGCCACATCCGGGAGGATGCCGTCCTCTACCGGGACGGCAAGCTGTCCGAGGGGGAGCTGCTGCTGGAGGTGGACGGCTTCTCCGTGTCGGGATTACCGCTCTACGACATCTTCACCGTGATCGACTGCTGCGGCGGCGCCGCCGTCAGCCTCAAGACCGTGCGTCCAGGTGAGAGCCGCGGCAGGTGTGCAGGTGGGAGGAGGGCGAACAATTCACAAAACCGGGACTGGAGTGGAGTGCGAGGTTGAAATGGGAAAGAGTGTACAATTCCCAGTGGGAGTTGTTTCATAATTGCCATGTGGCACATCTTCAGGAGCAAACAGCCCACAGAGTGATGGTGTGTGTGTGTGAACTGGGGCAGACACTGCTGCTGCTGCTGCTGCTGCTGCTGCTGCTGCTCCACAGAGCAGCCTGGAGTTTTAACAGGCTTTGACATGAAGCTGCCCCGACAGTCCTCCTGTCCTCATTTGTCCAACTTTGCCAAAGCCACTGCGGGTCAGACCTGCGGGGGTCACACAGATTAGGCCACTTAGAGCGACTGCAGCCTCGGCGCTTCACACTTGACAGCACACGCTGGCTGGCTGACTGGCTGGCTGCTGCCAGTGGCGCTCCTTCTGTACGTCAACACAAGCCAATCTCCAAACTTCACTTCAACATGTCTTCTTTAACTCCTCCTCCTTTACTTTGGCGACGTCTCCGTCGTCCCTCGATTGGCCAGGACAGCTCCTAAAATGTGAGGAAAACTCAAACATTTGCAAAACAATCCCAGCATTATTTCGCCACGTTTGCGGCGCAGCCTCCACGGCTCTTTCTGTTTGTGTAAGGTTATAATTAACAATGCGGTGCATTGTGCGTGGAACTCGTGGACAGCTGGGCCTATTTCTAGAAGTGTTCTCCGTGTGTCAGATAAGCCCGACCCGTTGCCCATGCTCAGCTAAATCTGCATTTGTGTGAGAGACCGCCTTTTTTTCACTCGTGTGTGTGTGTGTGTGTGTGTGTGTGTGTGTGTGTGTGTGTGTGTGTGTGTGTGTCTGGATGTTCTGCAAAGCCAGAGTAAACCCCCCGCTTTATCTCCCCCCCCCCACGTAAGGCTTCACCTTTAATGCATCTCCCTGCACGTGCACGCCGGCACGCCGGCCGCTCTTGCACAATATGTGGCAGAGCTCACAGAGAGCCTCCTCCCGGGGGAAATCATTAACTGCGTTACATAAGGGCGCTTCAGTTTCGGCGTTGGCATCGTTGCCTTTTTTTTTTTGTTGCCATCGTTTGTCTCTCGGCGGCGAAGCGCTCGACCTGCGGAGCACGAGCGCCGCTGACCCTTGGGACCGGAGCTCGGAGCCGCGTCTGCTCGGCGACTGCGTGCCTGTGATTGGTTGAGACCGAGCTTAATGATGTCAATGGACAGAATGAACCGCTTTAAAAGTGAGCCGAACTTTTGCAGAGACTTTGCAGACTTGAGGGATCGTCGTGGGTTTCTGCATGAGTCAACAGTTTTTCTTTCACCGTAATTGAGGGGAGTGGGTAATTGTGTGTGTGTGTGTGTGTGTGTGTGTGTTGTTTTTTTGTGAGTCTAAGCACACAGGAACGCCATTGTGCCTCCTCACAGTCTTTCGGGCTCCCTTGTAGAACGGGCTGGGATCAGATCCCCGAGGTCCGACCCCCCCCCTCGCCCCTTTCCCCAGAGCAGATGACAGGCTGTGGGGACAGATTGGATCTGGCTCTCACCCCTTCCTCCCCTCCCACCCCCCACACCCCCCAAAGAGCTGCGTGGGTCACATTACTGGAGGCCACATCATCAGCTCAAAGCACTGGAAACTCTAGCTGTGCAGCGCAGGTAGTCAAGGCTGTCGCTGCCCCCACAGGTGTGCGCTTCCTCGGAGGAATGCAGTAAGGAAAGACACCGGAGTGGAAGTCAGGAGGGCATTCCTGTGGGGAAGGTGGAATAATACTCTGCCATGGGTCCCCTTTATTACAGACTCTGTGGGTGAGACGCACAGTTGGAAGAGTTGTGGAAGAGGGTTGTTATTAACCCTGTGAGTTTTTGTGATTCCCTGGGATATGTTTTCAGCGCTTGATGATCTGATTTGCCGCTGATTGAGTGAGATTGTAGTCTTTGGATTCGGTTCAAATCAACAAACGCACGCTTGGCCAGTTTTTTAAGTGTTGAAGATTTGTTGTTGGTGTTTTAGAGGAAGATATTTTGTGTGTCTTTTATTCTTTTGCTGCTCAAATGGAAATGCGTCCGTCATATTTCCTACGTGATTCTTCTTTGCTCTTGTTTTTACTGAGAAGTACTGCCGAACGCATATTGCATTTTTCACATTTCTGAAAGAAACAATATTTTAGCATTCTAGGCCGATATACCTAAATAAAACAAATGAAGGAGTGAATAAATAAAATCAACTCAACCAAATCAACTCAACCGCTTTTCGATTTCATTTTGTTTTGCGAAAATGTGCATCACATTAAGGCACCACTCCTCAGTAAAGACTCTTTGATGTGCGGACAACTATCAGTCCTGAATGTTGCCGTGGAAGCGTCTCGCCCAGACTGTCCTCTGTTTTGTACGGATGCCTGTTTGACACCGGAGATAATGTCGTCCATGTGTGGCCACAAGCAGAAAAACTCACTTCCTGCACTTTTTAAAAAGCCATGGATGCACCTGGTCCTTCCTCGTCATCCAGTATCTTTCCATTCGTGCTTTTCCTCCCTTCCTGCCTCTGAGCCCCCTCTCATTTCTGCTTCGGCTTATTCAAACTGGGCAAAGTACACAATGAATGCAAATGCACTTGATGTCTGGGAAAATGATTCCGCTCCTTCTCCTCTGTTGGGCTGTGGACACAGTGTGTGTGCAGTTATTTACACTGACGTTTTGGACGCTAGAAAGTTGAAAGTGCATTCAGGAAGCACCTGAGCACCAACTGAGTCAAGACTTTGACGCGCTGGGGAGGTTTGTTTTTTTTCTTCTTTTTCTTTTTTTTTAACCAAGTCCATTTCACAGATGAAACACTGTTATGGCTGTCACGTCTCAGAGATAACAGCACCACACCAGCAACAGTGCAAAGGTCACATAAATCAGAGGTTACAAACGGTTGTTTGAATGTTAGACTATTGGGCAGTTTTGACAGCAGTGTCACATAAATGATGAAGACAGCACCTTGTGTTTAAAGGCTCAAATTTCTCCCTTACTTTTTTTTTAAAACCAACCCAAAACCCTTCAGTAACAAGTGTCTGCTCTTCCAGTGTTGTGGTCGGTTTGCTCAAAGTTTTCCTTTATAATCTAGTCTCACTGTCTTGACCTTTTTATCTTCCTTAGTGAAGGTGGAGTCAAAACAACTAGAGATTGTGTCCACTAAACAGACAAAACTGATACTTTGATGAACCTTCCACATCATTGACGAGGGAGGAAAACAAAGAAGTGTCGAAAGACTTAAAGTGACCCTATTATGGCCATTTCCAGACAACAAATTCATTTTTGTGGTCTGCTTCCAACAGTAAACAAAGTGTGTTTGCTCAAAAGCTCCTAGTTTGAGCTGTACAGGCCGTACAACACAAGTGTTTCTCTCACTCAGCCTGAAGAGGCTGTTTTGGCTCCTCCTCCTCCTCTTTCTCATCCTTCCCTACCTGCTCCATCCGTGGCTCCGCCTTGGTAAAGCCTTCTGCCTTGTGATTGACCAGCTGATCACTGCATGTGCGAGTTAGCAGGGTACTAGCGCTCTCTTGAAACGCACATGTTGCTATTTTTTTTTTTATAATTGATGTGTTCGAAGACATTGTTGTTGTTTTTTTTGTTTTTTTTTACTGAAGAGAGTTTGTTTCCATCCCAACGTGCCCTGTACCTACATACATGGAACGTGAAGACTTCTGCTGTCATCCACAAGAACTGGCGTTGGAGTGCAAATGCAAAATAACTAATAAATCGCTGCTCAGACGTCATCATTTTCCCATGCGTCTTCTACCTGTTTTGCTTTTCTCTATTCACGAAACACAGCAGTCTGATTTGGAGGTTATTGTTGTGAAAGGAGAAAAGTAAAGCTCACAAAAATATCTGAAACGCGCTCAGCAAAGCCTATATTTAAAGAGGCTGCAGCGCTCCGTCAAAGAAAAGAAAGAATTAAGACATATATAGACATCTTAGACCAAACAGTGTCTCCGGGGTTTGCACGTGGCTTACAAGTGCATGGAGACACAGATCTTTTCAGTGAGTTGCACGTCCCAGATTGCAAATCCTTTACATTTTCTTAACTATGTAGATTTGTCAGTCTCGATTATGTGCAACTGACTGCATAAGTTCATCCCTGAAAGGCTCGCCAATTGCCTCTGACGGGAATCTTGCAGCTCTCCCCCTCTTTTTTCCCCTCTCTGTATACTCAGTTCATCCTCTTTTCTCTCCCTCATACAAGCAAGAAGAAATTTTAAATGCTTTGAAGCTCTTATTTTTCAGTCTTTTTGGCTCCCGCAGAGGGAAACTTGTGGCCCACTTTTTTTTTTTTGCTTTTTCATACGCAGTCTTTCTTAGGAGGTCTTGGTGGAGGCACTTGCCAACAATGGCAGCATATCAGTGAATCAGAAGCTGAACCACACACAAGCAGCTTGTGTCATTTAAGCCTGAACAAACGGCTCTGTGATTAATGGGTGTTGCCTCAGGTGTAGCAGTGAGCATTGAACTGCAGGACAGAAATAACAACACTGATAAGTGTTGGATCGAAAACAGAAGGGTGAGCATCAGCGAAGCTCTTTTTTAGGCTGTTAAATTTCATTTGCTTTGGCCTGTGGTTTCCCTTTTTATCAGGGTGGATTATTCTTAGTGTGTAATTTTTATCCCACCTCAACAGACTGTTTTGTCTTGTTGCATTTGAAACTTTGTTAGCACGATTATGTCAACTCAGTGATTCACTTTACATTCCTTTCGACTCAGATTGTCAAAAGAATGCGGTGATTTCACCGTCCATCTTTGAGGTGAAACTTTTCTCTGACTCACTCGATTTCTTTGACTCGGTCTCGTGTCTCACCCTGCGTCCTTCTGGCCTCTCTTGAAATACTTTGCCTATCGATATAGGTTGACTGGCAGAGTTGCATCAGGAAGACGTGCTCATACGGCTCGTAAACAGACGGCGAGATGTTTGGCTGCTTGCGCCATCAGGACTGTAAACGCTGTGGCTTTCAAAATAGAAACGCTCCATCACATTCAAGCAAGTCCGTAGTTGACTGTGTATGGTTTAGGGTGGATTCAGTGCCTGGGTCTCTTTTAAACTATGGAGCTGTGTTAGAACAAACAAACTCAAACACAGGCTTTCAAATGATAACTTTGAAAATAGAAACAATAAAGAAAAACCTTAATATACAAGCCTCCAAGTTTGTGCAAAGATTTCCTCATCCTTGTCTGTTGTTTGCTCATCACTTAACATCAACAAGGAAGACAACACCAATTACGTTTTTTCATGTGGGACTCACTAACACTATCGTTTCTCTCCCACGATGCTAAGTAAACAAGGAGGTAGCGTGTAGATTCTGGAGCAGTCAGGCTTTTTGAGGATACCACCCAACTTGGGGTCGGTACAATTGCTTCATTAGCCTCGTTTTCCATTACCCCTAGAATTGCGCAAAAATTAAATATCGTAATAAAAAAAATGGTTATGGAAACACCTAAACTTCGAAAAACCTCCCAAATACCGCTAAAAGGTTTTTACGCTCTCATGAGGTGGTTTTTCAGTTGTATCGATCTAGACGTATATATCGCAAACGTGTCGTGGAAACACTTTTTTTTTTGCATTTACACGCCACTAGACGTGACGTACGGGGTCACATGGCCAGTTCACTTCAAGTGAAAATGGCCCGTTATGTTTGGACGAAGGAGGAGACGGAATATTTTTTTGCAAGTAATCAAAGAGAAAAATATAACAACCATTCTTGACAGCAAACAAAGGTGACGCAAAAAAAAAAAGCAAATGTAATTCTCGTAAAGTCTCACAGGACGAGATTTTACAAGGATTGCGCCTCATGCCTTTCACCCCATTCAATGGAAACACCTGCAAGTCGCAATTGCACTTTGTTGAAATTTTAGAAATATCACTTTTATTTTGCGAAGAACTGTGATGGAAACACAGCTATTGTCGTCGTGTTAAGTTTTAAATAAAATGTGTTGGTGGCTGCCAAACAAACAGTTAATTCGCACATTTGGCGACCTTTAATTTGCCAACAGGGCTACATGTAAAGAAACGGTGTTATTAAGCTGTAGTATTATCCCTGAAAGCCATTTCAAAGCTTTGACTGGACGCTTTTATTGGAGGATCCATGGAAGTTTTCTTGATGGAGCAAACCGTCGACTTCATAAATAACGGGCCCCTCTTGTCTATAACAATGTTTTGTTTCCGTCGGATTATTCTTGTGCTCTCATACCTGCGTGTTTTCCATAAGAATAACTGTTGAATTAAAAGCAAGAAAAAAGAAATAATGACTGGGAAGCAGCTTTAATAGTCTGATACAGGATCCTCTCCCTCTGTCTGAGGCACTTTCTTTCTGCTGCGGTGATACGCACATGCAGTGACCTTCACACATGTTCCTGCTCTCGCTCGCTCTCTCTCACTCTCTCTCTCCCTCACACACACACACGCACACGCACACGCACACACACACACACACACACACACACACACACACACACACACACACACACACACACACATAGCGTAAGACAGTCTGGTATAGTGGAGATAAATTGACATTTAAGCTGCGCTCCTCCTCGATTCACACATCTGGAAGGGATTACGCACCATTACAGACTCCGCTCCCTGCACATGAGCCCTACTTCTATTTCTGCCGGCCCTGTTGCAGTTTGGTGGCACAGTAATTACACCTCTCCTACGCCGAGAATAGTGCGCAGTGTGAGAAACGCTCTAATTTTCCGAGGCGCTCCTCTGTTATCAAGGCTGCGTTTCCGAGGCCGTGGAGCTGAAGGAGCGCTGGCGGAGTGGGGCGACTCTCCGGTGCCGCCGCACCGCCACCGCCGCATCAGGCTCGGTATGTCGTTTAGCTGAGGGTAAAGGTTCGCAAATCATCCTCAGAGGATTTCTCATGCTGCTGATCTCTCTATCTCTCCCCTCCTCCTAGTCGCTCAAATCTCCAGAGATTCAGGTTGCTGGTAAGCTCTTGAGAGGCTGACCCGAGCCCCCCCACCCTCTCCTCACTCGCCTCACCATTGTATAAAACGCTTTATGTCGGACCATCTGATATCCTGCCACTAATGATCAGACTAAATCTACAGGCAGGCAGGCAGGCAGGCAGACTCCTGGCTTTCTGCGCTGGTGGAACACGTTTCTTTCTTTCTTTCTTTTTTTTTTTTTTTTCCAGGCAAGCAGCCGAAAACAGCATAGGTTTATAGGTAACCAACCGCAGCTTATCTCCAAACAACCCCGTGTGTGTGTGTGTGTTTGCTCGTGACTGTTTCCCATTAGCCTGTTAGCCATAAACGATTTTACAGGGACGGTGATGTCATGTTGGAAGTGTTGAAACCTGGTGGTAATTTTCAGGCAATTGGTCACGGCTAACTTCAGCGGGTTTATTTATTTATTTATTTATTTTTTAATCAGACTCGTAAAATGCACCCCTCCCAAAAAAAAGAATAAAAGAAAATTTAATAGCTTGACTGTCATAGGTACTTAAGTGAATAAAAATAAAAATGTAACCTAGTTTTATTCAGCTGAGAGCTGAGAACTCCTCCCTCACTGAAAAGCTACACTAATATATTATTTACAAGTCAGAACTGTATATTTGTTCGGCCATGGAACAGAACTGCAGACAGCAATTATTTGAATTATCATTCTGTCTGCAGACAGATAGCTTTTTTCTTATCATGCATTATATAAATATCTTATAGATGGAAACTGTTGCTGTTTTACCATTTAATTTACTGTTTTAATCTTATCTTATTATTATAATTGTATCTATTGTTTGCTATTGAATATATTACTAGGTTGTTGTTAAGACTATAAACTATGGTTAAATGAACTTTGGAAAAATCTCAATATAAAATAAAATGAAAGAGCAACGGCAAAACTAAGAAACACTGCTCAATTTACATTAAGACAATTTTTTTTGCAACATTAAAACATTTTAAATGCAAATTAATGGTTTATTATTTTGCTGTTTAGTCATGTTTTATTTCAAACAAGCTGATGTTGCTTCTGCTGAGTAAAATACATAATTTCCTGTCCAGCAGAGGAAGCCCCTGGCAAAAGGTGCATTCATTCAGTCATTGTGTAACGGGAAATGCTGCATCCTTTTATGTCCTTTATGAGAAAAAGGGTATCAAGCCTAAAAACAGCTGCATCTGACAGCAGCCGGCCTGATCTGTTGTCAATACTCACTGAAAGCTCGTGTACAGAGCCTTCTAGTGGCCGAACTGTGTATCGGAGTCTTAGGAAATCATTAAACAAATACGCAGACATGCACCGCATGTGCAGGAGGTGATGGGAATTATCCGGCGATCATCTTTCAGCCTACAAAATGAGTGTGTGCCAAAGCGAGGCGCTCAGAGCCTCGCGCTGTAAGCCGCAGCGATGATACGTGAAACGTGAATCATGTTTGCTTTTCTCTGTTAATCTCGGCCTGTAATAACAGTCGGATCTGGAACGCTTTAAACCTCGGCTCCACAACAGGGCCGTCGTAAACAGAGGGCTTGGCGCATCGGCGAGGATAAAAATGCACCTTTAATTAGTGATGTTAGTCAAATTGTTCTGTCGCTTTGTTTAATCTGCACTTTTGTGTCGTGTAGATAGAGAGGCCTTTGGCTCCGACGCTCCAAGTCTCTGGGCTTTTGGGGGAGGTTTGACTCCCCCAAAACTCTTCCCACGACTTTGTTCCCAGGTGAAAAGGTGAAACCTACCAGATGTCCATGTCAGAGGTTCAAACATCTGAATCGGCTTCTGTGCGCCTGTCTGTGTGTCCCAGCCTCCCACGTTATCTCCTCTGTTCCCTCCAGTCGTATATCAGCCTCGGCCCCCGGAAGTTGACCGACTGAAGTTGACTGGTGTCAGCGTGGAAGCGTCTTCGCGAGCGCTGATATTCTCCTCACTGCCGGGCAGTTTGAAGACCCTTCGTGGTTTGCTGTGGCTTGACTTAGTCACAGCAGCAGGCAAGGCGGCAAGCGTGAAGCTATAGTGAAAGGGGTCAACGTCTCTGTCTCCTGGACATCGGTCAAAACACAGCATGGGATTGTTGAGGTCATCGGGCCAAAGGCTGCCCAGACTGTTATGACTAATGTTCATGGATATTAAGCACCATTTTTTTTTTTGGTTGACGATTACCTGTCTCCTTAGGTAACATGGTATCATATTGCTTTGACCAAAAGGAAAAAAAAAAAAAATAAATAACGGGTTGCTACTCACTAACATTTATGACCGGAAAGCCGTTGAAATGCTTGCATGAATATTGTTGACTATGTGCAATTTGGAACCCTTTCAGGAAAATGAAACTTTCACACTTGGTACAATTATCCAGCATTTCCTGCCTGAGCACCAATTACTCACTGATTAGCCCCCTCTAATGCCTGTAATTAGCGAGGCAGCAGGGATAAACACAAGGGTGTGAATTTTAGACTTTGCGTTGTCCTCCGACGACCCGCTGGAAAACAGTTGCTTGGACATCAGCAGCAGCAGCGGTGGAATCCTTAGCTGAAGCTGCTTTCAATGGCCGCGCTTGTTTTGGCTCACACATCAAGTCATTCATTAGGATGTTGTGATATTTCCTCTAAAAGCGATGAATTGAAACCTTCTGGGCAAGGTTCCTTTTTTTTGAAGGGTCAACAACAGCTTAAAGCCTTTGGCTTCATTAGGCTCCTTCCTCCGGTAGGACACATTGGCTGCAACACATTTCATGGCAGTCCGTCAAGAGGCTGTTTACAGTGAGGAGCCTTGGAAGAAAATTTCATCACGAGGGGCTTCAAAGGGAATACAGAAAGCAAATTGGTTAAAAAAAAAAAAAAAAAGAAAAAGAAACAAGAACAGCCTGCTGGAAATAACAGCTGTTTTCAATAATCTGTTGCTAGTGTGTCTTAATATTATTAAATATTATTATTATTATTATTAAACATGGCATCAATTCAATTCTATTTCTGGACCAAACCACGCAAACGTCCTGTTTTCGCTCCTGTCGCAGTCAATCCTTCTTGCTTGGTGTCCTACTTCACTCTTTGTCGCTAAAAAGTTAGCGACCGTTAAAACCGTGACAGTTTTAAAAATTTCTCGGCCGCAGTCAAACTCTTGTTCCTCCGCATCAAAGCCGACGCGCCTCGTCCCAATCATTCCTATTTGCGGCCGGTGCTTTCCTGCTCAGCGCGCAAGTCGCTCCCATCATGACCGGTATGTGCGAGCGCCTCGCGTGAACTTTCCAAAAAACCCCCCCCCCAAAAAAAACCCCCAATATTTTGGCTGAGCCGCTCGCCCTACTTTCCCTCCTACCGCAGTCTGACACATGCCTCGGCAAATCACATCACTTGCTGCTCCCCCCCCCCCCACCCGCCCTCCCCAGCTGTGGCCCCGAATCACTGTATCTCCAGAGCAAATTTAGACTCTTTTGACAAAGTGAGATATGGGAGGCAATTTTCCCGAGCCGTTGGTGTCGGCCAGATTCACTTTGAACGCTTAACTCGCGCCGCTCGCTCTGCGTTTCGTCTTCCGTCGTCCCGCTTTGCCGGACGTGACCCGAGATCGACTCGACTCTCATTAGACTCCCAGGTGTAAGAAAACAGCGCCGAGGCCTTTTGAAGTTTTCCCTCTTGTTTTCCTCCCGCGCGAGGTTATATATGGTAGCCGAGGCTGTTTAATCACTCCACTGTCACTGCCGGTGGATATTTTACGGCGGAGAACAGAGAGACGGGTGTATTTTTAAAACAGTCAGACGAAGGGGTGATAGACGCATCCACAAAAAACACACACAAAAAAAAATCTCCTCCTGCAGCTGCTCAGAAGGAAAAGTGACATACAACACACGTCCTCCTCCAAGTCAAACATGCAGCAGATTTGTTCCGCTCCGGTCTGGATGTGTTCGGAAAGCCTCTGTCTGTCCGATGCAGGGGGCAACCTTGGGCTGCAGCTGTTTCTCAGCAGTTTGCGGCATCTGGCTGCCGTGGGGACTTTGAGTGCATTGAGTGCAGCGTCGGGGAGCAATTTGATGGGCAGGAGAAAGTGAAATAAAAATAGAAATGGAATGTTTTTTGTTTTTTTTTCTGTTTTCATGAACACATTAAACAATAAAGAAGCACAGATAGTTCTCAAATTAAAGATCAATGTAACAGAATACAATGTAAGCAGCAACAGCACATCTAGCTCTATATTTAGACCAGCGGAAGATGTATGAGGCTGTTAGGACACAAATATGGAATTACAAGGACACATTCAGTACGTACGAAAACAAATTAAACACAAGTGAAGGCAGCCAGATTGTTCACTTCGTCTTCTAAAATCCACATTTTCTTCGACATCATTCAGGCTGTTTTCCGTTGCAGTCAAGATTCTGCTTTTGCGTTTGTGGGTTGTTGTGAAAACCAAAGAAGAATATGTTTAAAAGACAATCCAACCCAAGTTAACAAGGATGACGTCAGAAGTCTATGGAGAGTGCTGCTCCCCCCCCTCGATCTAGTGGAGGGCAGACATGGTATGATCCAATTAGTATCAGCTGTGTTTAAGCAGGCCTGGAGCTGCTGGAGCTGCTTTGGACAACCAAGCAGGCACTTCAGCTGGGATCCCTCCAAAGGAGCTGGTAAATGAAAAAAGAAATATCATAAAAATCATGAATGAATATCATACCATGCAATCCAATAACAGTTTTAACTATGTTTTTAATGTATTTACTGTCGGGATGAAAAACAGAGACGGCTCAATCAATGGCATGTAAACAGCAGAGTTGCCACGGCGGTACAGTCCTCTGAGGGGTCGCTAAGGCGACCGTAGCAAGTATGAAAACTCCTTGTGCTGAGTCATGACGATTTAATATTGGCTTGTTTCAGGCAAAATAATGTCGTCTGACGATGCAGCCCTCTGCGAAATGTTGAATTTTTCTGGGATTTGGAACTTTTTGCTCCGAGATTGTCAAAGCTACCTTGGGCAAAATCCAGCTGTGTTTTCAGGAGACTCTTTGTCTGGTTGATGCTTCTAGTTGAAACCGTCATGGCTTTGACAAAATACTGAGCCCGTTCTTAGGTTCCAAGTTCCAACAGCGTGCACACGTCAAGGGACGAAAAATAAAATTACTCCTCCTCTTTGCTCTTGCTATTCTAAAGAAAAACTTGTTAGAAGACAGTGGAAACAGACATAAAACTCCATTTGCGGCAGCTGTGTTGGCTTATTTCTCAAAGTAATCCCTCACTCGCCGCTTCGCAGCAGCTTTACGGAGGGATAAAATACACTTTAGTGGATACAGTCCGTCAGTCAAGCAACACATTGTGTCTGCGAGCTTATCACTACCAAGCATTTTTTTTTTTTTTTTTTTTTTTAACAAAGAGATCCATTTCCAGCCAAGCTGCCGTTGGTTTTCACCACCCTCACTTTCTTCGAGGAAACTGTTTGTTAGCCAGGCTTGTGATGTCGGGCCTAATGGGTTGGAAGCTGGAATTGTTTTAAAGCCCAGAGGCTTTGTGCGTCCTCGGCTCTTCAAACCAGCGTTTCAGTTTTAAGCAACATTTCCAAGAATTGCCATTGTCTTTGGCCGATGGTAAAATCTTTCCATAAACAACTCAAGACTGTCCTCACCGGGACGACAAATGGTTCTTTCTCTCAAATGCCTTTTTGTTGTTTACACAAGACTAAAACGGTTTCCTAGAGCTTTCTCTGTTTTGGATTTCAATAACTGCCAGTGTGCTTGCTAATGTCTAAACATCAGCTAGTTTACAAGACAGACACAATGTTTTCGAGCTCTGTCAGGCCCCTCGCACAATTTTACAAGGAAACACTTTAGCTATAGTGCTATTTTTAGCCACAGTTGGATGTAGCCCTCTTGTTCATGGACCTTGAACCTGCCCTCAGTAAATACTGGACATTGTCTGGACCTACTGCCGTCACTTCCCCCAGTTCATGATAAAGGAAGGAGTAATTCATCTTGTTTTGCCCTAAATGCAGCCTTGGAAGCAGCATAGGCACCAATATAGAGGGAAGCGCCACTCAAACATCGCACACAGCGCCTTTATTGAGAGCGGTGGTGGCTAATGTAGGCTAATAAGCAAAGCGCTCTCTGTTCGGCCAGCACAGAAAGGTGGCCATTATTGTCCCCTTTGTGGTCATTAAAGGATCCCCAGGCAGTCCGGTAATGATCCATCACTGGCGGGTCTCGAACCCCCAAAGTCGCAGTGGGAATGGTTGCGCGTTTAATGGTCACACAGTGCAGGTTGTGCGTTTCGAGGTCAAAATCTGCTGGCTGCGTTTATTCGTTGGCGTGTAACGGAAGTGAACGCACAAGCGCGTGCGTGTGCAGGTCGCACTGAGGACGTGGTTCTGCTCAGGTTTTTTTTTTTCTAGTCGCGCCATGTGGAACTTCATATTGAATTCACTGCAGAGGATGAAACTTGAAACAGTTAGAGTAATGTTTTTAGATCGCGGCCATTTTGTAGGTTTTTGATTTGTTTCAACTTGGGACACACAACACTTGTAGTGGGTGTCGGACAAAAACTACAATGAAGCAGGGAAAACCGATGTGCAAACACTTTTTTGTTGAGGTCCAGTGTGTAGGATTTCTATGGGAGCCACCGGCGGGCTACCTTTTAAAGAAACCGCCATACAAGATGGCAGCTAACTAGGAGCGAGATCCTGATTGCTCTATGTATATAGAGAACTATTCTACGGGTAGGAAAACCAAATTACTTTCATTGTACTGCGTGTATACACTTTTAATAATGTATTAAT
Organism: Nelusetta ayraudi; assembly: GCF_046127955.1. NCBI lineage: Eukaryota > Metazoa > Chordata > Actinopteri > Tetraodontiformes > Monacanthidae > Nelusetta > Nelusetta ayraudi. Next base: position 9,402,708 of record NW_027466069.1, on the reverse strand, counting down.
GAGCAGTATATTCATCGTTTACTAATATAAACATCATAAATGAAGCCACGTTTTACACACTGGACCTTTAACCTTCACGCTCTTTCTTGCTTTAACTTTCAAACTGTGCTGGATCCTCCCAATTGTTTTTCTTCCCCCTTTTGGAAAACAAGTCGGCTGACTCTGGGAACCTGCGGACGTGTTGTTGCTGAGGTTGATCAGGGACAGAGAGGCGGGTGTGGCGCACCCTGATGGAGGTGTGCTGCATCACACCATGCCGGCTGCTGAGATCAGGAGGCCTTTTCTTTCTAAAGTCTTATCTAAAATCTTGCTCCCCCGCCGCCAGTCTGCCGTCTTATCTCCGCTCGCAGACAGTTTTGATGGAGACTCGAGACGCGTCCCCTGCTCTTAAGTAAATCGCTCATTCATTCCCCCCTCCTCCCCTTCCTGTTTGAAAGCAGGTTCCTGGAAGTCTTCTTTGGAAAAACTGTAATTCTTTCTAACAGTGTAAGACCGATTTTCTTTTCTTTTTTTTCCTTTTTTTTCTTTATATCCATCTCGGTTAAATCTTCCGACAAACTTGACCAGCTGGCATTTTTTTTTTGTTGTTGCTCTCGCTCTCTCGGCACAAGCGCCGGTTAGCTGCACGCCACGGGTTAAACTAACTGAGGAAATTCACATGACAGATTAATTTAATAAATCTCCCTTTGCAACCCGTCGTCTGTCATCTTCCTGCTCCCTTCACAACTCAAGACATCTTTGAAATGTCCCCCGTTGGAACAGCTGTTTCTAAAAAAAAAAATATATATGTTCCATATTTATATCAAGCGCCTGTACTTATATAGGTCAACGGGAGCCTCGCCGTTGTAGTCCTTCAGAGTCCTTGGCTTTAGTCTCTGTGCCACATGAACATCACAGGCATCCCCTCTAATTCCAACCCTGAAGGTAGAAATTAGTGGTTATTACACCCGGTGGAGAGGCTTCTCCCCTTCCGACGCTGCAACCTCAGCCCACTGTGCGATCTCGCTTTTCCGTTGACGGTTTTGCCGTGTCGGCTGGCCGCCGATGACACGCTTGTCTTCCCGATGTGACGTATTGTCATCGGCCCAAAGCAGGATAGGCAGGCAGGCAGGCAGGCAGGCAGGCAGGCAGGCAGGCAGGCAGGCAGGCAGGCAGGCAGGCAGGCAGGCAGGGCAGCTGGATGCAGACACGCATCTCCATCCTGCTGCCCCGTGGACATGGGCTCCGGTGAATGAGTGGACCTCAGTGTGTGTGTGTGTGTGTGTGTGTGTGTGTGTGTGTGTGTGTGTGTGTGTGTGTGTGTGTGTGTGTGTGTGTGTGTGTGTGTGTGTGTGTGTGTGTGTGTGTGTGTGTGTGTGTGTGTGTGTGTGTGTGTGTGTGTGTGTGTGTGTGTGTGTGTGTCAGGGGCAGGCGGTGGGTGACATTTAACAGAGGCAGCCAGTCAGAACTGATGGCCTGATGTTTCAACGTACTGTTTTAAAGCGCGATGTCTTTCCCATCGCTCGGCAACGACGGACGTCTTAAAATAGCCAGATGTGGAGTATAATTTTTTTTAAATGCCACCAAGCTGTGTTTCCCCTCCACTTAAACTGAATGACAACCATCCAGGTTCGCCCGTCTGGAGCATCTTCAGTTCAGTTTTGTGTTGGAGGAAAAAAACGTATTTAGTCAGAGTTTTGTATATTTCGCACAAAGAATTTACAAATTGATTAGATTAGAAGACTGCATTGTGATTGTCCATTGCGCAACAAAATTTCGTTCAGTACCCCTCGACCAAGACAAATACAAAAACGTCAGCCAGCTATTGAAACGACACAACAGTAAAGTAAAATGCACGACCACATAATAGAAATAATGTCTGGATAAAAACATTGATAAATCGAGGCATCCTCAGCTTCTCTTTATTGGCGTTCCGACCTCTCTCTCTGTTTATCCCCCTCTTCCTCCTCTCCCTCCTCCTCCTCCTCCTCCTCCATCCTCTGGCCCCAGTCAGCCTGGGCACAGAGCAGAGGCAGCGGCAGGCCCTGGGTTCCTCTGGTTATATATAGCTCTGAACAGATGCAGCGCACTGGAGCAGAACACACCGCCTCTGCTCGCCTCAGCGTGTATGTGTGTGTGTGTATGCATGTGTGTGTGTGTGTGTGTTGTTTTTTTTGTCCGTGGCTCTTCCTTCAAACCAGATTTCCCATCACACACCGCTGACTCTGACTCAGCAGCAGTGCACCGGAGATCTGGGTCAGAAGTGGCCCACCTGCCTTCTCCCATTTCCCTTTTCCTGCATGTCTTCGGGGAACACGTGGCGGAAAACTTGGGAAAGTTGATTAATTTTCTGGGGGGCTTTCGTCTCTCATGAATCACCTTTTTAGTCAGAATTTTAGAATTTTAGAATTGTGTTTGGTACTTATGTGAACCAGTGAATCAGGTTATTGTCGGTGCTATTTCTGCTTTTACCGTTATCAGAATTATATTATTTGGGTGAATTTCAACACAGTATTTCATCAAAAAAGCCCAAATTATTCATCCTAAACAATTTATTGGAACCAAAGCCAACAGTGGTGGGCGTCTTTACCTAAAAAAATGTTAGTCGTGTCCTTTTTGTTGGTTGTCTTCTTGGTCTCATGATGTCAAAATACAATCAGTCAACAGTTCAAACTCACTCCAGGACCAGAACTTCTTGTGGCCCACTCATGGAACGCCTGCGTTTGTGATTTTTTTTTTTTGCATTTAATCTCCACGTTGGGGGATCAGCGCGTTATGCAATAAGTTCTGAAACGTGGAACAGTTGGACACGTACGTTCGAAGGTTTAGCGAGGGTCAGATTAAGTTCGCCTTGTAAAGGATATTTTAGGCACGTTGTGAAATTTCGTCAAATTTTCGCTCTGAGCGCTGCGCCGAAAAGGAACACGGTGGGGTTTCCTGCGTTGAGTTGCCGCCGCTGAACGCGGCTGTGGAGCGGCAGCAGCTTGAAAGCGGCGCGGGGCGTGGCTCTGCTTGTGGAGGTAATTATAGAAGGTCACTTCAGGGCCCTGTTGTTTTTTCCTCTCCGCCCTCCCCACGCTTTCCAGCCGCATTGCAAGGGAAGAATTGACCTCGGGACAAAACAACGAAACGTGCACGTCTTCAAGCTGCGTTTTCAACCGCGTCTTCTGTCTCGCGACTCCCCCTCGGCCTTTAGTGGCCGTGTGACTGCGCGATAGTGAGACGACTCTATCACACCAAGACAGGCGAGCTTTTGCGTCTCAGCGTCCTCCCCTCAGCGATGAGGAGGACCATCGGATTAGTTTGTCTGCTCCGTCCCTCCCATTGTTCACCTCTTGCACGGCGCCTCCTTCTTGCATGGCCCGGATAATGCAGAGTTAAATGCTCTCATCTGTAACCGGAGAGGGCAGTGTTGATTGACGGGATGTCCGGAGAGCCACAGGAAGCTGCTGGAACAATGGGATTTGCTGTTTGCGAGCCGGCGTTCCCACTTCCGTTATTTGAGGCTCTTCCGAGGAAAGGCAACATTGTCGGGCTGTGTTGCTCAGCATCGGCTGCTACATTAGACATGTTTCATAAAGACTAATGTGGAAAAAAATTACACTTCAGGATTATTTCATGGATTGCATAAAAGTGTTTTGTGTGTTTTTTTTTGTTTTTTGTTTTTTTAATCATGGAAATCTGCAAATGTCAGCTGTCACAGTGTAGAAAATCTCTGCAACCAGACAGGACTGTGGCCCAAAAAGGGGCTGAGCTCTTGTAAAGCAGCCGCTCATTTGATGGCTCAGCACCAAGCTTGATAGTGTCACCTCAGCCCGACTCTGTGGAGGTCTGGGAGGGCGTCTTGTCTTGCTTCGTAATCCTCTGTCATCACTGCAGGTGCTGTTTAATTATGGAGACCTGTGTGTGTGTGTGTGTGTGTGTGTGTGTGTGTGTGTGTGTGTGTGTGTGTGTGTGTGTGTGTGTGTGTGTGTGTGTGTGGCCTCTGTTCACTGCAGAATGATCTCCTCCTCTCCTCTGCTCCAACTGAGGGCAGCCTCCTCCTTGTCATTAAACACCGAATCTTGGCTGGTGGCAAATTTCCACCAGCGGTGACACACACAGACTTTGCTGGAGTTGCAAACCTCATTTCTCAACGCTCATGTTTGTTTTGATCTGTTTTAGCATAGGTAGTGGTTGAGCAGGAGGGAAGGTTGAGAATGTTTTCCATGTCAACTGTCACTCCGTCTCATTGAATCTATGTAATATGTATTTGGCCTCCAAAAATTCGTTTTTTGTTTTTGTTTGCACGATGGCAGAAGCACGAGTAAGTTTTAGGAAGGTGAGCCAGTTGAAACAGTTCAAACCTTTAAATGCTTGTCTCAAACACAGAAGTGTGAGTGAGGTCAGAATACTTTGTATTCTACTAACGGGTCACATTTGACAACTGGATTGTAATTTCTTCAGTGTGCTTTTTGATGGTTGCCAAATTCTTCACATGCTTGCTTTTAATGAAATTAAAATCTGTGAGCAGACTAAAATGTTAAAAACAAAATTAAAAAAAAATCAAGCATAAACACTCAAATCCATCTTGTCTTGCGCACTTTGGGTACATATTTTATTTTCACCAGAATTAAAAAAAAAAAAAAAAAAAAAATCCAGTGATATTTTTAAGTTTTTAATATTTAGCCATGTTCGTTTTTTTTTTTTTTTTTGCTGCATGGGATTTATTATATGCACACGGCTCACGTAACCGCCGTCCGCCACTAGGGGGCAGCAGCCTATAATATCAGACAGACGGCCTATTCTCTTTTTCCCCTGGCTGACTCTGCCGTTGTTGTGGTAACGGGCCCGTGTGAGGCGAGCATCCACAGCGGCCACGCCGCCGACGAGCCACAGGGGGCGGTGTCGAGCCGGAGGGAGGGAGGGAGGGAGGGACGAAGGATGAATTCCCGATCGGCAGCTGATGGAGGCTTCACGCCACACAAACACGAGCGCTCACGTGGAGGACTATCGACGTAAAGGATCAGTCCGCACACGTCTTGATGCGGAAGCGCGAGGGCGCCGCGTTGTGCGGCTGTCTGGGCTGAGTGACAGCCAGCAGCGCTGACTCACTGCGGCTCCGTCGGCCGCAGCGCCTTTTAAACAACATCTTCCTCCGGTGCTTTGAGCTGCCACTTCCGCATTTTTATTCCTTCGCTTCCTGGCGCGTAGGATTGCAATAGCATTTTTTGTGTGTTTGCTTTTATTTATTTATTTATTTATTTTTTACCTCTAGCTGTACAAATGTCTCTGTTCCTCTGGCAATGTGACTTTAAAAAATATTCAGCTATTTAAAAAAAAAAGAAAAAAGAAAAAAGTATTTGCCAATCATGATCACGCCTTAACATTTTGCATTCGTGCATAACCTCCTTTCATGTGATGTGCTCTGAAAGTCATAGGAGGAGAAGGTAAGAACCACTGCCTCCTTGGGTATAGAAGGCACACACTCACGTTCACACTCACACATGCACGCATCCTCCCCCATCCTCAAAATGAGACAGGGATGCATAACTAGATTTGAGGTTATGTAATGCCGACTGGAGGCATGGAGGATGTGTATAATCCACTCTTATTTGGGTTAAATCCATCACTCTCTCTCCCTCTGTCTATCTGTAAGAGGACAGAATCCTTGCATCCTCACACATCCTTCTGCCTCATCCAGGGCGGCGGAGAAGCGATCTCACACACACACACACACACACACACACACACACACACACACACACACACACACACCAGCCAGGCTCCACAGTCATCTCAGCTCCCAGGAAACAAACCTCTCCAAGCGGTGATACTTGAGGTGCCTCAGACTTCTCAGATGGATTGATCTTATTGTTATATGCATCAAGAATCCCCCTCAAAATGATGCATCTTGTTTTGTGTATCTATCTTCTTATTATTTTTGCTATATTACCAACTCTGTTTTTTATTTTTTTGTTTTTTTTGAAGGCCAAGGTTTCATGTTCATTTAGGGGTCAGATAGACTCACTTCTCCACCTTATTTGGAGCCCATGCGGAGACACAAGCAGACAGGTGGTGTGGTGCAAGGCTAGAAACCCAGCCAATACCTTCACAATACATGATGGAGACCAGATTTTTATTTCTGGGCTTGGACTTTTATTTTTAAAATTGGTGCTCGATCTGTGACTGAGCCCTTAACTCCCTTGAAATTGTCAGACCTGTCTAGCGCTGGTTGAAGGAGTCGGAGGTTGAAAAGTATGCGCACGCATAAGATGGGCCGGCATCACATCCCCCGAGGAAGATAATCCCTCTGTTGGGAATGAGCGTCACACCACGCACACACTCGCAACCGAAACGCTTTTCCCGGGTCCTTGTTTGGAAGGGAATGGAAAACTGGTTACCAGTAAAAACGACATGTTTCTAACCAGAAGTGAAGATAAATGTGCAACCTCTGCTAACACAACACTTCACTGTTATGAGCAACAGTTGGGTAGAAACCTGATGAAAAGAAGCAAATGTTGGCCAGTCAACCTAATAGTTGAGCAGACGTGCCACTGACAGCACTGCGACTGACTAATGCAGCTATGTACTGATCAGTCAACATGCGTGAGAGTGCACAGCGGTACTGCTCCCCTGACGTGGCAGCTATTTTATTTAAATAAAATAAAAGCCTCTTATTTCAAATTGAGAAACGGGATTATGGCCCCCAGATTTGACACTTGACAGATTTTCTTCCTGCACTTGGTGAAAACAGGACACCCCCCCCCCCCCACACACACACACACACACACACACACACGCACACACTTTTTGCCATATTGCGTGGGAGAAAAGCTCATTTTCTTTACATTACACGGAATAAGAACAGAACGGTGGCTGTTTAGAGCGTCGCACATTCGCCAGAACAATATCCAACATCTTACTGTACGTGGCGCAGGCTTCCCCATTCAGTCCACGTGACGACTCGGAACAATTCGCCGTGTGTGCGGCTGAAATTGCGTCGCGCAGGCGGAGACCTTTCGGTCGTAGAGCCGAGACGATGTCTTCGCTTTCTCGCCACGTCAGGTTGTTTTGCAGGGGATTCAAAGGCTGTGGTTGAAACAACTGGAAATGGGTTTCAGGAAAAGTCCCCCCCCAAAAAATCAGTCAGTTTCATGACATACATTAAATATATCACATAGGCATGGAGCACAGCGAGCATCTGATTAGTTGACCTGAAAAAAACCCTATGGCTTGCCATTATATAGCAAGGAATGAGATAAAGAAATGATATGAAGCGCATGCACGCGTGCGGGCACACACACACACACTGAGTTGTATGATTATAATCTCTGATCTGCACGACTTGAATCCTCATGAGTCTCGTTTGATGACTTCCTCATTGATGAAGCGTGACACCTGGACGGCCCGCCCCCTGCTGGCTGTAGGGCTCCTGACGGGAGGTCCTAACGTGGAGGAAAAAGAGTCTTAGCAACCAAAAAAATATTGCAAAAAAATATCGCAATCTTTTATTTATTTTTAATATTTTATTGGTGTGTGTGTGTGTGTGTGTGTGTGTGTGTGTGTGTGGGGCATGCAGTTGTAACCGTTTTCTCTTAGAACAATGTGACTGCTGCTTGCCTAGCAGGGACCGTAATGATGGTCGTCAGCACTGGCTGGTTGCTAGGTAACAATTACCTGACTGTGCTTTGCTTGCACTGGAATACACAGTGGGCTCTGTGTGTGTACGTGTGTGTGTGTGTGTGTATTGTACAACGGAAAAATACAGCAAAATGTTGCAAGGCCACTTTTGGGAGGAACGTTCCCTTCGCGATGACAATAACTTGTTGTTTTTTTTTTTTTACACGTGCTTTGATAAATATTTTGGTTCGACGGATTCGGTCTGTGTCGTCCTGCTTGATGTCAACACGCCGCTGCGCTCGGTGTCCCGATGAGTGCTCGCCGACGTTGTGGTGGGTCGAACCCCGCCGGCTGACGGCCGATGATGTCACCAGCTCAGGCCAGACTGAGAGGATGCAGTACCATCGCGTTCACATTCTCAGCTCGCGCTTCTTCTCTGCCCTCGTTGCTGAATGTGGAAACAGAACCTCCTGTCTGTCCTCTGTACTGCTGCCGCTTCCTGCCTCCCTCCTGCTCAGCCCTCAGACCCCAAACTGTCGCAAAATGTCGGACGTTTGGCATCTTTACTCGACCTGTTTTGAGCCACGGCGCATTTTTTACATTGAAAAATGACAATATACCCTCTTCATTTATTTATACTCACTCAGTGTGACACCTGAGCCTGTTTAGATGCACACAAAGCTGATTTCCTGGGAGGGAAGTAGGCTCGCATTCCTTTTTTTTTAAAAGCACTTTACAATGGAATATTGTATTTTTCTTTAGACCAATGAAGTTAAGTTGTATAATTTTTCATGGCACACCTGACATGATCTCACGGTGCACTAGTGCGCCGCAGTACAGTGGTTTATAACACTGGCGTAGAGACTCATGACAGGGTTTATATTATTCGACGTCCCGTGATTTTCTTGTTACCATCTGAATTCTCAGGTGAGAGGTGAGAAAAAATTGTTGTTGACGGTGAGATGAAGAATGGGATTCCACAGAAGGCGTTTGGAAAGGAGGGGCCCAGTTTCCTATTGGGTGGGAATGAAAATCCCGCCACGGAGAAAAGCCGTCCCAGCCAGTTTTTTTCCCCCCCAGATTTTTCATTTAACTTGAAAATGTCATCCAGTCCTCTTGCTGCAGCGCTCGCAAGTCTCTTTAGCAGCGGCTCGGCTCAAAGGTGTTCCCTTCTTCCTCGTTCTCTTCTGGGCTTTATTCAAAGGTTGCTAGCGACAGTCGGCTTTGTGGTTTCGTCGCAGCTAAATGGAGGCTGATTCATCACTTGAAGGCGGCATGAGCAGACTTTTGGCTTTTGGAAGCTGGCGAAATGAATGAGCGAGGGTCCAGGGTTGAGGCCTGAGAGAAGCAGCGGTCGACTTTCAAGAGATATCCGAGACAGGAAGACGGTTTTCTGTCCCTAGCTTGCTATCCAACTGTTGTCAACCAAGCCAATCAGATCCGAACGCACGCTCCACGATCCTCCTCGGCCTAAAGCCCCGGCACTGCCGTCACAGCCGCTGCGGCCGGCAGAAGCTCCTCCGCAGTGGTCGGAGGCCAGGCAGAGGCCACGACTCCCCCCCCCCCCCCCCCTCCAGGAACCTCTCGCCAGCTCCCCCAGACATGGCTCATCTATTTGGAGATCATTAAATGGCCCTAAACGAGACCCTGGTGTGAGAGTGAGCTCCGACCATCTGGCCCCATTGTGATCTGGCCCGCGGCTCTCTGCTCACGCTCAGACACCAGCATCGTCGTTCCCGATTGGCCGATTGCCGGCTAAGGCCAAAGTTACCAGCCAATCACAATCTGTCGTTTTTTGTTTTTTTTTTTTATCAATTAGCCAAATTGTCCTCTGTCTCTTCTGTACTCAAGTTAAAATCAGTGTTTGTCTTTTTTTCTTTCTGGGCTGTAATGGTTGTTTTTTGCATTTTCATAGCTGTTAAAATTTAGAATAAATTCAAGTGAGGGAGTGCAGTTGATCTTTTTTTTCTTTCACACTGTTGCCTATTTGAATCAAATTGCAATAATCTCAACCTCAGGTTCTCCCCACTGACCTGCAAACTGAAACTATCAAATGTTTACTTTGGTGTCGGGAATCCATGATGAGTGAATCTATGAACTATGATGAGATTGCTGCAAGCGGGCTTGTTGATGATGCAGAGATGTAAAAATGCTGTTAAGTTCAGTAGCTTTGCAGGCTGACTCCCTAAATCCAGTCGACAACTTGCAGGCAGCGCGACTTCCTCAATTGTAACTTAAATTTTTTTTCCCCAACAATGCGTCTGTGCAGTGCCACACACAATTACCTGCTTTTCTCAGGCATGTTTCCGACTGTAAACGCAGCTTTTTTTTTGTTTGTTGGTGGGTTTGCATGCAGCATTTGTAGATGTTCAGATCTAAAAAAAAAACAGGCTTTTTGGAAAATTCTATACACAAAAATTTAAATAAAATTTTTGCTTGAATGTTTTTAAGGTTATAAGGGTTTTTACCTTTTGTTGGAAATCATCTTGGATGTCCCTCTACAAGGAAGAGAGTCATTAGCTGCCATGTTCTTCCCCTCTCAGCTGTGTGACTGTTGTTGTTGTTGAGCCATCTCTCTCCTTCTGATGGACCATCGGATTCTTGTGCTTTGACATGGGGGGTGATTTGGTTTGGGCTCGACGGGACCTGAGCGCCTCTCTATGTAGTGGCTGAGATGCTATGCATGCTGATTTATGTATGTTTAAATCCAGTGTGAAGAAGACCTACAGTTCCCAGTGATCAATGCTAATAAGATTTTTTTTTTTTTTACCGAGTCAACTAATTCAGAAGGTGCTTCCATCAGCATGTTTTGCATTTGGAGTTTGAGTACGTGGGCGTACGTGTGTGTCAGTGTGCCTTGCTAAAGGCCTAACGTCGGCGCGCTAACCTTAGCTCAGCATGTTGGCTCACGCCGTGCTGCAGGCCTGAAATGTACAGCTTGTGTGTGATGATATGTGCATTTTAGAGACTTCTTTATCTCTGATCTGTGAAAAGGGAGGTAAACAGGGCCTGACTGGTGCACTCTAGTAGCCAGGGGCACGTTAACAATTGAAATGTCACGGCCTTTAGCAACCTTTCTTTTGGCTGAATGACAGCCCATCGACGAAGAAGATGAAGAAGAAGAAGATGAAAAAGGTCTGGGGTTTTGTTATGTTGAGTTATGTTTACTTGATTTCCTCTCTTTCTTGCTGTTTCCAGGTCACAGGCTCAACAAGGACCTGAAGCACTACCTGAGCCTGAGGTTTCAGAAGTCGTCCCCGGACCACGAGCTGCAGAAAACAATCCGAGCCAATCTCTATCGCCATGCTGTGCCTTGTGAGTAACAAAACAAAAAGTTTTAATTCTACTCGTGCCAGGATGAAACGTTGAGCGCAATCAGTTTGGATTAACCTGATGGCGCTCTTGCTTTTATTTATTTATTTTTTACTTCCTACTATTTTGCCCTTTGCATTATTGAAAAACTCCATTGGAACTCATTGGAAAACACGTTTTCCCGACACCAAATCTCTCTGTACTGACTCATCATGTCATCATGCTGCAGCCACTTGTTCCTTTTTTGCATGGAAGTGAATTACAGTCAGTTGAGCCGAACAGTGGGATTCTTCTATGTAGTTCAACGTGTGGTCGGGTGACACAGTCCTGCTCTACTTATTACATTTTCCTGCTGCAAACAAAATCTTTGGTTGTGTGTGTGTGTGTGTGTGTGTGCCCCGCAGTGCTTGAGGCTTAAAGTGTTTCAGTGGAATTCATAGTGGATCTGCCTCGGAAGTGATTAGATTGCGTGTTTGCGCGTTTGTTGTTTGCCCCCAGAAGAATTGTTTTTTGTGTTGTTTTTTTTATATCACGCATTCACAATGACACAATTTCATCAGCCAAGCAAAAGGGATCATCATCCCTGTTAAATACCACTTCCTCCCTCGGTGCAGGGCCGGCTGTGCGCATTTGTTTGCATGAGTTTGCATTGTGACGTGCTCTCCTAATGAAACGTGAGTTCCAGATCAGATTAATGCGTGTTGGCTTTTTTTTTTTTTTTTTTTTTCCCCCCTCTCTCCGTCCATCCCACTGACTTGTTCTTCGCTGTGTTTGACTCTGTGTCCCTCAATCTCTGGCTGCCTGTCCTTCTCTTGTGCTCAGCCATGTGACCGCTAAATCCTCCTCTCTGAGCCTCCCCCGATGCCCTGCCCTGGGATTATGATGTTCTGATATATTGAAAATAGATTCCTGCCTGATTATGTGATGAACATGCAGGGCTGTTGCAGAAAACACAGGCCAATGGAGTGGCCTGCAGGCGTGCGCACAGAGAACAGACAGTGAAAAATAATGATAAAAACACCAAAAAAAAAAGAAGTAGAAGATGATACAGTACATACAAATGTTACACTTAGGAAGATGCTCAACAGGCATCAGAGGAAATATATATGTATATAATAAATGATTAACCCTTCTTCATAATTTCCTCAGAATGAGCCTGATGAACAGGCTTCATCTGAGTTCAAACGGCTCCAAAATCATGTTTATTTGCAGCAGAATTTCAATGGAATGTGGCTCCCGTTCCTGCTGAACGTGGCTTTTTTCACACCGCAGGTGTGAAGCTGGCCGTATCCATAGTTCTAACAATTGCGTGACACCATCCAAGCAAACAATTGTCTCACCTTCATTCATTTATGTTTTTAACATGTTTACTTGCAGCCCTCACACACTTTTTTTTTTTTTATTGTAAATGAGGATTTGTTCTTAATAACTTGCCTGTTCAAATAAAGGTTTAAAAAAAATAATAATAATCATGGTTTTTCACTCTCACTCTGAGGTCCCCGTGAAATCCTTTGAACAACAAGCCATATTATTTTTCACTATTTGGCTTCTGGAGTTGGGCGGACGGACACACATCACACGCACCTGGAGTTCAAACGGCATCTGAACCGTTTTAAAGACGAACCGCCTCGCTTCCCTCGCCGCCAGCGCTCCACCTAACTGACGTAACCGTTGCACGGTGCGACTAAAACACATGTTCTCCTCCCATGATGACATCCCTAAGAAGCACCTCTCCCCCCCCGTTCCGTGGCAGCGTTCATTATTTCCAATCAAAGCGAGCGGCCACGTGTGTTTGCTAGCCTGGAGCTCGGCCCCGGTGATTTTCGACGCGGGTTTTCGCGGCTCCTTGAAGTGCTCCGCTGCCTTCTGCCGCCGTCTTTAGCCTCCGCCTCCTCAGCGCCGCTCCGGGCTGCACTTCTGAAGCCGCACTTCTCCGTGGCTGGGTTCCCAGCTCCCTTGTTTTTGTTTCCGTTTTGTTTTTGTTTTGGGATACGTTTTGGAGAATTAGAACGAGTGCTAAGATGAGATGAAAACAAATCCTAACAAGCAGCGTTTCAAAGTCTCTGCGCTTGCTGGAGGTCAGGTCGGAAACTCGCGGCTGTTTGGAGACGACGAGCTCGGAGCTCACATGATGACCGCCGCGTCATGATGGCGTCTCTCCAGTTCACTCAAGGCTGCGAGCGACAACAGTGGATATGCTTCAAGACCAAAATATTCCTCTCTCAATCCCCAAAAAATGTTTGTTGGGGTTGCATACGAAAAGGTTTGTTTTTTTATTTTATTTTAAACTGTTGACAGGAGACTTGCTGAATATAGATTCATGATTTGAGGGCTCACCTAAACTTACCGAGAAGAGGTAAAAAAAACTTTTTTACCTTCCTTTTTCTTAGTAAAATTTGCAGCTCAGTGTGTCTGAAATATCTGATTAAACAAAACGATGAGAAGGCTTTGATCCCAAAATGAGCCATAAATTTTGGTTTGCGGCATTTTTGTGGTGACACGAACCCGATCACGCTTTGTCGTTCTAGTTTTTTTTCCTCGTCCATGAGCAAACGACATTGTCCTGCATCTTGTTTAAATCCAAACGGTTCAAGTGTGTGAAGACGTTGATTTGGATCGTTGGTGTTTGGATCTTTAGAGTTTCGACACCCCTGTGGCTGTGGACCAGTTGTGTTCACTGCTCTGGCTGCTTCCTTGAGATTTGTTGTCGTAAGAAAAAACAGGAAGTCAATTTGTTGGCTCATTTCTTATCTTTAATTGCAAAGAAACGCTCCATAATGTGACTCTTTTGAAAGTGGCCACAACACAGTGAAACGCTGCAGTGTTTACAGCCCCCCCCCCACCTCCCCCACCCCCACCCCCCTGTCTTCCTGTCCCTCCTTCTCTTCCATTCTTGGTGACCTACTATTGCTGCCACCTCCTGTTTATTGTCTCTCACTCATTCTCTGTCTCTCGTTCTCTCTCCCCCTCACACACACACACACACACACACACACACACACACACACACACACACACACACGCACACACACAGACTCTCACACAGACACACACATGCAAATGTTTCCTTGGTCATGACGAGGCAAAACAGTCAAATCAGAGCCACACTTCTCGGCCCTCCGTCTCCTTTGTCCCTCAACTCTCTGGCGTCCCCTCCCCCACTCCCTCCACCCCCCCTTCCCCTGACCACATGTGTTGACCCCCCCCAACCCCACCCCCGCCTCCCCAGCCCCTCCCTGGCCCCGTGCTTGACTCGAACAGGTGCCGCCACCCTCGGCCCCCTGACCGACCGAGGTGGGGATTTCCACGCCCCCCCCCTTTTTTTTTTCTTGCGATACTCTCTCCCCTTTCATTCGGCTCCGTCATAGCCACCCCCCCCCCCCGCGCCCCCATACACCCCCCCACCCCCAGCCTGCTACAGATGGCCATTGTTGCCGTGCCGCGGCAAAATGTCACCGCTGACGGAGAAGCGGCTCTCTGGCGGGGCTCCGTCTCGCTCGCTCCTCTCTGGCGTCTCTGCAGGAGGGTCATCTCGCCGTCGTCCCGCCGCCTGAGCCGCGCGATCAACCCTCCCCACCCCCCCGACACCACCACCACCACCTGATATCCCTCCCTCCCCCTGCTGCCGTCCTCCCCCTCTCTCTCTCTTCCCCCCCTCACTCCCAGATCCTCCAGCGAGCGTCGGCGTCCCCCCCGGTGGCTCGGCGCCGCCTGCTGTCTTCCTTCACTGTCACACTCGAGCTGCTGCTGCCGCCGCTGCTGCCACCGTCTCCTCTGCCTCTGCCGCTCTCACCCTCCATCGCCTCATCTCCCTCCCTCTCTCTCTCTCTCTCTCTCTCTCTCTCTCTCTCTCTCTCTCTCTCTCTCCTGCACTCTGTGTCTTCCACCCTCCCTCCCTCCTCTCCCTCCCTCCATCCCTTCCTCGCTGTCCTTCACTCCCTCGCTTCCTTCCTTGTTTTCCACTCCGCTGCCGATCTTGGAGGGGAAGCGGGGGGGGAGAGAGGAGAAAATCATTGTCGGAGACAAATTTCCCCTGCTCGCCGCTCGCACAAAGGAAGCGGATTACGGCTTGATTTGGCTTCCGGGGGTCCTCGCTCCGCATCCAGGCAAGTGGCGGAATCCTTATTCGCCTCTCCTTCTCTCCTCTGGGGTTTTTTTTTTCTTCTCCCCTTCCTTCCTTCTTTCCTTTCCTCCTCCACTCTGGCCGCCATCTGATGCCTATGATGTATGCATGGCGAGAGGGCGCGCGCATGTGTGTTTGTGCCAGTGTGTGTGTGCGTGTGTGTGTGCGTGTGCGTGGCTGATGCTGTGTATATAGGCTAAGGGAATCAGGGGAGGGTGGGGGTAAGGGTGGGAATTAGTTGAGGGAAAGGATGGCGGGGAGGGGGGGAGGAGGGGGTCGGTTCACTGTGAACAGGCACGTCCAGCCCAGAGGGACAGATGGCCAGTAGCCCCGGTGCTTATTCCCCATCGGGGCTCTTTTTGAATTTACCTTGCGGGGGCCCTGTAGTACACAGAGCGTCTTTTCAAGAAGGCAAGACATGGCTGCTCTCCTTTAGCTCGAAGATGGAGATAGAGGAAGGAGGGGGTGCCGTGTGTGTGTGTGTGTGTGTGTGTGTGTGTGTGTGTGTGTGTGTGTGTGTGTGTGTGTGTGTGTGTGTGTGTGTGTGTGTGTGTGTGTGTGTGTGGAACGGACAGGGATAGAGGAGAGGAGAGGGGTGGAGGGGTGCGAGGGGAGGGGAGGGTGTTGTGTGGAAGCAGAGCAGGGGTTTTTTTTTTGAAGAGGAGGTGAGGAGAGGAGATGTGAGACGAGGAGCGCAGAAGAAGGAGAAGCAGAGAAGGGGGTCATCAGCCTCCAATGCGCCGAGGTCAGGTCCAGATGCTGCTCAAACAAAAGGGGCTTCTCTGGTGTGGGTGGGTGGGGGGTGGGGCAGGGGGGAAGCGTGGCACTCGCCATTGTGTGTGTCGCTGCATTGCAGGGTGCTGCCGGGGAGCCTCATGCTAATGACGGCCATTCATTCTTGTAACGGATGAGTGGGCCCCCAGCTTCTGTTGGCCCGCTCGGCTTCGCGCGGCCACGCACCTCGTCCGCTGTGAGCAGATATCGGCCGCGTTGTGGAAGAGGCGGTTCGGCGTGGCCGCGCGCTGGAGGAGCCGCGGGATACGAAGGAAATGGCAAAAAAATAAAATCTGAAAACGAACGCAGGAGAACGTCTGAGCTGAGCCAGAGAGGCGGGCTGATGTGGGTTTTTGCATAGTAATGATGTAGGAGGACAGGTGCAGGCTGTGTGTGTGTGTGTGTGTGTGTGTGTGTGTGTGTGTGTGTGTGTGTGTGTGTGTGTGTGTGTGTGTGTGTGTGTGTGTGTGTGTGTGTGTGTGTGTGTGTGTGTGTGTGTGTGTGATGTTTAATGCATGCGTTGCCATATTTAGAGCCACGCTTTGCATATTCTACATTAGTTGCTATAAAAACAAAATGTGCACAGTGTCAACATCCAGATCTGCGGTGTGTCCTCTTGTTGTCCTGGTGGGTCGGGGCCGACGCTTGCTGATAAGAAAAAAAAAAAAAAAAAAAAAAAAATGGCAGTGGCCTGCACCGCTGCTTTTGTTATTGTCCGTTGTCCAAAGCAATTTCTAAAAGCTTAATTGCCATTTGGATTATTACGCTAAAGCCGCGATTAATTCCATTACACAACCTTATGTTACATCAGGATTGCGAGCCGATCGATCCCCTACGATGAGTAAATAGACCATAAAAGGACGGGCCTATAAAGCATTGCTCAAAATAACGCTATCTCCACAATTGATCGCCACTGGCAGCGAGCATTATCAGCTCACGTCAGGTTGGGTTTCGTGTCCACATGAAACCCCAACCAGCCCCCCCCCCCTCCGATCCCCCCTCACAACAATTCACAGATCGGACATTATGTGGCAGATAGCTATCTCTCTATTTGTGTAGCTGTCACGGTAGCATATGTTGATGATGGCCTCGTTCTCGAGGTCAGTGAACTCCTTGAAAGCTGCACAATGATTCTCTGTTATCTTCGCCGTGTCCTTCCAGCCTCATCTGTGTGTGAGACTCATGTGACGGCTTGGATGTGGGTCCACTGTGGCCGCCAGCTAAGCCACTGAAACCCGCTCCAGATCACAGGAATTGTGGTTTGATTTACACTTCAGTGGCACTTTATGACAATCGGAGAGTTTGTTGCTTTATACTGTAGATGTTGGTCTCTGTCAAGACATGGGCTGGACACATGAAACATGTTGGATGTTTAAGGGTTGAAACTAGGATGTAGGACGTGGGTACCTGTGCTACCAGGAAGTGGGAATAATTCTAGCTGTCCAGGCTTCTGAAAGGCAACTCAACTTAACCAAACATTTCAACCAAGTACCCGTTTAGACCTCATCACACGCTCATGGCAAGTTGTGGAGTCAGATCTCCATTTTAGGAGTGTTCATGGGATGGTCATGTGATGTTTCTTCATGTCTTTTTTTTTAATGTTCATTTTATTTTGAGGTTTGAATAGTTTGGGCAGTGTGTTTGATGCAACACAGTTTAACATCTGTGCAGATTATGAAGCTGCAGCGTGAGCCCTTTAATGTTGCTCCCATCAGAGAACCTTGATGTCAGATGATGACAGACTGATACAATACCAGACCGGTTCCTTCAGCTAACGTTTTGCTCGTGTGGCTGCTCCACAACAGCTGGGATCAGCCTCCCAAAGCCTGCGAGTCAACCTTCGACGTGCCATCTTAAAGACGGTCACGCGCTGTAAATAGAAGAATGATTTCATATTTTGCCCATTTGTATGTGCCATAACTGAATCATCTGAGTCATTGTCCAGATAATGACTGACTTGTTCCAGTTGTAATTATTTACTGTAAGCTGAGAGACTCTCGCGAATCAATTAATGCTTTTCATTTGTGGCAATAAAGACGAAATATTTTCTTAAATGTACAATTGACGTGAAATTGACTTTACCAGTGTTTACCAGTGTTCATTTTCCATGCCAAAACACAAATTCTGGAAAAAAGATGCTGACAATTTAGCGGTACCTCCAGCCAGATTTTCATTCTGCCCAATGAGAAGCCTTGTTATTGTCCCCTTTCAATCATCTGCAAGGGCCAGCAAATCATCACTTTCATGAAGAAGCTCAGACTGAGCGTGAAGCTGTAAACAGAGGGCTAACAAGCCATGTTCTGCTGCTCTTGTACGGTGTTTGGATTATTCAGAATGTGGTGATGCTCCGCTGCTGTTCAGGAAGTGATGCAGAGACACTGTTGACTAGGAGATTGGACCCTAAAGCATCCTCCTTTTTTGCGAGGAGACTCGCTTGCAAGTGTCAATGGTTTGACTGAAGCAAGAATATATCACTGAACTGCTCTTCAAAGTAGGTTAAGTTTCATATTTCAGAAGGTGTGGCTGCATGTGCACTCTCTCAATAACCTCATTCTGACTGGAAAAATAAATTGGACCCGAAACTGCAACGTCTTCTTAAATGCGCATTTTCCTCTTTAAAGATTCCGCTTGGTTTTGTTCAACGTCTAACATGTTTAACTCTCCAATCCAAATTACCTCATTCCCCAGATAGGAATTCTGATCTTGCTTCTTGCTTCGTATTTGCTATCCAAGTGGACCGATAGCAACAAAGGTCTCTGTCAATGACTGCGCTTTTATGTATCATCCCAAAACAAACGGGGCATAAATCAATATTTACTGCAAAACAAAGGGCTCTGAATGGGAGAAATACAACAACTATGCCATGGCAGGTAAACCAACCTTTCCTCTCCTGAATGTCTGTATAGTGAAGCAGTGGGCTCTGAGATTTGACCGTGTGAATGCAAACCAAGCTGCTGTCCTCCTCCCTGAGGGCAGCTCTGGGGGTGGGTGGGGGGGGTGGTGTTGTGTTTGTGGTCAGGTTGCCTGGGCAGCAGTCCGTGTCCATGCAGGTACAGACCTGCGCTGCCAGGTGAAGGCTTTCCGTTGGTCTAATCTCACCGTGCTCCTAATCGAGTCCAGGTTCCACGCTCCACTTCATTCAACGCGTAGTAAACAAACAAAAAAAAACAAACCCAAGCCGTGAGCAGCTCCTCAATTCCCCTCGTGCTACCCAGAGACCTGTTTGTCAAACCAAACTGGCTTCCAAACCCCCCCCCCCAAGCTCGTTATGATACAGCGCATATTCCTATTTCCACTCACCACCGTCCCCGGTCCTACTTAACCCAGCATTCACCCCCGGAAAAGGTTTCCTCAGTCACGAGACGTACCTGAAGCTGGCTGTTTATCAGGAGGGACCATGTGTCGGGTAATGTCAGAGTCTATATTTATGGCAAAGATAGCATGAGAGAGAGAGAGAGAGGGGGGGGAAAGAGAGGAGGGAGGACGTGAGGGAGGGAAGAGGGTGGGAAGAAAGGAGGGAGGGAGGCAGTGGGCGGGAGCATGCAGGGGGCTTCAGCCATTGGCCTCGGACAGGAACTGGAGTGTGAATAGCTCACAATGGCTTAGCCTCTAAGCTGGGCTGGACCTCTAATTTGCTCTGCTTGTGGAGCTTTGAAGAAAAACGGCAGCTGCCCACTAGCTGCCTGCCTGCCTGCCTGCCTGAATGAGCCTGGCAAGCTGGGAGCTAGCGCTCGCTGTCAGACAACTGGCTGCTCGGCGGCGGTGCGGTGGGAGAGCCGAAACGTGCAACGCTTGGATTTATCTCTCTGAATATTTCAGTGGAATAACGTTTGCGAGAGGGAAAGCAGCAGCAACAGCAGGAGCAGCAGCAGGAGCAGCAGCAGTAGCAGAGGCAGCAGCAGCAGCAGCATTTTGACGTTTGCTGAGGTAATTTATTTGAAATTTTGCTCTTTCTCCTGGGAATGATGCCCGGGCTTCCGGGATTAGATTGGAAGAGATGTGGGTGGGGGGGGGGGGGGTAAACAGACGCGGCGGCGCAGGGAGGCAGAAACACGGAGGCAGGTGGATTATTTTATTTTGGGGGCTGTGGGAATCGGCGCCGCTGCAGATTCGCTGCGTGATATTGATGGGCTGTGATGTATTGTGCCATGTGCCTGTGATGATGGCGGATGTTTGTGTGCGCTCAGCGCCCCCCCCCCCTCCACCCCCACCCCCCTCACATCTCGTCATATCTGTCCGTCTTTTTTTTCCTTCTGTACCTCCTCGTCCTCGGACGGTTCTTCAGCCTTTTCCTCTTTAAATGAAAGTCCTGCTGCTCCCTTTAGAGTCGCCTCGGCCGCCATGCAGTAAACAGGCGGGATAATGGCAACCCTCTATTGTGCGATTTTATTTTTTTTTCAGCCAAAAAAAAAAAAAAGGGCCCCTGAATTGTATGTGTGCTTGCTCACTATTCATTTTCACCCCCCTTCCACCTCCACCCACTCCCTCAGCCACCCCCCCCCACCCCCCCCATATTGAAAGAGGAGAGATGGGGTGGGAGCAGGGTGAACAGCAGGAGAATAGCGGCTGGGACTCAGCTGTGAGGAGTGTTGTGGCGCGAGCTGAAAGAATGGCCTGTTGTGTTTGGCGGCAGCGGTATTGTGTGTCCGTCTCCTCCCGGAGCGGCGGCGGCCACGTTGTGAATTGGATCAGGAGAAAGACGGAAAGAAAGAAATGGGAGCAACAAACTCTAAGCACTTGACAGTTTATTTATTTATTTATTTATTTATTTATCTATCTATTTTTTGGCCATGGGGACACATTTCTAATCGGACCTAAAACTATTGACCCGCATCCTCCGGGAGGGGGTGAGTTTTATGGGGCTGTTTAGGAGGGTGTTTTATTGCAGGAGGGGGGCACCGGAGGCGTTTAGAGCTCGCCCGGCTCGCCCGCTTTAATTGAACTCGCCACAGTGACGGCGTTGGCGTAGCGGCGGCGGCGGCGGCGGCCTCGGCCCCTGATAGGATCCGGAGTGGGCCTGCTATTTGCTTAATCATTAATCTGAGGGCCTCGGCTGCATTGATTCCCTCTATTTCTCTCCCCCCCCCCCCCCCTTCATAAATCATTATTGAACAGCAATCCTTTTAATGGGAGGGGATGGAAGTGCTGATTGAACACAGCCACGGCACTCAGGAGCGGTCGCCCTCGTCTCGGCGCTACCAGCTGTTTGGGACGAAGGGAAGGAGTCGGGGAGGTTTGAGCAGCATCGACGCGTCGCGATACTTTGGATTTCGTCCCGAAGGTTCAAAGTCTTGCCGCCCCCCACACGGAAGAGATCTTGTCTGGTGGACGGGGTTCAAATGGACGCCCGGGCCCTGGTTTTGTGGTTGACGCGCTGCCACCATCTGACCAGTGTATTAAGGGACTACTTGTGCAGATGAGGCCTTGAAGTGCTGCCTCAATCAATGCTGCTCCAGTAATTGGCTTAGAGGCCCAAGAGACTTCCCTGCTAACTCCCTGTGTGACTGTTGGCTCTCCCCGCCTCTACCAACCTCCGCACCACCCCTGCCCCTGCCCTGGCCCGCCCCGCCCCGCCCTGCCCTTCCCTGTCGGCTGCTCGCACAGATGCGTGTAGCTTCTTCTTCTCACGTCAGCCGCCGGCCTCTGTTTTCAAAACACGCACCGTCAAGACGCAGCGTGTTTGTCTAGGCAACACGTCCGCGCTTACGCTTGTGAAAAACGGCAACGGCCCATCGCAAGAAAAGATTTTGACGTGGCCAACTTTTGTCTTTTGGGATCCTTAGAAATCAAGAAAATTCGTAACCGTAGAACAGCGACCCACCCACCCTTCCACCCACCCACCCTGTGCCCTCCCATCGTCGCCGGGTAATAATCTCACACCAGGGCTTTGCTGGAAGTTGCTCACGCCCCCAAAAGCAGTAGGGGTTAAAACAGCAGATGTTAGTCTGGGGTCTGTGCACGTGCGTCTGTCTGTTAGACAATGAGTGGAAGCTCCTCAGACCGTCAACAGCAGGAAGGCGAATTGAGGGTATCAGATGTCAGCGGCCACACGGCCCCATTGTTCCGGCAGAGGGAGGACGTCTTTCTTTCACCTGTGTTTGTGCGCGTGCTCGTGTTTTTACGGCGGCTCATTGTAACCGTGAACGGGAGCAGTTGGAGCCTCTGGTTGCGTCAAAAAGAGTTTGGTGCTCTGTTGTCTTGCCTGGGTTTTAATATTGTTGGAAAGCTTCATTCATTCATTCCCCTCTCCAATGCCTGCCCTGGTCGTAAGTGTTGTGTATTTCTGGAGGCAGGACACATCTGAGAGGGAGTCGAGGTCCTCAGGACAATGTGCCAAATGTCCTCCACAGCTTTGCTGGAAGGATTTGATTAAAACTCGATGGCGTCGCAGTCATTTTGCGTTTTGAAAAAAAAGCAAGCAGCCTATGCAGTGGTTCGTTCTCCCCCTTTTTGTTTTGTAGGTCAAGGAGAGATGGGGAAAAACATCCACTGCCTTTCACTGATGTGCAGCACATAATGTTATATGTGGTTGGTAGGCTGGGGATCTGAGATGAAACAAACACTCGCCGAGCTACATGAATGAAATATTTAGTCGGCTTCCACAGATAGCTGCTTCCTCCAGCGCTCCTTCGTCAGCCCATCAGAGGATGATGCAGTGCAACTTCATCTCAGGCAAACATGATTTTTCTTTTTTTTTTTATTAACCCCCCCCCCTCCCCCCCCTCTCACTCGCGCGGCGCACCGTTGAAAACCTCGGTGACCTCAACCTGCTAATCCTGCGTGTCGGAGCATTACAGCGGAGAGCATATTAGCTCAGTGTTTGTGGCGACCAGCGGTGATGTGTGGAGCAGATAGGAGGGAAATGCAGTGTTGCTGTCGGGCAAAACACGAAGGCTGCACGATTGGATGGATTGATTGATGGATGGATGGATGGATGGATGGATTTTACCATCTACTCTGCTGTCAGCAACCTACTGGACTGAGGAGCCTGCATACCAATTTAGGAGATTGTCATGTGTGAATACACTTGTTGTTTGATTTAATTGCAGCCCCTTTTTTTTTTTTTTTTTTGCCATTATATAACACCAGAAGCTGACACTGCGGTTCACTTCATTGTGGAGCACTTGGAGGAAGAAAAAAAAAAAAAAAGCACACGCACACACACACACACACAGTGAAAGTTGTGGCCTGTGCGTTGTAAAAGATTCAATAGCCAGATGGCCCCAGAATCTGCCTTTCTCTCAAGCCAGATAAAAACGGCCTCAACGCCGTTGTCGACATTGTGCGCTTTCAGAAGCCTGTCGGAACGTTTGGAGAATACACACCACTCTGGGTAGAGAGGAACGCCAGGCTGAAAGTCTCGGGAATATGGGCTAGAAGATGCCCGACTGGAATCCAGATTTGTAATTCCCGACGAAAGCTCCTGTGTTTACTTCTCATCATTTTGCCGTGTAAATTCTCCAACTGGCGTTTAGTTGGCAAATTCCGCCGTTGAGGAGTTAAAATCCCATATTTTCTCCGCTTCGGAGGTGGTCACCCCTCCTCCTCCCTTTCTATGAAAATCCCAGGTAGTTTATTACCGACTGTAAACTGAGAGCATCTCCCCAAGCCAAGGTCCACAACTCAGCTCGTCGGACTGTAATTAACGGCTGCGGGCAGCGGAGAAGCGCCCGCAGTTTACGGCGTGTGTGTTCAGCGGTGGCCCGGTATCAGGACGTGGGATTTGGGTCATAGCAGGCACTCAAACGGGCAACTTCAGGGACACATGGCCCCTGATCTGGAGCTTTTTATGAACTGCCGGCGAGGACAGAAACTGGCTTCCACTGCAGGCTATTTATAGTCCACACTCTGAATATGCTCTATACGGGGTGACATGCTGGCTGAGCCCTACATCTCCAACACAGATGTCCGTGTGTTTGTGTAATTTGTGTGTGTGTGTGTGCATGTTTTTACTGTAAATACATTGCCACACAAAGTCTGCGTGAGCTCTGGAACACAGCAGGTTGACAAAGGCAGGTAGGGAGGCAACAGACTCTGAACTTCTGCACTTCTTAATAAAAATCTGGGTCGTCGAGGTGACCTTTAACCCCACACTTCTTATAAATTCATCTCAAAAGTAATTAATAGGAAGAAAACATTTTTTTTTTTTTTTGTTGTCAAAACGAGCCTTCTGTTTACAGCCTCCTGCATAAATCATCAGTTTCTTCTTTGCTTTACTCTGCAGCCATGAGGCGGTTTCAGATGTTGGAAGCAAACACCTGGCTGGGATTCTTGCCTCTAACCTGCGAGAGGCACGAATGCCGTTTTTGTGACATCACAATGGGGTGATTTCACAGAACTATGTTTTTCACAAACTGTCTGAAAAGTGGAGTAAGAAAACATGTGAGGGAGATGCTTGAGTGCACTGGCAGGCTGTGGCTCATATTATTGGTAGATTTAAAAAAAATTCTAAAGTGAATTTTAATCAGAATGGGCTAATATTTGTACTACTTATAGTTTATGAAATAGTTAACCAAAAATAATTTTGCCCATAGACCAAAAGCAAACTGAAATGTAAAATAAACATAAAAAGGTATTTTTGTTGACTTGACTGACAGTTCAGAGTTTGACTCATCAGTGGAAGAAGAGCCAGTGGAAAATGTTCACTTTCATCAGCTTTTTAATTATGCCAGTTAGTCACATTCTCTCTTTAAAAAAAAAAAAAAAAAAAAAAAAGTTTTAATGGCATTTCTTTGGTTTTGAAGGAAGCCCATTTGAAAGGAAATCACTTCGCTTCGGAAGTCTCACACGAGCACTTTGCACTGGGCGACTCATTAAAAAGGTCATCGAGGGATGGCTTGACAACTACAATCATTGAACTGATATTAGCCAGAAGAGAAGCCCTCACATTTAAGAAGCAAAGGGAAGAAGGAACAGTTGGCCTTTTTTTTTTTTTTTTGGGCTTTTTGTCCTTTTCTTTTCTTTCGATACAGCATCAGACTGGAAGAACCCGACCGTGTTGATGTGGTGACGGAGGCTCCGAGTGGTTCGCTCGGACTTCTTTGATCCTTTTACCAGCGCTGAGATCGATACGTCCCACCCATACGAACAAACAAACGAATGCAGGCGCATTTGCACACATGCAAACACACATGCACGCACCCCGGCAGAGGAACCACGCTGCACAACGAGCCCGAGGTGCCGGTTGCTGTTGCTGCTTGTTTTTGTCAGACGGCCGCCAGAGGTGAGAACCAGGAAGGGAACGCGTGCGTTTTGCTGTGCGTGCGAGCGTGAGGGATTTCACTCGGCCATTAGGTGATTGTTGCGTTTCATGAGCCTGCCGTCCTCCTCTCCTCCTCCTCCTCCTCTTTCTATCTTTCTCCTTTGTGCCGCTCCACCGTGCGACAGATGCATGCTGTCAGCCCGGTCCGCTCCTCCCTCCGCCTGCCGCTGGGCTCGGCCCGATTTGAGTGTTGTAGCAGGAAGTGTTTGCGCAGCGGCGAGCGCGTCACGCCACCTTGAAAACGTTTTGGGTCGAGCCGCCCCACCACATGCGAGGATGCAGAACGTGAGAAAGACATTAAAAAATAAAATGTGCCTCTTGAATTCAGTTTGATGCTGCTTCCCATCAAAAGTGGGAATAAACCGTTTAATAATGGAAAAAAAAAAAAAAAAAGGCTGCAGAACTGGATCTTTTTTTTTTTTAAATAACACAATTAGAAGAGGATACAATGGTGCTTGTGGGTTTTGTGTCTTGACATGGAGCCGGTCCAGCTGACAGGCTTGCATCATAGCCTGCAACAGCTTAACGCAGCCAGCGAGATTAAAAGGATTGGAATAAAAAAAAAAAAAAAAGAAAGTATATGCGTCTGATGGCTGACATGTTTCCGTATTGGTATACAGCAACACACACACACACACACATAAACACCACAGTGTCCTGTCAGAAAAAAAGCTCTTGGTCTCGGTCTGAAAAGAATTCCAGTGTTCATGTTGATTTTCTTGCTTATATTGGTTGGACACTTTGCTGTATTGGAGCCAGTGTACTGGACTGGTAATCACTGTTAATATCAAGTGAACTGGTTTACAGTCACTGTTGGTTGAAGGCTGGAACCTAAGTGTATCGTACTGAACTTGTGTCCATTAAAGAGCCCTGTGTCACTGCTGCAGCAGCGTGTGTGTGTGTTGGATCTCTGTCCCATCAGCTTTGCAGCATTTAGCCGAGTGTGAAGAGCATCTGCAGCCCCGACACTCCTCAAAATCCACCCTCCTGCTCATATCAGCCGTCCTATTATCAATATCCATCAGTGACCCAGTTTCAGGGGCATCTATAAATGTGCCATAGCGCTGCATCCACCATGTTTGACAGATGAGATTTTTTTTCTTTGTACCAAGGAAACACTTTTGCTGCGTTTTTAGTGTTCTGTTCCGCTTGTCTAGTCTTTCTTTGGCTGAAAGAGATAATTACACCCCCCGTTTCTGCTACTAGTCTTTTCTTTTTTTATCACTGTATGAATATACTGCATGGCATACTTCCGCTTTTTCTTTGTAAAAAGAATGAGGCAGCGTCATGTCAGTGAAGGACATTTCACAGCTTTTCATTTTGCATAAATAAATGCTTAAATAGTAGTGAGCGTTTTTTTTCTCTTATTTTAGTACATATTGATATCCGCTGATGACATTCAACTTAAAATTCCTAGAGTAAATCAGAGTTTCTTAAAACAGCTCCAAATTCCACACACATCTTTTTTTAAGGAATGAACAACCTCAGTAAGGATCAGTATCATCCATCAGTTGGGCTTTAACAGAGGGCTTCTTCTACTTCCTCCAAATTTCATCAGTCATTGATATTTGTATTGTGATTTTTTTTTTTTTCTTTTTAAATATTACCACTCGCCTGCACTCACGCTCTGTGTGTGAACACAGTGACGTGGTCTGCTGAGAACACAGCTCAGCTGCACTGCCACTGCTCCGTTGGTCCAAATGCCTTAAGTCGTAATTTATTAATCATTTGTAGAACTAAGTAATGTTTGCTTTATACAGTATTTAATGTGTTTTACCCGAGGCAGGAACCTGCTGAGAAAACGCAGAGCAAATTATTAAACAAAAGGAGTGTAAACAAATATGTAATCCAGTGCAACTTCCCTGCAATTTGTTGTCGGGAAAAGCCATATACTTTCTTTCTCAGCTGTAACAAAGAGATGTTCCAGCTTCCAGGTTTTTTTTTTTTTTTTTTTAATTATTCATCTTTAATGTTTGTGGTGCTGTATTAAACTGCAATTATTTTCCAAGTCTTGCTGTTATTTTGTCCTCCCTCGTCATCTCTTGCTCAGTTCTTGTCTTCCCAGGGCCATTTTCAAACATTTGTGCATTTTTGCTCTCTCTCTGTCTCTCTCTCTCTCTCTCTCTCTCTCTCTCTCTCTCTCTCTCTCTCTGTCTCTGTCTCTGGAAGATGAATAAGGACATAAATTGTGCCAATGCAGTGATTAATTCCTGCTGGTTTTGGCTGTATTTCATCTAAGACGATTGTAAATTTACTTGTGCGTCTTGTTTGTTTTTTTTTGTTTTGTTTTTGTTTTTTTCTTCCATTCATGCACCAACTGGCTGGATTCTCACAGTGGAAGAATGGAGCCATTGATGACAGTCTGTGGCTGTTTATCAGAGTCGGGGTCACGATTGAGTTTGGCCCAGTCATTATTTCTCTGCCAGTGAAAATAAAGACACATTCCACATTGATCGTAATGAGAGACACGCACACAAAAAAAGCTCTCGGACCGTCTCTCTTGTGAGTCCAAACTGGAGACAAGCTGCTCTGGATTCAACACGACTCTTGTCTCAAACCAAGTAGCGTATGATATCTATAAAGGTTACTCTTATTTAAAAAAAAAACAAAAAACAAAACAACTAAAAACACTGCATCCATCTTGAAAAGCTCCCATCCAGCACCACCTTTGAGCCAGTTTTATCGTGACCTGGCTAATCAAATTTGGTAGAGGCCATGTTCAGGTTCTCCACTCAAACTGTTTCTGTTGACCTCAATATATTGTATTCAGTCTTCCATTTCAGATTTACTGATGCTGCTGAGGTGATGCGTGTTGTCTAAAAATATCGTGACCCGGATTGTTTACTGTGCAGAATATGAAGAGGCGTTCTCAGGAAGTCTCACTGTAATACTGAATCGAAATTGAAGCATGTCAATCAATATTGTTTCGAATTTATTTTAAAATCAAATATGACCCAAAGCTTTTTCAACCATCAAGGCCTCGTAGATTCAAATGATGATATGTTAAACGCATTGCTGAGACCTATTTTGAGAAATCGACGTGGTTTTGTGCTTGCGGTATGCACTCTTAGTGAGTTTCAAGAAAGGAAATGCTGCTTCTTGTCCTCACAATGGCAGGGCACATGGGGACAGTCCAGCGTTAAAGTGGAATGAATGCAAATTAATGGCGGTGACGTCATAAAGTACGTCAGCGCGTGGCCTTCCGCTCCCAAAAATACTGCGTTTAAATTATGCACGATTTCGCAGAGAACAAATGTAGATCAAGTTGTGTAACACGGAAACTGGGGCTGTCTTGTTTAAAAAAGCAAAATCAAAGGTCAAGTGGCTTCAGAGCAGCCCTTAAAGTACCTCAACGTACCCCTCTTGACAATATATAGAAATATCTAACCTATGTAGGATTATTTGTTTTCCTTTGGAAAAAAAAAAAGATGAGGTGGTTCTAAAGCCTGAGTTCTCTATAAACGAGGAAGACGGCAGTTATTCATCCGATCAGCTTCCTCCACTGTGGGGAATAGTCTGGAATAACACCTCCTCCTGCCTTCCCCTGCCCAGCAGACATCATCATTAGAGCACTCTGAGCCATCACAAGCGTCTCCCACCGTGGGACCACCCATCCCTACGACTCCAACTGCCAGACAACTTTGCTTTCATCTCGTCCTGATCCTCTGCAGTGAATACAAACCAGCGCTTTGCTTCTTGTGCCGCTGCTGTGAAGTCCCATTTAGGGGATGTGTCATGATTTTTCTTCTCCCTTCGTGTGTGGGATCAGGGTTTTTTTTTCTTTTCTTCCTTTTTTCTTTTTTTTTTTTTTTTTGGGGTCGCTCAAAATTCTGACGCCGCATCAATGAAGTCGCCTCCTCCTCGCGAATTTCACTCGGGCGATATGTACTTTCGAAATAGTACACAGGCACGGGCAAGCGGCATCTTCACTCCTTTTTTTTTCCGCGGTACGTCGGTGCTATAGGAGTGAGCGGTGCACGGTGATGACTTGCTTATGATCAGGTGTTTGTGGGCTGGATGTAGCCTGAGGGATGAAGGGTGAGTGTGCGCTTTGGAGAGGCTCAGGCAAACGCTTGAAAGAGCGAAGACTCATGTGTCAAAAATAAGCTTCCTCTCTTTTCTGGAGAAGAGAAGCTGGGTGATTATCGTAAAGTGGATGTAAAGCTTAAATTCGGGCAGAGTGAAGGATTTTACTTTATTTTTACTTTTTTTTTTCCTTCTAGGACTGTGTTCCCGTGTTTAAAGGTAAAGTTGTTCTGCCGGTCAAGTGCGACTGAATGTGTCTCGATTGATGTCCACGGTGTCCAGTCAAAATGTTTTCACCAATCCTGTGAAATTTCTGGAGAGAGAGTAGCACCGGCACAAGAACTGTATAATATTCACAGATGGATTTCAAGTATAAATCCATAGCTGAGACAACAGTCGACATTTTACATGTGCAACTGAGGACTGGTGTTGAGTGAAGTCAATGCAATAGAACCACGATTCTTCAAGTTGCATCTTTGCAACCCTGGATCAAATCCATTTGCTTGCAACTGACAGAAATATAGAATTTGGTTTTTGTTTGTTTTAAATTCGCAGCTTTAGTGGGCAAATGAATAGATTTTTTTTTTTTTTAAAGGTCCCTAACTGAACCCAACATTCCATCTTCAGTGGGCAGCGTACACGTCATATCGTGTTGGTGTTTGTCAGCATCTGTCCTTGAGTGCGGACATGCTTTAAGAAATCCGGCTGCCCACCATTTGACTTGTTGGAATACATTTGTGTCTTTTTTTTTTGATGACGTCGGCCGTGTGCTCTTTGTCCTCTGACATGTGTTTGCGTGTTCCTCTGGCCGTGCAGCACATTCACACGCAATCTTCCGTCTCAAACCCATGGATGAGTTCCACCTACACCTACCGCCAACCATCTGCCTTGTCTTGTCCTCTCAACCCCGCCCCCCCCCCCCTTACGCCTCACCTGCACCCACCCCTCACAAAGACACAATAGCTCCTGCGTGCACGGCCTGGTGTCG
Organism: Nelusetta ayraudi; assembly: GCF_046127955.1. Lineage (NCBI taxonomy): Eukaryota > Metazoa > Chordata > Actinopteri > Tetraodontiformes > Monacanthidae > Nelusetta > Nelusetta ayraudi. The sequence goes on along the minus strand of NW_027466069.1, from coordinate 9,372,642 downwards.
GCCTCGGACTACAAAGTGCTCCCAGCACAAAGTAAAGACACAGCAGGCGACTCATCATTAACTCCTGTAAGGGATCAGGCTGAGGTCAAAGAGGCCAGAGGTCGGCAGTGGGATTGCCGGCCTGGAGATCCATCTCCTGTCGTCACACCGAAGGGAGGAGACTTTCACTTTCTTGTGCCTCAGTCGACGGCAATATACTCCTCTTTTTTGTTATTGTGGAAAACAATGCTTGAGGTTTAGAATGAGGTTGGGCGATTCCACTTTCTTTACAGAATGAATAGAGATATTCATACATACGTACATATTTATACATATTCCATACGTGTTCTTTCATAGTTTTGATGCCTTGAGTGACAATCTACAAATAGTCATGAAAATGAAGGAAAATCCGTTCAATCAGAAGTATCTGTCCAAAACGTTTGACTGGTAGTGTCCATACATATACAACTGGTTGTTACTGGTACAAGTGTTGTAGTATCGGCATGTGTTTTATGAGTACGAGTAGAGTACTCAACCCCGGTATCGATACCGATACCCGATTCTGGTATCGGTGCGTGCCAAGTTTAGAAGCTAGCCTGTTAAAGACATTGCGGGTTACAGCTGAGCAGCCACATCAGCTTTCCTGAACGGATCATGACGAAGAAGCATGGACGTGTCACTGAAGCTCCTCCGAGAAGTTGAGCGACTGATGGCGGTGTGAGGACGGGTTGTTTTTTTTTTTTTGGATTCTGCTGCTTTTTATGTTTTGAACTGTCAGGTAGTCGTTTCTCCGAAGACGGAGAAATGGGCTCAAGATCTGATGCTCACGTTTCTTGTCCCTGCGCAACATTTTGCTGCCACTCAGAATCATGCCATTCCGTGATGTTGGCTGCACCTTTTGCCTTTTTTGATGACCTGGTTTGTTGTCCTGCTCACAGGTACAACCCGCGCCCCACGAGACGGAGAGGTCCCAGGGGTAGACTACAACTTCCTGTCGGTGGAGGACTTCCTGGAACTGGAGGAAAGTGGCACGCTGCTGGAAATAGGAACATACGAAGGTGAGGACGACGACGGCGGCGGCGGAAGACGTTCGCAAATGTGCGAGTTCTACGTGGAAGCAATCGCCGCTTACCGTCGGTCCCACGAGCTGCGCGGGAGGCCGTCAAACTGTTCTGTCAGTTGGGCTCTGATTAGGACACATCTGCCCCTCTCACTGTGATTGGGACGGCGTTGCGTCGCACCGAGTCTAATGCTGACACAAACCTGTGTGTGCGCGTGTGCACTTGTGCGTGTGCGTGTGCGCGTGCGTGAGACGTAGCGTACACGGGAGAGAATGTCAGGACATTAATCTGCTTGGCACCGCCTCCGCTCTGTGTTGGCACGTCTCACCCTCTCATGCAGACAATGTCAAATACCTGTCGGCAGGAGTCTGTTGCCGTCCAGACTGGCGGAGAGAGACGGGAGCGCCGCCCGAAAAACTCAGTCGCTGCGTTGTCCTAACGTGGAAATATCTGACTTCATGTGTTGTTTGACGTGTGCTTGCTGTCGTTAATTAGGGATTTGACAGAAGAGGAGAATAGACATAAGAAGTAGTATCACACCTCTGCCAGAGATGTCGGGGTACGTGTGTGTGGTGGTGGTGGTGGTGATACTATAAAATGATGCCTGTTATGTAATTGTACGCTTTTTGGGGGGCCGGCTGTTTAATGCTATAAAAAACAAACTGTGAGGGAAAAAAAACAAAAACCAAAGCAACAGTAACACTTGATTATGGAGTCCCGCTTGCTGAGCAGTGGGTGTACGTGTGGGAATGCGATCCAAGAACTCCCGATCAATACTGGACAGGATTTGACTGTATACGGTTGTGCATAAACGGCCGATGGAAGAGATCTAGAATATCTGTTCACGTCGTTGACAGTTGAGAGGGTGCGAATATTGCCCGTACTCCGCCAATAGTCTCAACTAATGTCCCTGCTCGGCTTACAAATTGGTGTAGAGTGAGAGAGAAGGTGCTACTGAAGTCCTTCCTGACAAGGAGACTTTTCACACGTGCAGATGAGATGTGCACCCTTGGAAAAACATTATTCTGCACTTTCACACGACAGATTGTCATCATGACAGTTTTGAAGCCTTAACTTAGTTTAAAGTCATCGGCGTATCTGTAGACTTGGCCCATCAAAGATTCGGGATAAATGTCAGTCTTGAAAGTAATTCTGTGTGACATTTTGTTTTTTCTTTCACATTTGGGTCGCAGTATGATAGTGCCGCATTGTAGCATTTTGTTGTCGGATAAATCCATCATCAAGCCCTTTAAGTAGCAAAATAAGAAGGATTACTCCTCATAGTTATTTAGTGTGTGCACGTGATTCTCACAGTGTCTGATTGCACGACCAACCAAAACAACCACCAACAACAAAACAAGCAGAGAAATCTAGGTTGCTTGGTTGCTTGGTTGTCCTTTTTTCTTTTCTTTTTTTTTTTTTCAGGAATGCTTTCTGTGTCCAGACAATGGGCCACTGGAGCCTCACGCACAATTGATAGACGTTGTTCTTCCCCGCCAGCTGCTTCTTTCCACAATTTGCGCTCACATTGTGATCCAGCTTTAGTCTTAGCACCAGATTAGGAGACTTCATAGATCCGCCGCTTGTTTTTATCCCCGGCTTCCTCCCCGTCCCTCCGTCTCGGTTTCTCCTTTTCCCTCCTCCTTGTGCGAGTGTCTCGCTCTTGAGCATGCTAATGGCCTTCTTGTTGCCTAGGTAACTATTATGGGACCCCCAAGCCGCCGAGGCAGCCCGTCATTGGGACAGTAATTCTCAGCGATGCAGACTCCCAGCAGTCTACCCCAAAGCGCACCAAGTCCTACAATGACATGCAAAGCGTCCGAGTAGTGCCTGCTGACGACGACGATGACGACCAGGCCACGGAAATGAACAACAGTTTCACAGGTGAGGGAGTGATTGCACCTGTGCAGCCTCACTTTGCGCCGAGTTGCTCTTTCTTCTCGTGTTTGGTTTCATTTGTCCCGGAGGCTTATGATGGTGTGTGTGTGTGTGTGTGTGTGTGTGTGCGTGTGCGCGTGTGTGTGCAAAATGAGCGCTAGCTTACATCTTTGTGGTCCTTCTCCATGTTCGGCTGTTACATCACGTCTATGAGAGGCTTTTTGCCTGTTCCGCAAGGCTCCAAACACTGCCACCTGCCTGTGAGGAGGGGCCAGTGCACCAACAAACACATTTCTAGGTCTCACTCAAAAACATTAAATTTCCCATAATTCCATAGGCCTTAAATTCTACTGGATATATATTATATTCTTTTTTTTTAAATGTTTTATTTATTTTTCAAAAGATACGGCTAATGTGAACTATGAATATCTCTGCACTGTATTTATGGCAGCTCCTCTAAAAACGAATCGTGTCATGCCAGTGCGTTGAATATTTTGTCACCATCACGACAGTGCAAGAAATGATTTTTTTTTTTTTCACCGCCCTCCTCCCTTCTTTCTGGTGATCCTGCGAGTCTATGCCCTCTCTGTGTCCCTGCCAAGCTGCCCGAGTGTTGAATTAGCATTCGACGCACCCTGAGTAACCCTCGAGTTGGGCCAGAACTGAGGAGTGGGAAGGAGGGTCGGGGGCTGGGAGTGTCTCGCACTACCAGAGGGAGGCTTTTGGGGTTGAGAGGTAAAACTGGGGGGAGGGGGGGGGGGGGGGTTCAGAAAGAATTTGGCCAAGACGACTTCTGTTGAGAGAATTAACATATTCCCAGGGTTCTCTGAGTACACTAGGAATGGGCGGGAGCCTCACTCCAGATAGGGGGAAGGGGGGACGATTTCGCAGAGGAGCATGAAAAGAAGTTTTGCATTGTGTATTGCACAGTGTGCCGCGTCAACTCCATTTTTTTGGCTTCACTTCTTCCCCCTCCCGCCCCCCCCCCTCCCCCCCTCCCTTTTCGGTGTTCTGTGTCGCTCCGTGTCGTGTTGTCGTTCTTGCGTGACCCAGGATCCTTAGTGCGTAGTCTCTTCCCCTCTCCTTTGCTGTGCACAGGCAACCCTAACGAGCAGGACGAGAGCCGCGGCAGCATCCTCCGGCCGTACCCCGCGCGTGACATCGCTCCCTCCTGCGGTCTGAACAATGCGGCCATCTCCACGTCCGACAGCGGGCAGCAGACCCTGGCGGAGCCCCAGGTCTCCCCGGAGGACCCTCTGGGGCCGCTGCCCGACAACTGGGAGATGGCCTACACCGAGAACGGAGAGCTGTACTTCATAGAGTACGTATCGGGCCGACCACATTCTGCCCATGGATGTTTTTTTTTATTTTCATTTTTTGCACTGTCACCCTGTAGTCCCTTTGTGCCCGTGCAGCGGCTTGTGCCCCCTCCCACCCCACTCCATCCCCCACCCCCTCCCCATAATTTGGTTTTTAGGCCTCTCCCCAGCAAACACCCGACCGGATGCTGCTTTCCTGTTAGTCTTCCCCGCATGTCCGGGTCTCTAAAGGAGACCCCAACCTGCTCACCTGCTCACGTGACTACCTCCACCTCTCTGTCCTCTCTGCAGCATGGCAAAGACACAGCACCGGGATGTGGACGTGCATTTTCACAGCTTGTATGTTCATTTCTGCTACAACCGAAATACAATTTGTTCTTTTCCTGTCAACAGAGGGCTAAAAAAAATAAATGAATAAATAAATAAAGTCTGGCTGGTTTGCCTCGATCGGCCCCGTGTCAATGCTCGTCCTCGCTCGTCTCTTTGCAGCAGACGCTTTGCTTTCCTCTGTAAACTTGCTGACACCGTTTGCTCTCTAATTCATATTGATGCATTCACCCCTGCCGTTCTTTTGTGCTCGCGGCTTTGATGGCCCCTGTGAGTTGTTCTCTTGTCTTATTTGTTTCCCTCCTCCCCTTCCCTTCCCTCCAGCCACAACACAAAGACCACGTCATGGCTGGATCCTCGGTGCAGAGACAAGGCCTCCAGGGTTCTGGAAGAGTGCGAAGATGATGGTAAGCTGTTATGTGTCATTGTAAACGTGCGCGCCATTCCCACCCCACCCCCACCCCTTTCTCAAGAGGTGAAAGGATACATGGAGGGCATTTTGACAGAATCCACTGCGAGGAGAATCTAGACTCAACCCTCGGTTTTCCTTTTCGTGGATCTATCGAACAGCATTTCACTTGCACTGCTTTTAAAATAATCCAGTCCCTCATTTGAAAAAAAAAAAGGGGGGGATGCGAAATGGCACCACCATGTGGTGAAATGTAAAATTGTTGCACTCTGGGTTTTATGGCTCTTATTAAGGCTGAAATAAAATCATGTTCTGATTCAAACTAAGGTGTTTCCCCATTTGTATTTCTCTGTATTTCTTCACTTGGACCTTATCCCTCCATCCCCGCCCCGCCTCTCCTCTGCTCTTCATTCCTTCTCTCCTCTGTGTCTCTTCATCCCGCTTTCATTTTGGAGAAGAAGGAATACATACAGAAGAATTGGAAGCTGACCTAGGTGAGAGTTTTGTGTTTATAAACAACATGTGCTATTAATTATCGTTCTATTATTCTATGATGACTGATCTTGTCATTTGAATGCGTCCTGTGTGCGATTTACTTGCCTCTAATGGTCAAACGGCATACTGCAAATGAAGCTTGTCTTCTAATATTATCACTCTTATAAGAGCTCTGAAGTCGGGGTAACGATCGTGAGGTTCCAGTTTGCCCTCAGTTTGACGTAATGTTGAAGAGTGTGAGAGGATTTATTGGCTCGGAGTTTCCTGTTTGCTGAATCCGGCCAGACTTTGTTCGCTGCCCCAGACGACCCTGCGACAGAGCGGCAGCCTTGAATGTCTGGCTATAAGCCTTTGCCGCATCAGTGCTGCTGTACAGAAATCCACTTTGTTCTAAGTGTTGACTGCCTTTAAAACGAGATTATGAGTATTTTTTTTAATTTCCTTTTTTTTTTTTTAAATCAAACGCAGAGGTTAGGAGGTCGCAGCTGGCGAAAATTTAATGAGAATGTTTTGTTAGGCCTCATGTCTTTCCTGCTTCCGTGGAAGGTGGCTCAGTGTGGGGAACCGCTGCTCATGTTTGCCCATCTTTTATGAGAGAGATGAAACCAAGACAAACGCAGAAATGGTTCCCCCGCCCAAAAAAAACGGCTCCTTGAGCTTCCACAGTCCACTTGTGTGGCGACCCAGATTCCGATGTAAACCAATTATGTGCGCTGATTTGGGCATAAATTAAAGGTAAATGTGCTCTCAGGGAGCAGAAGTGCGGTGCAGCTAATTTGCAATGAAACCAACAGAAATTACCTGCTTTAAACATCTCACTTTGCTCATAAAACACACGAGCAACAGTGACCCGCGCGGGCCCCGGGCAGCAAAATTCAAGGGTCATTAATCATCCTGCTTTAAAGAAATAAAAGGCTGAATCGGTGTTGTTTCGATCCCATTCGAGCACATTTATTGGAGAATAGAAACGAGGCAAATGCAACAACAGCAGAGGAAGATTGATCTCCACCTTTGAAGCGCTAAGTGCTCTGGAATCAACACAAACAAACCTACACATTATAGAATTGCTCCTGGTTTTTAATGTTGCACTATCGACCATTAATGCCGTCTCCTAATTTCAGACTTGCCTCCAGGATGGGAGAGGATAGAGGACCCAGTGTACGGAGTTTATTATGTAGAGTAAGTTTCCTCACTGGCCCGGCCACCTCACGACCCAGAAACGGGGATTTTCTGTACGCTGACTCTAACCTAACCAAGCGTCACCTGCTTTATGTCGTGTGTGTCCCCCACCCCCCGCCCCCGCCAGTCATATAAACAGGAAGACTCAGTATGAGAACCCTGTAGTGGAGGCGCGGCGCAGGAAAATCCTGGAGCAGCAGCAGCAGCAGCAGCCGCAGCCTCCAGAAGGTGAGCGGTATATTCGAGGTTCGTTTCCTGCCCTGATGCGGCACCATTTCTTTCTTTCTTCATGTCTCTGTGTGTCACGTTCCTCCAGTGTGTCTCGTGTCCAACCAGGTTTGGTCCAGGCTGCCGATCTCACTTCTCTAACCCCAACTTCTTTACGATCGGGAAACAAAAACATTCTGACAAAAGACGAAATCTGGTTTTTCAAAGAGGTTAAATTACACTTGGGAATACAGCTGGCCCAATCACTGGTGTTTAGATCATAAAAGCTGTTTATCATTTTGTGTTTTGATAAATTGATAAAATCTTAATCTAAAATCTTTTATCTTGGCCCCAAGAGTAATAACACAGTGGCGGTTTCCCCTTTTGTAGATGAGAACAGTTTAAGCCCATGAAATTGCATCAAAAAATGGAATCAACTTTAGCCTACAGCCTGCAATGCCCTAAATTCATAGCAAATATCAGACGTCCCGTTATTAATCACCTATGAACATTAACTAATATCTAAAATGTCTTTTACATTTTTCTTATCAGTTTTCATTTTTCCAATTCCATTTTCTGTCAACATCCCACCCACAAAAAATATCAAACTAATGCAAAAAGCTACTGATAAATGTATGCTTGGCTCTGTGTATCTTGTGTGCTTTCTGCGTGTATGTATTTTGTTTTGTGTGTGCATGTGTGTTGCATCTCAATACAACTTTTCGCTGCGTGTCCGTGTGGGTAAACGCGTGTCGCTGCTGTGTGTGTGTGTGTGTGTGTGTGTGTGTGTGTGTGTGTGTGTGTGTGTGTGTGTGTGTGTGTGATCTGTTCAGAGTGGATAGAGGAGCACTCGTCAGCAGCAGCACCTTTAGCAAACTATGCTCCAAACCATCTGGAGACCTACCGGGACCCTCAAGTCCCACCAAGCCTACCTCCCGGCCCTGCAGGACCCAAACGTAAACAAGTTCCCTTCCGCAGATTCTTCACGCTCGTGTGTTTGTGAGACCATTTGTTCTCCGTGTGTTTGCTGAAAACATGTTTTTTTTTTTTTTTTGTTTTTTTTTTGACGATCTGCGGCAGGAGGGAAGCCTTTCTTCACGAGAAACCCGGCCGAGCTGAAAGGCACCTTCATCAACACGAAGCTGAAGAAGAGTCGACGCGGCTTCGGCTTCACGGTGGTCGGAGGTGACGAGCCCGACGAGTTTCTGCAGATCAAAAGTCTGGTGCTGGACGGGCCTGCAGCTGTGGATGGAAAGATGGAAACAGGTGTAGTACGACAGCAGCACCCACAGGGGGCACTGTTTTCTTTCAAAACCGTCCACAGTGCTGATCGTCCATGCATTTTGCACTCATTGTGCTACTTGCTAAGCGAGTCTTAAGCGTCTTTTCACATGTTGTCACACTGAGAGCATGATGATGGGTCTCCATCAGGCTCCTAAAGTGCTTTCTGACTGATTTAAAACCCTTTTTTCTCCGCATTTCGTTCGTCTTCCCTCACCACAGGGTCGCCTGCGGTAGTGACACACACATGAGAAAAACAGCACTTTTTTTTTTTTTTTTTTTTTCAAAAACTCTCCGAGTGACACTTTCCTCGCGAGCTGGAGCGCCACGCGGCAGCCTCGACGTGATGTTTGCGAAACAGAAACCCTTTATTTTGACACATCAAAGTCTCCTCGCAAGCCTGGAGATGTTGTAATGAATGTTTGCGGCTCCACAGGGAACTGCGTCGAAGTTCTGATAAGCAGCCCGAAGTCACGTCCTTTAAAGCAGCAGCAGCAGCAGTAGCAGCAGCAGCGTGGTGATGCTGGAGTCTAATAAAAGAAAACGTGGGCTGCGGAGATGGATGGATGGATGGATGGATGGATGGATGAATGGATGGATGGAAGGAAGGGAGTTTACCAGAACAGAGGCTACATGAGTCGGCGTCAGTAGCACATTGCACAATCTGCTGCTTTGATTTTAGCCACTTTACTTGACTGGAAAGACATGTTTGTCTTCCAGCCCATTTCACAGCAGGAGTTTGGTTTCGTTGCTTTCCATGCACTGAGCCGTCGAACAAAAGGCGATATCAAGAGTAAATAACAGACTCGCTGGCTTTCAGCTGTTCTGAATGACTCGCTAACAGCAAAACTCTAAACTCTCCCCCGCCGCAGGTGACGTGATCGTCAGCGTGAACGACACCATCGTGCTGGGCTACACCCACGCCCAGGTGGTGAAGATCTTCCAGTCCATACCCATCGGTTCCATGGTGGACCTGGCCTTATGCCGCGGCTACCCGCTGCCCTTTGACCCCGACGACCCCAACACCAGCCTGGTAACCTCGGTGGCCATCCTGGACAAGGAGCCCATCATAGTCAACGGGCAGGAGACGTTCGACTCGCCCTCCAGCCAGACGGGGCCCATCAACGGCATGCGGGAGCCGCGGCCGCACAGCCCCTCGGCCGACGCGGCGTCCAACGGCTCGCACGGCTACTCCAGCGACGTGGTCACCCTGGCCTCGTCCATCGCCACCCAGCCCGAGCTCATCACCATCCACATGGAGAAGGGCGACAAGGGCTTCGGCTTCACCATCGCCGACAGCCTGACGGGGGGAGGGCAGAGGGTCAAGCAGATCGTGGACTACCCGCGGTGCCGAGGCCTGAAGGAGAGCGACATTCTGATGGAGGTCAACAAGAGGAACGTCCAGAACATGAGCCACAATCAGGTGGTGGACCTGCTGAGCAAATGTCCCAGAGGCAGCGAGGTCACCATGCTCGTGCAGAGAGGTACGTGTCAAGTCTCACAGGTTGAAATATTTTATTGGCGAGGAGGAGACGCACGAGGTTGAGTGCGGCCTGCTCTCTGGAAAATGTGTGTTTCAACAACGGCAACAACAAAAAAAAAAAATTCCAATGCTGACAAAGACTTGAGTAGTTGGCGCGGAGAAAAATGACATGATGTGGAAAAAGTGAGGAAGGGAGTGGGCGGCTGTTTGAAACGGCTCCGTGCGGATGCGTTGAAAGTGGACGAGGCAAAAGGGACGACGGGCCGAGTTAGCGTGGCGGTCGATGAGCAGATGAGTGTGGGAAGGAGTGGGAGGACGGGTAGAGAGGAGGGGAGGGGGGGAAGGCTGGAGAACATTAGATCAGGCACGTCCATGCACTGTGAATACAAATACTCCTCAATTGGACCGCTGAGACTCGCTCACTGGAGCCATGCGTTCCCTGAAAGTTTTGGACTTGCAGAAGAGACGCAGAGGCTGCGAGTTGTTTTGTCATTCGACCAAGGGGGGTGGGGGGGTAAGGGGGGGGGGGTGATTGTTTCTTCTGCTGTCTTCTCGTCAGGGTGGAACGGACTCGCGCTGAGATGAGCGTTTATCTCAATGAAAGGTCAGAACAAGATGTGGTGGCAGAGATCGGTTGACCCACATCTCTATCTATTGACGGTGTGTTGACTGGTTGGAATGACACAGTTCTGGACTTGAGTGATGTGATGTGGGCTTGTGTGTTGAGACAAAGGCAGAACAGTCAGGATGCAGGGCAACAAGACGAAGGTAAAGTGAAGGAGGGATCAGCCTGATCTGGGAGCTGTGGAAGCTGAGGGTGAGGCGGCTCACAACAACAGAGATCATATATTAAAAAAAAAAAAGGTTGGTTGGTCAGCAGATGGGTAACGCCGAAGAGGTTGTTGTATTTTTAACATTCATATTTGCCAAAGTGTTGAACCCACGCTGACACCCAAATCTGTGTCACATTTAGAAAACAGTCGCTAGCGACCACGGGCCCCCCCCCCCCCCCTTTTGATATGACTGACAGGCAAAGAAGGAAAAACCTGTGAACCCGACTTAAAACAAAGAAGAAAAACAAAGAATTCTGACACACGGTGCACATCGATCCAGCCAGCCATAGTTTATGAAAGCTTATCCTACGCAAGGTTGCTCAGGGTGGAGCTGACGTTATATAAGAGTCCAACCAGGGACTGGCTGCCTGTTTAACAGGGCGCTGATATATAGATACACAACCATATACATTCACATTTATGTCCGCAGGCAATTTAGAGTGGCCGATCCAACACCGTGGCATGTCATAAATTTCCACCATCTCCCGGTGTAATGGCACCTTTCGCTGGCTGACAGAAGATTGATCCACAACCAGCAAAGAGCTGCTTCCAGTGGCCATCGGGTGTTTCTCTCTCTTTTTTTTCTCCTTTGTTATCAATAGATCTTTGGCTTTTGATTCCAAATGGGAAAGAACGTGATTGGTATTTGTATTTCTTTTCTATTCACTACGCAAAACAATTAACTTTCAAAATGTAAAATAAACTAATTGGCAATAAACAGAATCGACTTCCCGAAAAACAGGATGCGTTGGGGGGGGGGGGTAAATGACGCGTTGACCTTTCAAGCGACGGCTCGCGGCTGAAAGCCCAATAATTCACGCGACAACAATGTCGCAGGCAAATGAAGCCAGGTAGGGCTGATAAGAGGGGAGGAGGATGAGAAATAGGAGTGGAGGAAGGAAAGGAGGCGGAGGATTAGAAGAGAGAGTGTGAGATCTGCTGAACAGGCAGGCCCGGGGTGTGTACAGGATCAGTTTAGGTGTGGGCTGTGGAGGAGGAGGAGGCGGCGGAGGAGGAGGAGGTCCAAGGTGGACTGTAGATTGAGGAGAGCAGGTCTTGAACTGTGACTCAGCAATCCGAGCCGCGCAACTCAGCAGAGGTGGTTTTCGGAAAAGCGGATGCGAAAAGCAAAAGTCGAGCATGGCGACATTCAAGCGCCCTTCTGCAGCGGTCGTCTCCTCTCAAGAACTTCACCGATCGGTTGCTTTATCCTCCAAATTGGTATGCGCTCCCTGCGGTCGAGTGAGCTCTGTCACACAAGTTGATTTTTGTTGTTGTTGTTGTTGTTGTTGTTGAGCCCACGGGGCAGCGCGGCTCTGATGGGAGCGCTGCAAGATCTTGGCTGCGTGCGCCGAGAGTTCAGGAGCTTCTCGGGTTGGGATTCGAAAACCTCTTTGGTCACATTTTGCAGGAGGCTGCAGCGCATCGCCGTGACGCATCGCCACACCGCTTCTTTGCTTGGTTTTGTTTTGTTTCAATGCTGCAGCAGTTGAACATCCAGAATACGGGAGCATCTCGAAGTGAAACTTGCGTGCGAAGGGGGCTGAACGCACTGCGACTGCGACGACAGAAAAATCTTTTCAGTGCTAGAATGCAGCACTCGATTTGTAGGACGTGTTTTTTTGGTTGTTTTTTTTTGTATTTTGCACCACACTCACACTCACGCACTTGATTATGCAAATGCGGACCTGGCAGAAGCAGCCATTGTTACATAAAGCTCTGTCCTGGACACCTAATCGAGCGTTTAAATTTTTGAAGACAACATCTGGCGGTTCTCACATTCAGGACAGTAAAGGAGGCCAGGCCAGCGATGACTCCTCCATCTTGCCTTCCCAACGTTGTTGCCATGACAATCGTGCACAGCGCTCCCGTCCCCCGAGAGATGGCGAGGTGGAAGGGAGAGAAAGGGAGATGAAGTGAAAAGACTGAGAGGAAGGAAGTGGCGTGCGGTGCGTAGGAAACAAAGGTGCGGCGATGAAATGCGTTTTGGGGTTGTTTTAATTTTTCTTGTAGCGACGGGTGAGGACGAGAGAGAGACGATGTCGTCAAGAGTCGACCAAGGCGGAGAGGTGGAACGTGTAGGGTTCAGTGTCAGGGCCAGAATTCACTCTCTCGATGGGCAAAAGAGAGCGTTCCTGTCCGCGAACAGCCTCCGCGAGTGCGTGCTTGGAGCACCGGGAGGAAGAATGTGTTCTCACATTGTGTGGGCTCCTCCGCCGGGTTCTCAAGGCCGCCGCCGCGCTCGGTTCAAAAAGCTTCCAGCCTCACCAGGTCAATCCAGCGAGCGCCGCCGCCGCCGCCGCTCGCAGTAATGACTGTCATTTGCCCTCTCCACCTCCTCCTCCTCCTCCTCCTCCTCCCTTAATTGAATGTTATTTGACAGCAATTGGAGTCGGAGGTTTGGAGAGCAAAAGCATTGTTTTATCTCCCCTCGCCTGCCGCAAAACAGCAATTATACGAGCTCTGCAGAAAGGAACATTTAGGATCATTGCGGTTTAAACGTGTGTGCAATGTGCCATTTTTTTGCCAAATGTAAACGGGCAATCTATAATTCACACCGTTTGCAGAGCAGCAGAGTCAGTTTGGAGAACTGCTGCCCGAGATAGCCGCCGCCCGCACGCAGTGGCGGAGGTTAGTAATTATCGACCGACTGAAAAGAAAAAAAATGAAACTTGATTGTGGAAAGTTATTTTAGGAGGCCTTGAGAGTCGAATGTTGCCACCTAATGAGACACCCGAGCTGCGGTGAGGTGGCTCTCTCCCGATAGCATCGTGCTAACAGAACGTACATGAGGATTCCTTCCTGTCTTGGTGACAGCACAGCAGCCGACTTGCTGTCTGGGTTTGGCACTGGCAGCAGCGCTGCTGTATTCATTAGTGATGGGAGATAACATATTTTTCAAATTCAATACGATAATCCATGTTTTTGGGGTCGATATTGCGAATATCGATATATATATTTTTTTTTTTGGTTCATTTAGGACCAAACAGCGTAGGTTCCACGTTCAACGGGGGCCATCGCGTGTTTTCCTAACGTTTGCACGTACACGTGTACGTCGCCAGTTTGTTTACTCCCCCGTCGCGCCTGGCTGCAAGTGGCAGAATCTTCGTCAGTCTGGCGGAAAAGGTGTTTCGGGATTTTTTTTTTTTTTCCTTCTCGCAAATCAATCCTCTTTAGCAGACGTGACTCCCTTAGAGATCAGTCCACAGTCTTTGAAATGGATCGACTGAGAGGAGCTTTACCTCCATTCATCGGCCCTTAGCGGAGCCAACCATATCTGAATTATGGCTGCGGTGTGAAATATAAAAGCCGTTTGTATTCCTGCGTGCCTGCTACCTATTCATCTCTGCCTGTGGTGCATTAGGGGGAGAAGAAAAGAAAAAAACCTACTCGCGTACGCGCTCGCGTGGCATTTGTATGGTATGCATGAATTCACACACGCTTCCACCCAGTTGCGTGTTGCGCGCGAGAGTGGGGGAGACGGGGGTTGGTGGGGGGGGGGACACGCAATTCCCATATTTTTCTCCGCCGCTCATGAATGTTACATCCTGTCAGATTCGACTTTGAGTCACAGCCGTACGTCAGCAGCACAATGGCACAGGTAGTGAGAGAATTGAACACAATTCCATCGCCCACGCGGAAGAAGAAAAGACGGGATGTGAAAGTGTCGCATCGCGTCATCTCCTGCCGGCCAGCGTAAAGTCGGGGTCCATCTCCTCCAATCACTGTTCAGTTCTGAATCTAAACGTGTTAACCAATATGGCCGAAGCCGATGCAATTTAATTGGTGTCAAGCGGATGGTAAATGAATTTGACCTTTCAGCCAAGCTGAAGATTTTTTTAAGGTAAAAAGTTTCTAGATGTTTTTTTTTCTTCCCCAACGTCTCATTTGGAGCTGCCACATCTGCCCACTGTTGTAATTGTAAACACTAATAACTGACATCTGACCTTCTGATGGGTCAGTACTTCCTGGGTCTCTCTCTCTCCATCTCTCTCTCTCTCTCTCCATCTCTCGGTCTCTCTCGCGCGCACACGCACACATGCAAATATGTTTCCCTTGCTCCAGCGAGTGGCGCCCGATAATCCCAGGAAGAGGGAGGCAGAGTGAGCGAGAGGGGAAAATAGAGAGGATGAATTATAAATCGTGTGGAGAGAGGGGCTTCGCAGCAACACAGAGTTTTAACATTTAATGATATTTTTTTTTTTTTTTTTTTGCCGATGCGGCAGGAAGAGCCTCAGATGGATGCTGGCTCGTTGGAACGTCGATGGAAGGTTCCATCGCTGCTCCGAGCGTTGTCGTTGTTTGTTTGTTTTTGTTGTTTTTTTTCCTTCCTCACTCACTGGCGCCGTGTTGGAAAAATGTTGACGGGGGAAAAAAAAATAAAAATTAGGAAGTGAGAGACGCTGCACCCAGAACCAAAGGCCTGGCGCTGGTGGAAACCGCTCTCCTCGCTCGGCTACCAACTAACACACAACTACCGCCCCTCTACGCACAACTACCACAGCTGAACATACAACTACCACAGCTGTACACGCAACTACTGCTGTTCTGCACACAACTACCGCCGCTGAACACACAACTACCGCTCCTCTGCGCACACCTACCGCTGTTGGACACCCAACTACAACCACTTTACACACAACTACCATGCTCTACGCACAACTACCACCGCACTACGCAGAACCACCACCACTACACGCACAACTACTAGCATTTCCTTGGCAACAGCGACTCTCGTGTCCCAGTCCTGCCTCGCGCTGCTCGAGCGTTCGTCTATTTTTGTCTCGCCGTTGTGCGCTGTGTAGTAAATGTCAGGAAATAGGGAGTGTTGCTGCCAAACAGTCGCACACTGTCTGTGGGAATGTGGGAAAAGTGCGCCTGTGTGTACAGCAGCCGTTAACGAGGGAGCGGCGATGATTCCCTCCACTGGTCTGCTGCGAATCGTCTCCCCTGATAACGGGCTCCGAGTATTAATATTTCATTAGCACAAATGAGATTGATCTTTTTTCGGTGTGTGTGTGTGTGGGGGGGGGGGGGCAGCAGAGAGAGGGAGAGCGGCACGGCGTACGTATGGATACCAGGGGGAGGGAAAGAGAGAGGGAGAGAGAGGGAGAGAAGATCAAGCTGGTGGTGTAAAGCTTTTGAGCAAAGCGAGAGGCAGCGGAGGGGAAGAGGAAGCGGCTCCTCAGAAGATGCGCGGCAGAAGCTCCGGCTCCTCCTTGATATGACGGCGCTCGAGCTGCCGAGCTGCTTCACGGCGGGGACGCGTTGAGATTCTGCGGGAAATCTCGACTAGAACAACAACCACAAAAAAAAAACCCCACCGGAAACTGGCGAGTCAAGACTTGCTGGGAAGGGCAGTTGGTGGTGGAGGTGGAGGAGGAGGAGGAGGAGGAGGAGGAGGAAGGAGGTTGGGTGCAGCTGATGGGGACCTGTAGCTCTCGCACCAGCAGCCTCGGGATGCAGCAGCAGCAGCAGCATAAGTCAGCCTGACTAATGCGGACGGATCGGGAGCTCCTCTCCTCATAGCGCGGGGTGGAGAGCGGAGCGCGAAGGGGGAGGAGATCACTTGGATTAGCAGCGCCGCTCAGAGAGGGAAAGCAACAGAGAGGAGTAGAAGGAGGAGGAGGAGGAGGAGGAGGAGGAGGAGGAGGAAGAGGAGGAGGAGAGAGACCCAGCCGGCCGGCCGGCCCCAGTCGCGCTCTCCTCTGCAGCAGCAGCAGCAGCAGCAGCAGCGAGCGGGGCTTCCTGGGTTCTGCGTCCTGGCGAAGCTGCTGATCAAAGAGGACCAGAGGGGGGGACGAGCACAGCAGGTCATTAATGCTCTCTCTGTCTCTCTGCCGCTGCTTTGCAGGAGTGGTGCCAGCCAAGAGGAGTCCAAAGCTGGTGGTGAGTACTCTGATCACCCCCCCCCCCACCACCACCACCACCACCACCACCACCACCCTCCCTTCTTTTGTTTGTGCATGTTAGCTCTCATTATCAAAAGAAGCTTATAGTCGACCAGACACGCCGACACGCGCCTCCAGAGTCTTTTCTTTGATTGTTTCTTCCCTCCATCCATATTTACAACCCGCCCAGCTGCCTCCGTCCCTGCTCTTCTTCCTCCTCCTCCTCCTCCTCCTCCTCCTCCTCACTTCTGCGACTTTTTCTTTGTTTGTCACGCCCCCCCGCGGGGGCTTCGCCCCTGCCCGTCGTCGTTCCTCCTTTGTAGCACTTCCTGCCCCGCGTCTCTTTGCGTCCTGCCACGCTTGCCGTCGTGTGAGTGATCAGGCACAGCCTGGGCAGAGCGGCGAGACGGGCGGCAGGCGAGGGGAGAAAAAAAAAGATAGGGGGGAAGAAAAAGGGACGCGGTGGTTTGAGAGGCAGCGGCGATGAGCGGGAGGTGCCGAGGAGTGAATCACTGGAAGTGATGTGGAAGTTGTGGCTGGAAACAAAGTGACACGGGAGAGAGAGAGGCTGCAGATATTGTCACTTTGATGGAAATGCGCCCCCGAGGCTGCGATCGACAGGAGGGGAGGGGTGTCGGAGGGGGTGTGAAGACGCTGGGAGATCAGCCTCGTTAGCGAAGGTCTCGGCAGGCACGCGCCTGTTTGTTCCGAAGGGTTTCGAGAGCAGATGCCGACTCATTTCTTTTTTTCCCCCCAACTTAACCTGATGTAAAAAGTGGGGGGGGAGGAAGGGGTGGGAAAAAAAATCAATAGATGCTCGGATGAAATGCCACCGCTGCCTTAATTTACTCAAACCCTAATTCACCCCGGGAGAGAGTGAGAGACGCGGAGGACGTTTGTCGTGCTCGCTCTCCTCCAAGGTCAGGGTCTGAAAATTCCAACAAAACAACAACAAGAAGCCCTTGTCCTGTATGATTTTTGGAGACTGGCGCTTAATGCCCCCTCCATCCCCCCTACCCAACCCAACCCAACCCAACCCAACCCAACCCAACCCAAGGCCGGCTAGATTTTAGATTTAGGATTAGTTTTTAAAATTGTCTGGGCCGTGGGTGTTACCTATTTAGGTCACATGGTCCTCTGGTATGGAGGAGGGGCGGGCCCTGTTAAAGGGGTCGAATGGCTCTGCCTGACTGTCGCTTTGGATTAGTTTTACAGTGAGGAAAAGCCAGTCCCCCCACCAGCACCACCACCACCACCCCACTCTGTATTATGTCAGTGAAATGTCACGCTGCATGCAACTTGGTGTCAGCTTGGAACGACCGTTTCGCCTCCAGTTGGGAGGCAAAAAAAGAAGAAAAAAAGCACACAGAAAATGCTCACAGGAAAGGAACATATGCAACAAAAAAAAAAAAAGAGCGTGCAACCTTAGCCTGATAGCACCAGCTATTTAATCTAAGTCCGTTGTGACATGCCTGCTGCCCTTCACGAGGGGCATTACTGAGATATTGAAGTCTTCATCTTGTGCACAGTGATAAGATAAAAGATGTCAACCCTGTGCCGGCCTTGTCTGAACATTGTAAATGTCACAGTGTTTAGACGAGGCAGGAGAGGAAGAACGGCATCCTTTAATATTATAATATTGGATTACACGGTTTAAAATGGAAATAAACGGTCTTACCTCCTTTTTTTTGCTCTTAAAATCGTGGAAATGGACAGAAATAAATCCGCTCTTGCATGTTGTGCACCGCAAACAAACCAGTTCCCTGCACGTCCTTGGTGGCCTCGAAGAGAAGAAAGGTCTTAACCACCACTGAGCAAACGAGTTCATTAACATTTAGTGGGCATTGTCCAGTGACGGTACATAATGTCGCTGCATGCGCAAATCGCCGCCTCAAACACGTGACGGTTCTCACCACGCTCACAGTCTGTCCTCTTTAACTTAAACGGAATCCGTGGCAGGATATTCATATTTCAAGCCATCGAGTGTCTCGCTGGGAGAAAAAAAAAAAGGAAGCTGAGCCTGGGCTTTAGGTGATGAACTGATGTGTGGACATTTTCCTTTCAGTCCCTTTGGCAGATATTAGCATCAAATCCCCCCCCCCTCAAAAAAAAAGAAAAAAAGTCCAAACGTCCAGGTCTGAAGGCAGCGGATGAACCTTTGGCTGTTGGTCTGCTTGCCTGTTTTCTTTCCTTCTCTCCCCTGGAATGTTGCATCGAAGCTCATCTTTTAACAAGTTAATTATTCAAAACACACGAGCGTCGCAAAAGACAGAAGAGGATCGTATTTGAAGATTCCAAACGCCAACCAAATGCAGTCCACGAGAAGGACTCTAGCCTATATATTTGCCTATTAGAGATCCGTCACATTTCTATGTGCAACCATGGAAACCAAGAATTTTTCGCTCACAGTCAAGCAGCTGTTTCTCTCTTCTTTTTTCTTTTTTTTTTATTATTGAGAGGTGTGCTTCTGCAACGTTAAGAAAAAAAGAAAAAGCGACCTTGGACGCTTTTTCTCTCTCTTTGTCCTCCATCGACACCCTTTTCACTCCTCTCTCTTCCACCACCTCGTGCTCATCACTGACTCACTCCCACTTTTTCTCCCTCTCTCTCTCCCCCGACCGCCACCTCTCGTGCTGCTTTTTTTTTTTCCCTCCACTGCGCACGCACGCGTCCACCTCCATACCTTACGCACTTACGCCTCTCCGTTTTCTGCCCGCCCAGCACCAGTTAGAGAGGAAAGACAGCCAGACCAGCTCCCAGCACAGTGTGTGCAGCCATCGCAGCACCCACACTGACTCCCCGAGCCACCCACCCTCTGTCATGCCCAGTGAGGGCGTGGTTCCCACTCCCGCTGCCCCCAACCAACCTCTGCCTGGCTTGCCCCCTCAGGACCCTGCAGATGGCACCCTCACCCTTCAGAAGAAGCCAGACCCATTTAAGATCTGGGCACAGTCCAGGAGCATGTATGAGAGCAGACGTGAGTATCATTTGCATTTTTCTTAATTTTATTTTATTTATTTTTTTTTTCCTAAGCGATTTAACAGCAGTTTCCAAGGTTGGAGACAAACGAGTGATTTATCTTCACACGGATCTGGTTGGCTGCTTTTGTTTGTGTAGGTGGTGCTGTAGCGCCTAGTGGGTTCACTCCTCATGTTTGCGAAATGTTTCACCTGTCTGGACCTGTGTGGCTAATTCGATGAAGCATGTTTAGTGGGTTAAACATGTACTGAAAAAGGTCTCATTCATCATATGTGAAAGCAAGTTATGCAAGTAGTGCACTTCCTGTTTATTTTTTAGGGAAGGTTGTGATGTGTGACAGGAGAGTTTTGTATACTGGAGTTTGAGTAAAAGGCTTCGGAGAGGGAGGGATTTAAATATTGTATGGTAATAAATTTTGCGCAGGTTAGCTTGTTAGGTTGTTTTCATTTCCGTTGGTGGCGCTGTTGGGACCAATTATTATCATCATAATTAGAAAATTAGGACGTGTATCCATGTGTGTCAAATTTCATGACATTTGGAGCATGTTTGTCGAATGTGTACTGAGAGAGGACATTGATATTTTTTTATCAAAGATTATTGTGCAAATAGTGGACTTCCTGTTTAAGTGACGCCTCTGGTTATCAGTCTGAATGCTAAGCTAAGCTAACATGGTGCTATGAGAGAACCATGGGAGATGGGTAGGATTATTTCAAACGACTTCTCTCCGCACTGCCTTCTGAAGACTAAAAGCAGTTATTCTGCCTCGCCATTTGGAATGAGACCCCTCAGCACAGAGTTTTGGCGGGTGTGATTCTGATCTCAGTCAGCAGCTAATAGTGTCATGACCATTGGAAAAAAAAAAAAAAAAAAAAAAAAAGGAGGGGGGGTTTATGTCTGTCTGCCTCTCTCCATGTTTGCTAAACAACCGTGTGCCGCTCGCTTAGTCACAAACGACCGTGGCGACAAAAGGTGCCTCCAAGAGTGAAATGCCCTTGGACACACACGAGCGGTTGCTAATGCTTGATGGAGTGCGTACGAGATGGAGGAAAAGAATATAGGTTCCTTTTAACTCAGAGGATCACATCAGAAGAACTTAACAGCTTATGGGTTTGGATTTTAGGATGCTGGGGAAACTCGAAAACACAAAAGTGGGGCACAGTGATGCAGACGGCCTCTCTCAGTATCATTTGCAGTCGTGGCTCATTCTTACATTATGCATAGACAGACGCTGCACAACCCACTTCCTCTCGGTGCCTAATAACAGAATAACGGTGAGAAAGCGGGAGAGTCCTCCCCAAAAAATGTGCTAATATGATTATTCCGGCTCTAATTTACATATTTTACCAGTCTGCCGTGACAAAGGAAGAAAAAAACACAACCGCACGTCAGCGGCGTGAAAGGCCGCTGGGTGATTAAGGAGGGATTAGGTCTATCATCTTGTTTTTGTTTTTTGTTTTTTTTGTTTTTCGCCAGCTAAGAGGCGGACGCGCCTCGTATCGCGCCGTCGCTTAATAATTGTGGCAGCGTGTAGAATCTAGGACTGCTGCTGATTAAATATTAACTCAGCCGGGAGTGGGCTTCCTCCAGCTGCTGTTGATTGGTATATCTGTTTGATAACCCCTGAAGGAGTCACAGCCCCTCCTCCACCACTTCTTAAGCTTTTGTCGAGAGGAGGGAAGACGCAAAGCCAGAGAGGAGGCCAGCGTGACAGACAGGCCTAGATTTCATGCACGCACCCACTGTAACAGAGCAGCGTTTGTTTTAACAGCACTAAATGTAGAAGGAAAGAGGGCCGCTTTAGTTTACGCAACATTGGTTTACCTGCTTTGATTGCAGGCAGAGGGTTATTACCAACTTCTGGCCGGTTCCATTCCCACCAAGCTGGTTATCAAGGGAGAGGTTCAGTCTAATGGCCTCGCTGCTGTCCTTGCGTGGCAGCCGTGCTGACAGCAGGCAGAGCAAGAAGAAGCAGCCCGTGCAGACTGGCAGCCTGTGGGCAAACCGGGATGACACAATTTCCCTGTGTCCTTCTGCGCAGTAGTAGTAGTGGTGGTGGTGGGGGGGTCTTACTGCATAGCTGAAAAAATGTGGGTAAACGTTAGGATACAAGTTTGAAGGATTTAACTCCCTAGTTCTGCTGACGCCCACTTCTTTACTTGAGAGCTGAGGTTTAAAGTTTCATTCAGGGCGGCAAGCATTTAGCGACGGGCCTGCGTTTCCACCGACGGGGTCAGTAACGAAGAGCGTGTCGGACCTGAAGGTGTGGCGCAGCGTGGCTGGGCTCCTCTCACCGGTTCCTCTTCTATTCCAGTGCCAGATTGCCAGGAGCAGGACATTTTCCTCTGGCGGAAGGACACGGGCTTCGGCTTCCGCATCCTGGGAGGAAACGAGCCTGGGGAGCCTGTAAGTATCCCTCCACCTCAGAACTCCATGAATAGTTCATCGCCACGATGAATGGCATGTGCACGCCGACGCCGCCTTAACGCCATCGCTCGGAACTGTCCTTCACAGTTGCGTAACTGTTTAGTTAGTCAGTGCACTCACTCTCTCCCTCTCCAGCCTCTTGCGCTCGCTTTTCCATACGGTACGCCTTTCAGCCGGAGTAGCGTGGAGTCCTAAGACATCAGTCTTCTTCTACCGCGAGCTCTTGATCTCTGGAGACTCGCACAGACGGCTTGTTAGGAGAAAGCAAAGGCCTCATCCACCGCCTGTCTGTTTTGAAAAGAGGGAGCTTAAGGGAACATGGAGGGCAGATATTGAGAAGTGGAGGAAAATAAAATGGTAGAGGACTCCAGGTCCAGCCCATGGGGATTTTCACTTGTTGTTTGTGCCAACAAAAAAAAAAAATGTGTGGGGTGGTGGTGGTGGTAGTTCGGCGCCTGTTTCTGTAAGAGCCATGTGTAGACTCCCACACAATGCTTAAAGCATGCAAGGCTCTGCATGGACCCAGAAGGCTGCATCGTCTTTCTTTTGGTTCCTGCGAATGTCGACCACAAGCACCTCCAAGTAATGCAACATGGGAAGGTCCAGGATGTAAAATTTGACCTGATTAATGATTTTTATATTTGTAAGTCCTTAATATAGTGCCCATAAATACATTATTAAAAGTGTACTTGCAGTGGGAAAATTATTTACATATAAGAATATACTTAGAGGAAGGGTGTTGCTACCAATTAGTTGCCATCTTGCAACATAATATTTCCAAGGAAGCCCGGTGTGGACAATCCAGCTGCCTGACGGCGTGTTTTGCATGTAAGGTCATCAAATAAACCAACAAAGAAATAGATAGACAAGGTATCCAGAATTGTGTGTGTGAAGGCCACTGTAGCTCACTGGCAAGCTTGGGAGAGGGAGAGTTAGCGAAAGAGCGCTGCAATCTAAAATGTAACCACTTGACGTCACTGTAGCTTCTCCAGATATTACACACTCGACCTTTAAATGGATAAATTGTTGTTGTTTTTTTTTTACAGATCTACATCGGGCACATCGTAAAGTATGGGGCGGCGGATGAGGACGGTCGGCTGCGGTCAGGCGACGAGCTCATCTGCGTGGATGGCACAGCGGTGGTGGGCAAGTCTCACCAGCTGGTGGTGCAGCTGATGCAGCAGGCAGCCAAACAGGGCCACGTCAACCTGACCGTCAGGCGCAAAAGCACCGGATACGGAGGTAACTAACTAAATCCCCTTGGCGATTTCCAATATGCAGGTACTACCCGAAAAATTAGAACATCAAGTAAAAGTTGTTTTATTTTGGCAATTTAGCATAAAGGATGAAACAACAAATTTTATTACACGCAAATTGACATATCTCAAGCAGTTCAGCACTTTGCTGATTAAGATTTTCAGCTTATTAAAACCACAAACCCACTCACACATTTTCTGAGTTTTTGAATTAGAGTTTTTTTTTTAAGCTGCAAGACCTGAGCAGCAAAATCCAAAGAAATAAAAACTTGAAATATATTGATTTGCATATTATTTGTTTATATTATATGTCAAATTCACCTTTTAAGTTGAATTGCAGAAATACAACAACCTTTTCAGGATATTCTAATTTTCTGGGTAGTACCTGTACTGTCCTAGTAATAGTTCTGACCAGTGAGCCATTATTGGATGGTGACACTTTTAATAATGACACGCAATGTTATTTTCTACATTTCTATTTTTCTCTGCACTAAAATCGTGCGACCCCAAAGCTGAGGTACTCCACAATAATCTCTCTGTAAAATATGAGCCAGTTTTATTCTGAACGTACACAACAGCAGAGTCCAAAGAGCTCCACTTCAAGCAACAGCAACTATAAGTAAATTACTTTTCACCGAAGTTGAATATTTTAAACCCTTTTTTCAAAAGTAACGAGCACATTTTTTCAGTGTTGGAAGCAGAAAGTATAGATATTGTCTACAAATGGAGAGAGTAAAAGTATAAAGTACAGTACCAAAGTGCACGTCGTTACTTCCCGCCTCTGCCTTGCCATCAAACACACGCCACTGAGTCGGAGGGGGAAAAGCTGACTGCTGCCTTCTCTTCCTGCTCACAGTGTCCAAAGGCGAAGGCGACGTGCCTCCGTCGCCGGCCTCCTCCCACCACAGCAGCACCCAGGCGCCCAGCCTGACGGAGGGCAAGCGGACCCCGCAAGGCAGCCAGAACTCGCTCAACACCGTCAGCTCTGGCAGCGGCTCCACCAGCGGCATCGGGAGCGGCGGCGGAGGGGGCAGCGGCAGCGCGGTGGTGCCCGCCTCCCTGCAGCCGTACGACGTGGAGATCCAGCGGGGCGAAAACGAGGGCTTCGGCTTCGTCATCGTGTCGTCGGTCTCCAGGCCCGACGCCGGCACCACCTTCAGTAAGCGGGAACAAACTGGGGCGGAAGGTTGGGACTGACTGGGCCTGTGATTCGGTTTGAAATGAAAGTGTGTGTGTGTGTGTGTGTGTGTGTGTGTGTGTGTGTGTGTGTGTGTGTGTGTGTGTGTGTGTGTGTGTGTGTAGCCGCACTCTGTTGGACTTAAATGCTTTGATTTGACGTCTTCACCAGTCGGGTTGGGTATTGTTTGAATTGAAATGATTGCGGTTCCGAACTTGCCTATAAATTTTAAATCTATCAAGTAAAACTTGCGTTCAGCAGGATCACTACATGGCCCTTCACCTAAACACTCTGAAACACTGCCAACATGATAGTTTGATAGAAAAGGGTTTCAGGTGTCCACAGCTGAAAAAATTGGTAATGTAAACGCCTAAACTTTGAAAAACCTCTCAAATATCGATAAAAGGTTTTTACGCACTCTGGTGGTTTTTCAGACGGCTCTAGATATAGACGGATATAGAGGTATATTGCAAAAGCGTAATTTTTCACATTTACATGTCAGCGGACGTGTGACGTACAGGGTCACATGTGACCAGTTCACTTCAAGTGAAAATGGCGCATTGTGTTTGGATGGAGGAGGAAACGGAATATTTTTTTTTTACAAGTAATCAAAGAGAAAAATATAACCACCATTCTTGACAGCAAACGTAAATAAACAAAAAGCAAACATAATTCTCATAAATCTCGCGGGACGAGATTTTTACGAGAATTGCGTCTCGCAAGAATTACAAGAATTCTCACGGGGACAAGATTTTAGGAGAATTGTGGCATATGCGCTTAGCACCATTCGATATAAATACTTCGAAATCGTAATTGTACTTGCGAAAAACTGTAATGGAAACACAGCTACTCTCTCATGCTATTCATTCCTGTTGAGTTTCGAGGGTGTAAGATGGTCCATTTGATGCCCTTCTGCCCAGTAGGGACAGTTTGAAGTACCCATCCTCTGTTTCAGGCTGGACCTGGCTTTATCAGAAGAGCCACCAATCACAGGTCCAGGCCTCTCAGCTACCCCTCGGGGGTCACCAAAGTCCCCCCTGACACACTCCATCAGCCGTCGATGCCACTTAAGTATCGCAGCGGAGCGAGATAATAGGTTGTATTAAAATGACTGAGGCATCGATGAAGAGTCCTAGACCCCCTCCCCAGCTTAAACAAACTTGGCATTAAGCTCCATTAGATGAATCTCCATCGACAATGTCGTGCCAAGGTCCCTTGTTTAGTAAGCCATTATGATGATGTACATGACGTGTCACCGGATTAGGGAAAAAAACAAACCAAAAACCCTGAGAATGGATGAGGTGTAGGCCACGCTGACCGCCCAGGGAACATTCCATCAATTCGGTGAATGGTGGCGCTTGGCGAAAAAGCAGTGACAATAATGAAGGCGTTATTTATAGAGACACCAGCGGTGGTGCCAGGCAACAACCTTGTCTAAACGTCTTGAAGTCTTTGTGAACGTCTCGCTCCGCTGCCACCGCTGCTGCTGCTGCACTTTCTTCCTCTGCTCCATCACGATCCCTCTTGGGACGATGAGATGAATGGACTTTTCGCTTTAATGTAGTGATCTGGGATCGTGCCGAAAGCGTCTCTCTCCTAATGGATTCCAACCATGTAGACGATGGGCTGGAACCTGATGGAAAAGGGGGCGGGGGGAAGGGGAGGGTGGTGGTGGTGGTGGTGGGGAATCAAAGACTTGCCATGGTCTTTCTGATGCTTCCAGGAGCGCTACATGTCTTTTTTTTTTTTCTCTCCTCCAAGCCTTTGGAAGAACAAAGTGGTTTCAACTGATTCCATCGCTCATAAATCATAAATGCATGTTTTTTATCCCCCCCCCCATTAAGTCCACCGGTCGCCACCTCGAGCCATTAAGACACAGGATTAGTGCCGGCTATTTAAAACACTTACCGTCTAAGTTGTACAGCAGTTTGTGATGGGACGCGAGCGACCGCACCTTTTTAGTCGCGCTAATGTTGCAGCAAAGTCAAAGGCAAACATCTTGAATAAATACACAAAAAGCGCTCGATGGAAAGATGACAATGACGACAATAAGGAGCATTAGAAGACGCGAAGGTCTATTCTAAGGCCTCGTGCGTAAACGAGACATCAGGATGTGACGAACGCTGTCACTCAGGTTCCCACAGCAGCTCCTCCCCAGGTATCCTGAACGTGGTCTTGGCTAAGTTGTGCACCTTCCAGCAGCTCAGTGACCTGATCGCCCTCCCTGTCTACAGTGGCAGTCGTGTCCTCATTGATCTGTGGCTTGGAGCTCCAGTGGCGATGCTGTGGCCAGTCTATTGAAAAGCTGTCAAGCATGTTGGCCGCCGCGGGCTCCGACCTGTGGCACATGATTCACAGCTTATTGATCAATATGCTAGAAGCATAGAGGGCCGGTGGGCGTTACGTTGTATTCCTACCTGTGAGGACTTACATTTTTTTTTTTTTTTTAGATTTAGATATTGGTAATATAATGCCTATAAATACATTAATGAAAGTAACATGGTTTTCCTACCCCTAAAACAGTTCTTAAATATATATTTAAAGGAAACTTGCATGGACAATCCAGGACGTCTGACAGTGCGTTTTGTAATTAGAGTGACTGCTTATGTTGCAAATAAACCCTCAAAGAAGATGGATGAGGGGTCTAGGTTTGGGTGTGCAGGTCACCGTAGCTTGCTGGCAAGCTCAAGAGGGGGAGGGAGAGTGCAAGACGCTGCAATCTGAAATGTAACCACTTGAAGTTGCTGTTTCTTCTCCAAACGTTCAAAAATGCACTTCAATTTGAATGTGGTGATTCACAAAACTAACCTTTCACCTGCTTTTGTCCTCTTTTTTTTCTTCCCCCTCATGCTTTTCTTGCAACAAACCAATCAACGCAATCAATTTGATCATCAATCAACAATGCTTCTAAACACACCTGCACTGTGTACCCACACACACACACACACACACACACACACACACACACACACACACACACACACACACACACACAAACATTTTTAACACACAAAGCTGGAAATGCATGTGTGGCCATGCCCCACAAAATAGGGCGCATCATCGAGGGCAGCCCGGCGGACCGCTGCGGGAAGCTGAAGGTCGGGGACCGGATACTGGCGGTGAACTGCTGCTCCATCACCAACAAGTCCCACTCGGACATCGTCAACCTGATCAAGGAGGCTGGCAACACCGTCTCGCTCAGGATCATACCGGGTGATGGTGAGTTGCCGTCTGAGCGCAGCAGGATGTGACTTGTGTTGGGGGAGAGGAGAGGAGGGGAAGGGGGGCAAGAGAAACTCTGCACGGCGGTGATTCATCCATCCCGCTGGTGTTAATCCCCTCGGTTTAGTTTGGGAAAAGGAAATGGAACTGACTCACGGAGCAGCATAAGCAGTTTGCAAAACCCGGGCTTCACATTTCGGGGTAAAATATGTCAAGCGCGGTAAGACGGATGACAGTCGGCTAAATCGCAAGTCCTCCAAAGAGAGTACATTACAATAAAGCCTGTCAGTCAAAGCAAAACTGAAAGCGAGTTGTGCGTTTCATGTGTGCGTGCACAGTGAATACGGGGGTGCGCGGTAAAAGATGTCATCGCTTTGTAAAATGAGAAAGATGTCAGTTGTTTGTCTTGACATTCATACGTTCGCATCTTAAAGAACTAGACAGATGTGCTTAGGTACCTCTGTGCATCTTTATTTAGAGATTCCAGAATGTTGAGCAAGATGGGATAAATGAACCCGGCTGCTGTTGGATGTAGTTGTGCTTCTGTTTGCAAAAAAAAAAAAAAAGAAAAAAGAAAATGCAGTCCTGCAGGGTATTTGTTTTGGGTTTTTTTTCTCCCTCTTAGACAAGCACGGGGAACCAAATGATGCAAGTCACAAGATGCTGTTTCAGTTCTTTTTCTTTCTTTCTTTCTGTTTGAAGTTGGGGCAAGTGTTGCCCAATGAGCAAATGGCAGATGACAACATCAAAGGCAGTTAGCATCAGGTTGAATAGTGAGGCCTGTGGGCGCTGCACTCTGGTGGACAGCCCTTTTTTTTCTTTCCTTCTTTTTTTTTAAAAAGTATTGTTGTGGTGACAGACATGACAAGGAAAGCACTTCTTTTTAGTTTTGCCTTTTTGCCCCCCAAAATTAATCCTTGTTTTTCTAATTCCAGAATCTTCCAATGCTTCTCTGCTGACTAATGCGGAGAAGATAGCAACCATCACCACCACGCACACACCTCACCAGTCAGAGTCACGGTGGGTGCACGCATGATCACCTCTGCAGAAAGAGTGGGATGAATAAGAGAGTGTGAATTAATGTTGCTTTTTGTTGTGTTTTTCTTTGAAAGGAACAATTCAAAATCGAAAGGAGCGCCTCCCCCGCCGCCATCACAAACTCAGATGACGCAGGTAAAACTGAGCGGAAGTGCAGCCGTGGCTTTGCTCACCTTCGTGAATACAGATAAAAACGATTTTATTCAAATCATGAACATGCTGTTTTGTTTTGTTTTTTTTACTTTTTGGAATCATTCAAAAGTGTCTTTACAGCCGCACAATTGCTTGCATGGAAAGTATAAAGACTTTCACCGTTCGATATTAGCTGGCCTGAAACACAATCAACTCTACTAGTGATTAGAAAATAACTTTGGTCAGTTTGGGAGTGCTTTCAGTAACAACAACTCCTGATGCTGCCTCATACAGGCGGGTTTGCAAATTTCAAGTGACAAAAAAATGTGAAACAGTCAAATGGACAGAAAGTAAAGTTGCATTTAATTCGTCCTTTCGCTCGTCCATCAGTCACTCAGGTGAAGCTCTGGTTCTTAAATACATGTCATCAAACAGATGACGCTCCCTGTTTTGCCAGTAGTCGTGCCCTTCGTCGTGCCCTTGTGCCGTCCTCGCTTAGTGATCCGCGTCCCGCAGCCTTGAGTAGCATTAATTATGCATGCCTTCAAGTGTATCGCACTGCCGTGGACATTCTGCCAGCGCTGTGGGCCGCGGCACAGTTCGTCCTGAAGTTTGGACTCGACCCCTTGACCTCGGTTTCCACTTCGTCTTGATCGGCATCGTCTCTCCTTCCCGTCCCAGGAGGCAGAGTTCTACTCCGTGGACCTCGAGCGGGACAGCAAAGGTTTCGGCTTCAGCCTGAGGGGAGGGCGAGAGTACAACATGGACCTGTACGTCCTGCGGCTGGCGGAGGACGGCGCCGCCGTCAGGAACGGCAAGATGAGGGTACGAGAATTTTTTTTTTTTTCCGGGACGACGAGCGAGCGAGCGGGCGGGGCTCGTCTTTCTCTCCGTCTCTCGTCACGTGCACCTTTTCTTTCCCCCCCCATTCTTTTGATTAAACTTCATAGCTGGCTCGCTCTCTAAAAAAATAGTGCGGCGTGTGTTGCAGGTGGGAGACGAGATCTTGGAGATAAATGGAGAGAGCACAAAGAACATGAAGCATTCACGTGCCATTGAGCTGATCAAGAACGGCGGTCGCAGAGCGAGGCTCGTCCTCAAGCGGGGAGACGGCTCGGTCCCTGAATACGGTAGGTAGCCATGCAGCTGGATCCCTTAACTCCCTGTCTGTGGAAAATACAAAAAAAATAAAAAAAATAAAAAAAATCTAATATTTAAATCCCATAAGTGGTTTCGCTCGACGCTGTGGAGCCTGCCATAAATCTTGCAACACTCTTTTATAAATAAGCTAATTAGCGCGTGAAGGAAAACTGAGTCGCCGAAAGTTAGTGATTAATAAAGTGATCGTCGGGACAAAGACAGACTCGACAGGAAGCCAACGGAACAGAAGATAACAGCCTCCCAGCTGCTCTTTATTCTCCTCCGCAACTTTCAGAATTCTTTTGGATCACTTCCTGGTTTAACTGGGCGTCACTTCTTTTTATTCTTTTCCTTTCAGCAACTGTTTTTAATTTTTTTTTTTTTTTTTCAGGAAATGTAATTTATCTTGGAGGGAAAAAGAGTCGCTGTGTTGATGCATTGTAAAGCAGCCTCTTGTCTGTTTTATTTCTGTCTTCCTGTCTATCCTCCTCCTCCTCCTCTTTCTCTCTATTGTTGCTGGGCTCTTCCTCCTCTCTCCAGCGATGATGGCTCCTCATCTCGCTGTTGGTACAATGAGGAATGACAAGATGGGAGAGCCCTGTTTCTACCTAATGGGCCAAAATCAGACCACGGTTTGTAGCCAAAAGTCTGTCCCCCGTCCCCCCCCCACCGCCCCCGAGTCACGTTTCCCTTTCATGAATTCTCCTTTTATTCATTTATTTTTGTCCACCCTCTCAGCGCATCCCCACCTGACTGCCCCGCTCTGTGTGTGTGTGTTTGCGTGCGGGTGTTGTTGTTTTTTTTTTACGCACTGTGCATGCTTTGTCGTATCATGCCTGAAATAAACATCTCACAATTTAACTTCTGTTAAATGGTACTTATAAAAGCAACTTCCCCACCCTGCAAACCTCACACCAGACATTTATTTTTTTTTTTTTACCGGCCTCTTTACATCTCATGCTGCTGCCGTAGCAAAGTCTAATCTGGGCGACCTGCAGCCAAACACACTGTCTGTTTTGCTTTTTGGTCTGTTCTACCAAAGTGATGCTCATTGAGCTGTTCACCATTGTGTTTGGAATGGTCTCCTGGGTGCCGCTGTGTTGTCGATAACCCCCTGCCCCCACACTGCCCGACCGCCTGTTGCACCTGCTGTTGTTGCTGACATCACCTCGTGTCCCAACCCGCAGTCGATAGAATGACGCTTCAGTGCTATTTGATGTTTGAAGATGCATAAAATGTTAAAACGTCCGAGAGCTTCACCATCTCCGGGGACATACATGTATGTACATACGCTACTCACAAAAGTCAGTGCCGTTGGGCTTTGCTGATGATTTGACCTTCTCTGAACTTTCGAATGTCCAACTGTTCAGTACTTATTTCATAACCTGCTCTTCTCTATCAAGGCAATTAACTGCAAATTAATCGACCACTGAATATTCTGGATTGGTGACATTTGACTTTTAAACAGTCCATTTCATCATCATGCCGTTCACATTTTAACACCATCAGAGCAAGTTGACGACTAATAAATAGGTCACATGACAAGTTATACATAATTTCTTTGGTCGTGGTTTACACACCAGTGTTGCTAGCTTTTGAGTCAATAAATCGTTTGAGATGAAGAAGACCTTAGATTTGCATCCTTCCACTTAAAAGCCCATCATTTCATGACACAACATCACTGTGGCGTGAACCTTTTGCACTTTTCCTCAAGTGTCACACGCTATCTATCTACTATCGCTAACTTTTGGTGAGCAGTGTATGTATAGGAAACATTGGCAAGACCACAATTCCGCATGACAAATGAGCGCAGAAGCTCCTTCAAGCCAAACATATCACCTGACGTCTACTGACGTCCTGACCCACTGAAGCACCAGTGCTCCTTCACTCATCCAGAAAAGGAAGCCTTGTCAACAGTCTTTCATTTCCTTTTCTCCTGCAGACGGCAGCAATGACGGGCACCCTTCCACACCCGGGGCACAAAACACTCCGGAAGTGAGAACACTGCCGCCGAACAGCAGATACCACACCTCATTGGAGTCCAGTTATCCACCAGACCTTCACAAACCATCATGGCAGGAGGAGGCTGCGCGTGGCCGAGACGGGTACCGGAACAGGGACAAGGCTGGGTTCGATCACGTGGACTACCAAGGCCAGCAATTTAACCCCCACCATCATCTCACCTGGAACAAAAATCACAGTCAGAGTCCCCCTACTCAGCAGCACTCTCCAGATCACGGCGGCAACAAGAAGGGCCGCGGCCGCAAGGTCAAGAAATCCGACTCGGAGAGCGGCATCTCCAAACTGCTCAAGACTCTGAGGAAGGACAGCTCGGGGAAAAAGGCGGCTGCCGCCGAGAAACTGCGAGGGCGAGAGCTCTCGAGCAGTTCCATTTTGGACGAGAAGTTCCGTCGGCAGCGCCGAGGCTCCCTGGACCACTCGCCGACCCGCAAGCGGGGCTCGTCCCCCGACCGGCGGCGAGCCAAGTCCATGGACCGGCGGGCGGAGCGAGCCCACCGCGAGCGCACGCCCGAGAGGGAGCGCGGAGGCGGCGGCGGCGACGACGACGGCGGGTTCCTGGCCGTCACCCCCGAGCGCGGCCTCTACGAGCGGCGGCTCCTCATGGACTCACACACGCCCGGGAGAGCCCGAGAGGCGGCGACCCCGGAGCGCGCCGCCGCCACCGCCGCCGCCGCCACCACCAACAACTACAACAACAACGGGGACTCCTCCTCCTCCTCCTTGTCGTCCCTTCCCCGGGGCCGCGTGCACGACAGGGCCGCCAAGAACGGCAACCTCCTGAGGGACTCGTCCCCGGAGCGGAGGGACGACCGGTACCGGACCAACGGGACACCGGAGAGGCGCTACCGAGCCGAGCGGGACTCTTCCCCCGACAGCAACTACAGCCGGGACGAGCTGAACTATGCGGGAGCGAGCAGGCTGAAGGACTACTACGGCATGATGAAGAACAACGCCGCGTGCAACAACAACGCGGCGATGGGCCACGGCGCCAACCAGCTGCCTGAGCCCAAGAGGAGGCTGTACAAAGAGAGCCCGAAGGACCTCAGCATCTGACCTCAGAGCCGAGACCTCTCCCGTCCCCAGTCCCCGCCACTCCCTCCTCTAACCCGTGCAAAACTCATGTACAATACACTGGAATTGGAATTTTCCGAGGATACAGACTCTTTGCGCTTTATCCGGTGGACTGGTTTACTGGTTGATTTTAACTGACTCGACCGCTTGTGATCCTATCCAGTAATTCATGAAACAGCAGGAGTGCAATCCATCTATCAAGTTCACACTGGCTGTTTTGTTTTTTGGGTTGGTTTTTTTTTTTTATTTTTTTTTTTACCTCCATCGTTAAAGTTTATAATTTTGATCATACCAGACGTCGTTGTATTATAGTTAAGGTATTGTACGTGCCTGCATATGAAAATCAGTGATATTGCTTTTGTAGGCATTTGCTGAAATCTAAATATTTGTTCCCTCAGAGGTATGAAACATTCTTCAGGTCGTGGTGACTTCTAGGCTTGTTTTCAACTTGTTTTTAGATGTCTTTTCCATCTCGGAATGCATTACTGGACAAACTATAGCACAAGACACTGGTGGTTCACAAGAACTATGGGAGCCTCTCTGGAGTTACGCCAAGATTTAAATAGGAAATTTTAAGGTAAACGATGATGATTTGGGATTTTTTTTTTCCACATTTATTTTATTTTCTGAATTTGGCACATATCTTGACCAAGTTGGTTTTCTTTTGTTTTGTTTTTTATTGAACAAGCTGGAGATGCACCCTGTATATGGGAGAAGCATGTTTTGAAATGATTAGAGCATCCTTGAAGTGTGTGTCAGTTCACCGTCCTTTGCATCATTAAAACCACGTCTAACTGAATTTAAGAGAGAGAGATCACTTGTGATTATTGGAAATGGTTTTTCACGGTTCTCCCATGCAGCGGTCTCACAATAATAATAATAATAATATCGACTGCACCGGTATATTTGTTTCTTAAAATGTACAAGGTTGATGGAAAGGAAGACAACTGCCCCTAAAATACTGGCAAAAACTGATTGATTCTTTATCACAGAAAACTGTGTGTTCATGAAAATCTCAATTTCGGACACTAATTTATACCCGAGTAGCTGCCAGAAGCTGCAAGAAAAATAACTTGAATTGAATTGATTTTTTTTTTAAAGTGTAAATGGTCCCTGTGCAAGATGCATGTGCACATCTAAATGTCGTTCAACCACTTTTTGTGATGGGTCTAAATGAGAATAATGGTTGAGAAACATGCACTGGAATACCACAGTCATTGTTAGTCCTGCTGTCATGTTGCGATACCCCCCACTGACCACCTCCCGGGTTCTGACACTAAGAGCTGATGTGGTTTTAAGTGTTGGTGATGCTGTATGTGGAGAGTTTCCGTACAGAAAATGACCAATCTGCCATGCTGAGCCATGCTGTCACGCCACTGGAGTCTGACTGCTGCTTTAAAGTGTGTTATGTGTGTGTATTCTCCGTTTTTATGTTTCATTAGAGAACTCAACTTATATTGGATAACCCACAACAAATGCATTGTTTGATAACTGTTGTCGCCATGGTACTGTAAAAAAAAATAAATAAAAAATTAAGGAAAAAAAAAAAAGAAGAAAAAAAAAAACACCCGTTGGCCATCAACTGTAAAGATTTTGTTTTGTTTAGTTTTTTTTTTTCAAAAGTAACTATTAGGAACCTGTCAAGGAATAAAAATGTTGCCTTTGTACAAAAGAGAAATTTATGAACACCTCAGCAGTGAGGAATGTGATATTGTGTTTATATCTCTAAAAATGGACCTGATGATTTATGAGAAATATGTTGATTTACTCTGGATCAGGTATGTAAAGACATTTTGAAACGAACGACTGTATTTGGTCAATTAATAACTGTTTGATGGTTTGAATCTCTCTCGATGGTTAGCCTGCCTTTGTATTATAAAGCACTTGTATGCAGTCTGTGTTCTTCAAAAGCATTAGTTCTTGCCATGTGCTCCGAACATAATGCTGTCTCTGTGTTGATAAAAAGCAGTACATGTATATGGGCCAATCTCTCTCTTTTTGTTTTTTGTTTTGTTTTTTTTGTTTTTTATAAATCTATGCATATATAAATACTACATTGTTCATAGCTTTATTTGACCCATGAAGCTATACATAACATTAGTCTAAGTAAAAGTAGATGTGGACTAGCTTCTTTCCTTCAGATGGATTACAATGTATATGTAGCTATCAAAAAAGTCTGTGAATGCTATTTTTATTATCAAATAAAGTTTTCCATACAAATTTAAACAGATTTCTGTATTTCTGCAAAGTTGTTCTTTAACGGCCTCCGCTTTCCTGTCCCTTCATTCACTCACCACAAATGTTGGCTAGTTGCCTGCATGACCTCCGCTAAACAAAGCTATGACTCGTTTTAGTTTTCACACAGAAATGAGCCCGTTAGTGTTTGTTAACAAAGTTTCAAAACAATGCTCACTGCGAGCCTCTAATATTGATCCGGGGGGAGACATGACGCAGCAGCTGCAGGTCCTGCCTGCAGCATAGACATAAATGGATGCCATTGCCATTATGGGATGTCCTAGAGTCGTCAAACAAAATGTTTGTGTCACCAAGGGCCACAATTTACACAACCTTTACTGAAAGAATACAGGAAGTGCACAATTTGCTTACACATATGATGAATGAGATCTCGTTCACTACATATTTCACCCACTTAACAGGCTTTGTCGGGTCAACAGACTGGTTTAAATGAGAAACACAACTTGGATGCAAGATGTCTCCTGGTAGCTCAGTTATGTTTTATCCATTAGCTCTCTGTCAAGGTTAACCTTTTCCTAATGTGATTAATAGTGGTGAAAGATATGCATTAATCTCTCCAGATTATAAACCCCGTTGATAATCCCCAGGTTGGCCAAAATCTAAATCCAAGGTGACCTGTCATTGATGTGAGTGTACAGTGACCCTGAGGTTAACGATTCAAAAGATAATCAAATACTCTTCTAAGTCTCGGCATTTTTCTGGCTTGGTTAGTGTAGAAGTGTAGCAGTAGACTGACACCAAGTCACTCAAAGTTAAAGCTCGGTGGAAGGAATTTATTCATGACAAACAGTCCGAATAATTCATTAACATTTACTCATTTGATTAGATATACTACATACATATAGACTTCCTCACCCATACTGCAAGTAAAACATAACAGATTAAGCAATTTGCAAAGTGCCATTTATTTTACGTTGCTTTGATTACATGCGACTACATTCGAAAGTAAGCCAGTAGGATCCAACTGTGAAAGATAAACATTTTTCCTTCCTTCTGAGGAAAAATATCACAGATAATAAAGTTGGATATTCTGTACATACAGGAAAATCACTGTAATGGGCTGACTTTTCCTGTGACTGTCTTTAGGTTGAACCAACTCGTTTGTTAAAATACAAAAAAAAAAGAAAGAGAGGAAGTTGTTTCTGCCGACATTAGCCTTCAGTCGTGTCCCGGGAGGCGCAGGAGTCGTCTTCTTGGATACTGGATAGTGGTGCCCTCGCAGACAAGCCTTTTATGCGGGAGACACGGAGCTGGAGGAAACAGAGGAGGCCTCGGTCTTGGATGCGGTGGATGCGCCTTCCTCCTCCTCAAAGGGGTTCTTGCCGCAGCACATGGTGGTGATCATGCAGTTGCGGAACTGCTTGTTCATGCAGATGTAGATCATTGGGTTGTAGATGGCGGAGCTCTTGGCAAAGAAGGCTGGGATGGTCATGAAGACTGGTCCAAACTCGGAACCCTGGTGTGTGAAAATCCACCAGGCCACGCTGGCGTAGGGCAACCAGCATACCAGGAAGCCGATGACCATGATCACCACCATGCGGGTGACTTCCCTCTCAGCCCTCTGGGTGGTCTCAGACTCCTGCTGGGCGGCGGCAGCTTCCTTCACAGCGCAGAGCAGGCGGCCGTAGCAGAAGAACACGATGGTCAGCGGGGTGAGGAAGTGGCAGACGAACATGTAGATGACAAAGGACTCGTTGTTGAATCCCTCGGCACGTGTGTAGTAGTCGACTCCGCATGAGCACTGCATGCCCTCGGGGATGTAACGGGACCAGCCGACGAGAGGTGGCACGGCGCATGCCGCGGCCATGAACCAGCAAAAGGAGAGGCCCATGATGGCGTGGTTCTCCCCGAAGCGGAAGTTGCTGATGGGCTTGCAGACGACCACCCATCTCTCAATGGCCAGAACGACCAGCGACCAGAGCGCTATCTCACCGCCCAGGGTGGCGAAGAATCCTTCCAGGTTGCAGCCGAGACGTCCGAGAACAAAGTAGCCGTGCATGGAGGTGTACATCGTCGTGGTGAATCCTCCGAACACCATGAAGAGGTTAGCCACAGCGAGGTTGAGCAGGATGTAGTTTAGAGGGGTCCGCAGCTTCTTGTGTTCAATGGTGACATAGAGGGTGAGGAAGTTGACGGGGAAGCCGACCAGGATGAGAAAAAACATGTAGGCGCCCAGGGCGGCGTAAGCCGCCGGGCTGACAAGGTAGTACTGCGGGTAATCATAAGGACTCCGGACGATTCCCGTGGTGTTGAGCATAGGGATGTAAAAATATGGTCCCTCTGTGCCGTTCATGGTTGCGGCTTGCGGTCGGTATCAGCCCTTCGGTGGTAGTTCCTTTGGCTGGTGAAGAGAGTGATAGAGGGGGACCTTGCTACACGGGAACACAGGTGGGGCTTTTAAAGGCGCACCTGGGATTATCACTTTCCAAATCCGTCAGCACAAAGTGATTTAGGACACGGTTAATATGTAATCCAGCCACCACTGCAAACATAACTGATCACTCATCAAGATATTAAGGTTACACCTGTTCATGTCCATTATAAAGATAGAAATCAACAGTCTATTCACTTCAACACCCTGGAGATATCTAAGTTTTGTGAATGACCTGCCATTTTGAAAAAAGTATCGCGGTGAAATTTGCCAAAGCGCTTTCAAATTATTTCTTCCACCCTCCCCAGGACATTTGGCCAGTGCTGCCCACGTGAAAAAGAGAATGTGAAGAACATTTATTTGACCTCTTTGCATGCTCGCGATTGCTTCCTGCCATTTGAAAACTACTTCAGTAAGTAGCAGTAACGCCTACAGTCTCCTGACTACACAGTATGAATACTGCGCAACGTAAAACACGACATTACATGAGTAATTTGGCTGCTGGCACAGCTGCAACAGGGTTACTTCTATTATCAATTCATCTACCAAATTCTCTTCTGACTCTCCATACAGTGGCGAGTGGTGGTAAAATGTAAAAGACATATCAGAGAAAGGCATTTTCTTTCCTTAGCATATACATATATATGTAAATCTGTTTTCTGTTGCTCTGATTTATGATGTTGGAAAATGAGCACTCTCTAAAACTCAAAACAAACAAGAGGTGCAAGGCCCAGGTTAAACTGTCAAAAAATATATGACAGTTTAACCTCTGAGTCGAAAACGCATCTGCGTTTGTTGGTCCGGTGCCTGCCAGTGAGGAAAATAAATGTTGTTTTTGGGTGGACACTTGAGTGCTGCTGGCCTTTTCATATTTTTGACACCTTTTTTTTAATTAACATTTACTTCATATTGTGTCTTGAAACGTATTCCGTTTTGTTTTACAGAATACAAAGAAACTATGAAATTCCAAATGAGTGAATGATAAATGGAAGATATATATGCACACACACACGCACACACGCACACACGCACACACGCACACACACACACACACACACACACACACACACACACACACACACACACACAGTAGAACATTCTATACGTGTCCACGTCTCTTGTCCACAATCACCATACACATGAGGGCCAGGTTCAGGTGCAATACCGAGTGCGGCCCAAGCCATGTTGGTGCTGCTGAGTGGTGAGCCATCTTAGCTGTTGGTAAAGAGCTCAGCACTTTCCTAATGGGTGTTGTATTAAAGAGATTTGGGGCTTATGGGCGTGTTACTCTCACAGGCCCTCGTGGATTAACGTTGCAATGGCCTGCTCTAGTTACAGCAGTTTTTCCAGTAAATATTTGCACACATATCTGTTAATATATACAAAATTAACAATTGTGTGTTTTTTTTTTTAATGTACCATCACTCTTCTTCTTGTGAAGCTGAAGCCGTGCTGTAGAAACAACATCCTATGAAATTCCTCAATAAACATCAAAATACCGGTGTAGAGATCACGCTTATCACGCCAGGTATGCATATGTGTGCATATGTGGGTATGTTTTGTGCATGTGCGTGTGGGCACAGAATCAAGGGACATTAGGAGGCGAACACAGACACACAAACTGTTGTGCTCCAGTGGCCCAACATTATGCCATATTTTTTGAAAGGTAAAAGCAATAAACAAAAGAAATCTAAATCCTTAACGCAAAACGCCGACAGTTACAAAGACCACGTCCACAACCTGTAGACACACCAAGCTGAACCCTGTGCTGCAGAGGAGTTACAGGATCTGGAAGAAGATCGTGTTGCTGCTTTATCGTCTTCACAGCTCTGCTCCAGAAATATGCTGCTGCCCTCTTCAGGAAGACTAAATTATCACACTTAGAACTGCTCTCATTTCCTTTTCATGGCCATAACCATGACGGAAGATAGCTAGCTAGCTGGCAAGCTATCTAGATAGGTAGATAGATAATGTCAGTTCATTAATGGAATATTAACAGGCAAATAACAACACAGTATTTCAATCCAGAATTTCTCTCTCAGAGACACCACTAAACATCTCAACATTCTTCTAAGTCAAACTCTGCTTAGCTCCCCTGTAACTCCAGCCAAACTCTTAATGCTATCCACCCTCTACTTACTGAATTGGTTTTTTGTTTGTTTGTTTGTTTGTGTGTTTTTCCTCATTTAGTTCCAACACCAAACAGGAACCTGTTGGTTTCTCGTTTGTTAAAACAGTCGCCACCCACCACTCAGTGGACTTTCTTTAACTGGCCAATATTCAGGTTATAAGTGTTTCAGTCGAGTTGTTTCTGCTATAGCAAAGTCTTAACTGACTTACTTCAGACACCCCCCCCTCGCTCCCCAGGCTCAGATGAAGATGACTGTAGATTTTGCAGTACAAGTGAGTGGGCAGAGTGTGATGCTCTGTCACTCTGCCCACAGGAACTCTCTTGCTGAGTGACCGGTAGAGAGGAGGGAACACTGTGACCGGGACATGGCACATTCCACGCCACCAGCCCCCACAAACATTTCACACGGAGGTTAATACATCATCGGGCCCATAACAGAAAAAAAAAAAAAAAAAAAAAAAAGACAAATAAATAAATAAATACAAAAGTGAACACGAGTTGCTGTGGAAGACATCGCGATTCAGTTTGAACATTCACGCTTTTCTGGGTGAGGTTGAGGTGCACTCGATGCAGTGAATGCATTGTTTTTATATCCTACACATACTTAAAGTTGCTATTGCAACTTGATTTCCCTGAATTCACAGTCGTCATCTATTTATTATTTTTTAAATATTTTTTGGGGAGAATATTTTGTCAAAAGAATGGCCTTGGATTCCCCATCTGTGCAATTTTTCAGTGGCACAAATAAAAAACAAAGGGGGAACCTACAATCCCTCATCTATAGATGGTGCCAGAGACCACTACGCAACACGCCATCTGCGGTCAGGCAGTGGTGATGATGCATACACGCACACTGCTTTGCATTCACACACCTTCTCCAGAACAGTTTCAGCTCTTGGCAGTATTACAGTTTCAACTTGCGATGAGATTTCCTTTGTGTTGCTTCACTTTTCGATGTTTTGTCTTGTTTATGGCTGCGTGGGAGCAATTGAGGAGCCAAAGCATTGGACATCCAGAGTCATTTAAAGGCAAAACCTTCATAATTTTTTTTTTTTTTAAATACCAGGTTGGTGACTGTTGCGATAATCAAAGAGTCAGTACGGTGGGTCACGTATGCACACCAACCATCACCAGCCTTGGGGGAGTAAAAGCAGATAGGCTGCATTCCTAACTGTTGTTGTTGACGACTCTTGAGCACTCTTCACTCTTCACATGCGTACCAGCAGTGGGAGCTCTTCAGCTTCACTGCACTGCTTCATGTGGCATGTTCCCATTACTGATTCTACGGCAATCAACTGAGGCAATCTCGTAGCTGATTTATTAACAATATTCTGGTGACTCGGCAGCTTCCGAGCTGCCGAGCTGATTCATTTATAATATTGTTTTTTTGGGGGGTTTTTTTGCACAGAGCTGCAGAGGCTTTCTCCAGCCCCGATGCTGTGCACAGCTCGTGCACGTCCACGTTTCTTTAACCAGGCTGATGCGACCGCCTCCAAAAATCACTGCTCTTGTTACGTGTCAGCAGGCCGTAATGTATGTCACAATGGGCCAATCAGACTCAGGCCTCTGCTCAGTGAGTGCTATTTGTCAGGAACAGCATCCAGGTTCAGTCAGCGCCCCCCCCGCCCCCCCAAAAAAAAAAAAATGTGGTGAGGTGTTATTGGAGCTCCACTCACTGGAGAATTGCAGGAAATCAAATTATACTGCATCAACAGCAAACACACTCATCTGGAATGTTTACAACCAGGCACTGCTTATTTGCCATCCTGGTGTTTACAGGATTGCTTTATTTATTTATTTATTTGTTTGTTTGTTTGTTTTAAAAGGAAGAAAGCAAAAGAAAAGGTGATTTGCAGTGTTTTGGGTTTTTTTTTTTTTTTTGGTCTGTGATTTGATATTTCTCCCCTTGAAGATGATGAACCACTCAGTTGCTTCATGAAATAAAATAATTCTGAGACGATCAGCAAGCTAATGAGGTGCTAGCAGTGTTCCCCTGTGGCTGCTGGCTGGTCAGAGATACGGACTGCAGGCAGGAAGCCTCACTGTATCACGATAGCCTCGCGCTCGCTAGCCTTGACTCGACCTCTTTTAAGTTTTACTTGGCGCAAGCGCCGTACGCACGCGCCCAGCAACCCTCTCCGCGGAGACGTTCATGTGACTCAATCCCACCGCCCATTGTTCATGTTTGACAACTGCAAAGAAATTAGAAGTCTTTGGCATGATTCATCATCTTTCAATCGACCGGTTGCTAAGGGTGATGAATTCGCCGCGCACGCGCCGCAGTTCCGTGGAGCGTGCGCTGAGCGATGTCCTCGCAAACGCACACAGACTCGTTGCGAGGGAAGGAGTCGGGGACCAAATGATCTGGGCTGAGCCGGGCTCTCACTCCTTGCAAGCTTACGAAACGTGTGAGGGTGCAGAGAGAAGAATCCCCCCCCCAGATTGACTAGCTCGGCCGCGCACACAAATGTGAGCTGCCGCCGCCACCAGAGAACACTTTCAGATACACATATTCACACACGACACCTCCCACGCTCTCATCTGCACAACCATCTCTCGCAACAACCAACCTCAAAGCTGCACATATTCATCAGGCCTCTCCGAAACCCTTTTATCATACCTTTCAGATGCAAAACGCATATTTGAGATTGTAACCCGGTGCACGGCAGGATGAGGAGCGAGCGGCCCGGTCAGGACTGGACTCTGGCTTCACGTTATCAGTCAGTCCACTGGAACGTTAAAGAACATTCAAAGACCCCTCACCCCCCCACCCCCCAACGTCCTCACTCGTGACAGCAGCAGGGCTCTGTGAACAAGCATCTTGTGCACCAT
This sequence comes from Nelusetta ayraudi, assembly GCF_046127955.1. Lineage (NCBI taxonomy): Eukaryota > Metazoa > Chordata > Actinopteri > Tetraodontiformes > Monacanthidae > Nelusetta > Nelusetta ayraudi. The sequence goes on along the minus strand of NW_027466069.1, from coordinate 9,330,249 downwards.
CTTTTACTATATTTAGACTCTGTTATTACAACAGATGCACCTAACACTGCCATCACGCACTGGCATCCTACTGCGTAGCAAATGCAAGATGCACAACAACAGTTGGACATGTTTTTTTTTCATTTAACGCCGTTGATGCACGCGTGATGCTCTCTTAGAGAAATTCAAAAGGGGAAAAAAATACACTTTGGGCAAGAAAAACAATTTAGCATCTTGGATTGGGCCGATTTGAACCCATTTGAACAGAGTCGTCGCAGACTGATTCACCGGGATCAATATTTTACAAACGGCAGGCTACGTCGATGTGTTTGGGTGCTTTTATTGAAGCACGATGGACTCAACAACAGCTATTCTTGTGGACGGTGTTTTGCCAGATGGTTTATTGTGTAGCCTTGATCAGAGGGACGCAGCTTAAAAGGGCGATGACGCCGATTGCCGAAGCGTTTTTTGAAGACATCACAGGTCAAAAGAAATTGGGTCTTTGTCAAGTGGCGAGCGTGAATAATATGCAAGCCGGAGAGCGTTTGAAGCGGCCCGTTGCTAATCTGTGTCGATGCATAAATATAAATAATTAAAGTGTGTTTGTGTCCCTCGTGAGTGGAACAGTAATTGATTGTGCCACTGCGGTAGTCGTCTACAAGATCATCAGGAGTTTTGAGAAAATTTGTATTCACGCATGACTGGTAAAGCTCCTTCTGCCTGCCTACTATTCCCATTATAGTTACAGTGAGGCAGTATTTTCATTTTGCAGGCTCAGGATGAATTTTGTGTTTGTGCTAATTCACTGTTATGAAACACGCTGGCACTCGTCTTGTGGCTGGAAAGTCTGACAGTTTCATTTGGGCAGAATCAGCCACAGCCTGGCTATCGATTGAAGTCTTCTAGTTAGCAAGATAACCCTGCAGTATCTGCGGGATCACAGGGCCTCCAGTCCGTTCGCTGAATTTATGTGAGTGGGTCTGATAGCAGGCATGGCAACCGGACGGCTGAGAAACTAGCCGAGCATCGGAATCATGAGACTTCGTCATCGTGACCTGCAGAATGTAGGTGTGGAGGTGAAGGCACAAATTAACGAGCCATCTTCTGTTCCCACGTAACACATGGAGAGGACAGTTTTGGTGTTCATTTTCAGCAGTAGCTCATGAAAGGAAGCAGAGGAATAAGCATTCCTCCAGAGTGGCGCTCTCGCAGATTTACGAGGGATCGAGGCAGCCGAGCCTGGAGCCAGCTTGTAAAGACCCAGACCATAAAGGATGTCTGTTATTTCCTCTTCCTATCCTCTTATTATTATTATTATTATTATTATTATCATTATTATTTTTATAAAACAGAAACTGAGCCAGAAACAGTATTTGCTCTCTAGCGCCACCTACAAACACTAAAACAGTCATTGTGGCCTGTGGGAATGTCGTAAGAACATCAATCCAAAACTCACTTGTTTGTATCAAGACCTTAAAACCAACAAGAAATCCACAGATTACATTTCAAAACACTGAAGTTGCATTTCATGACAAAAATGTGAAAGCACATTTATTGCAGCGGCCGGTGTGTGTGTATAACCTGTGTGTGTAAGTGCACAAGTGCACGTTTTTATGATCTCAAATAATGATTTACATCAACAAAAAAAAAGTGACACATCCTGCTGGAAATATGACCGCAAATTAAAATAAACAGACAAAAATTATCAGCCGTGGAAAGTCAATGGGGTCATCCCGACTGTCTGGTAGCTGACGCCTTGCGGGTCTTTGCCACTGCTGTCTGGTTACACACTTGGCAGTCACGCCCCCTCAGCCTGAACCTCCTGTCACATGTTTTTGGTTTCGTATTAATCATACATCCATTGGCATTCCTTCCCTTGTGCATTATGCATATGCCATATCTCCTGTCCTGTTCCGTTACCATCTGCATCGTCTTGCCGCTTCAGTGCCGAGGAGCATCATCCCCCCCGCCCCCCAGCCATCGAATACAAATAAAAAGCCATTTGTAGCTATAAATGGTCCGGGGGTCCTCTGACGCAAATGTTCTTTAATTATTAACTCCTTCTGCACGTCGGCAGCAGACGGGACTACAAAATGTTTACGCGGGCTGAAGCAGGTACGCTGCCCGCCGGGCGAGACTCGTTGTTTGTCCTGCGTTAACCACGCAGCTGATCAACAGCTGCAGCCCATTGCATCAGGCAAGGGGAAAAACAATAGCGAGTGTGTGTGTGTGTGTGTGTGTCCAAGGGCGCTCCAATTGGAATTGTTTATTTATTGTTTATCTACGTGCATCTGTCTGCGCCTTGAATACATTTCCTGCTGAGTTTCTATAGTTACGGAGCACCTCGCGTTTTTCCATGGCTGCGAACGACTGTCATTAAAAGGTTTCATCTATTACGGTTTAAAGGCGTAAAAATATAAATAAAGAAAGAAGTAAAGAAATAAATAAGGTACACCACACACCAGTAGGCTGATTCCCCTCTTCCCAGCTCGCACATTATTGACACACACAGTCGTGCCACTAAAGCCCCGTCCCACTCGTGTGCTTAACGACGCAACCAATAGCAGATAATTCCTCTTAAATAATGTTGCCCAAAATAGGATAGACCCGTCGGTAATCCCTGCCAAAGGCTTAGAAGACAAGTGAATAACCCTAAATGTCAGCATGATCATCCTGTATTTCGTTGGTGCCTGCAAAAACAGCCCTGTGATGAGGCGCTGCCGTCCGCGACCCCTGCGCCCAGTCGCTGTGATTCTGCAGATGCACAGTTTAAGCTCCCTGTCGCTCATCATCACAAGCTGCTGGCAAAAAAGAAGAAAAAGAGAAGCTCCAAGCTCATATCGACAACAGAGCTTCCTCGGCGTCTGGTGAATTCGCAGCCTATTGCAGTTCATTGCCAGACAGTGTCCTCGTCGTGTCTCTGGGGGGCCCAAGGTCTCGCCAACAACCCCGTCTGCCCAGTTCAATATTCCAGACAGCCACCGTATGATCCCTCCTGACGCCGTCAGCCTTTCATATCTTGCCTCAGACCGAAGCCCTCGCACGCGCGTGGTGATCGGCGGCGGGCCTGCGCAATGTGTTCAGCCAGTCTTTTTCCCGTCTTGTTTGGTTTCGCCAAATGCGACGGCAAACACGGCGGCAGAGACGGAGGAGCGCGTTTCAAGACGGTGCGGATCAGAGGGGTTTGGCAGAGGAACACAGCAAAGGTGCCGTGAAGCAAATCAAAACGGGAGGTTGAAAGCAGCGCACAGCTGTTGCCGGGGTCCTTCTGGTATTTTCACGCAGAAATAAAAAAAAAAAATCCCAAAAATCAAGAGAATGATCATGTGCATCTGATGCAAAGCCTTGCACAGTAAAAGAAGTCTAATGATATATTTTCCCATTATTTTTGTGACAATAACCGCAATGCAACTTCCCAACTCACTCACAAATACAAACATGAACATGTCGTGAGCAGACATGGTTCGATTTTTTTGAAAAAAGTATTGAAGCCCGTCAAGCATGAGGGGTGCCAGGACTTCAGATCGAGCCGCTAAGCTCCGTCTCTCTTGCTGACGAGTTGGGGATGAATGTGCGTCGCACCACGCCGGCCTCGAACTACCTAGATGAAACCTGCTGGAGATATCAGACGCAGGATCTCACATCGATATTTTTTTTTTTTTTTTTAAAGTGGGAATCAATAAAGAAGAAGAAAAAAAAAAAACTTTTAAAACACTATTTCACACTGTGCGATTAAAATGTTCAGCTTTTTAATCAAGCCTTTTTTTTAAAAACACAGCGGCCACAAACTCTTTACGCTCCGACACCGCAACACACGGAGACGGACCAATTAACGCCACGGTCCGGCAGATAATGCACCGCTCCGTTAATTACGTTCATTAAAGGGAGCTCATTTGTTAACTAAATTAAGATTACTTTATCTAATCTGAACAATCACTCCTGTGTGTCCATGAGATCCTCGCCTCTTACCGATAATTACCAGCAACCACAATCATCGCTGTGTGGGATGTAGCATCGCAGCTTCCCCTTCGCTTCAACACTCCTATGAGCTTTGCGCGTGCCCATGTGTGCACGCGCGCACGTCTTTGCTATACACTGGTAGAGGTCTCCGAGGTGCTCCTATTTTAGCAATCTGTGTGAAAGGATTTAACATCACTTAAGTGGCTCCCGGCGGTGGTGACAGCCGCTCAGGCATTAACAGCCATTACACCCGACTTTGAATGAAATGATCATTAAGCAACGTTGAAATGGCTTTTTGCCCTGCGATGTAGAGCCGAAAGGTGTACTGAAGGTGTACTGCAGTATGCCAGCGTGGTGAACATGCAGTACAGTGTAGTGTACTGTAGGTTTAGTGTAGTGCAATAAGTCTGGTATCTGGACACTGCACTACCGACGAAGGATGTGTAACTTTGTCAATGTAAAAAGTCTCCGGACTTCCTCCTGCTGAGTAGCTGACAGTGACTGGTCAGTGAAGTGAAGTGGTTGAGAAAAAATTCTGCTTGGCAAAAAAAAATTACAATAATAATAATTACTCTGATATTACTAATGTTTTATTTTCCATGTCTGCCCATTATAAACAATAAGCCTCCATAATCCCCACCTGCCAGCTAAGTGCAGCCACAGGAGCAGGGACAGGGCTGTTATTCCACTCCGACACCAGCGCCACTGGTCTTCTCCCTGCAGCTGCACTTCCTCCATTTACATCTATCACATCTGGTGTTAGTTCTGGGAGGCTACAAGTGCATTATAAATCCCACCTCTTATTACCACGCACTAGGTTCTGGGCGATTTTGGACCAAAATAAAATATTCTTGAAAACTCAACTTTTGATTTCGATTTAAATTTTTTGGTAAAACTACAAAAGACAATGGAGTAAATTATTTCAAATAATTTATCTTTATTTTTAAAGAAAAAAATAGCAAAAAGTGACAACATTTACAGTCTTCTTGACCAAACAAAGATGAATCCCTTAGGATTCATGAAGTGAGAGCCTCACTTTCACCAAACTTCACAGGAAAATGAACAGGTTCTTCATAAACATAGATGAAGTTCCCTTATTTGGGAACCAATCACAAATGAATCCCCCTGTGGATAAGCGACAACCTTAACAGTCTTTCACCAAATATCACTTTCAAAATAAAAGGTTTTTCTATCATCTTGAACAACGATGAATGAATAAAGTGCAGAACTTTCACATTCTGTAAGATAAAGGAGGTGCACAGGTGGGAAGCGTGCGAGAGAAAACTCGATTTTAAGATTTTCCTTTTTTCAAACATTGATGACTAAATCCGAGTTCGATTTAAAATCGATGAATCGCACAGCCCTACCACGCACATGAGAGCTGATCAGAAACACATCGGCTGACGGCTCTGCTGTGTGTGTGTGTGTGTGTGTGTGTGTGTGTGTGTGTGTGGCGTTTTTTTCAACGCAACCCATTTGTAGACTTCAAAACAGGAGAGGAGCGAGACACCGCTGCTCTTCCAAGTTCCTCTGCAAGCCGCCGCGTCTTTTATGTGGGATTACGTGCAACGTGTCAGAGTGTTGTGAAGGCTCGCCACACAAGGCCCGAGTGTTGCTCTCGCTGCGCAGGAGTCGCGCTTCTCTAGTCTGTGCGCTGTCCTTAAATAAAGCCTTGGGATGTATTAGAGTACCCGGAGTGCTAATAAGTTCCTTTGGTTAAAACGGTGCTCACTGAATTATTAATACCATGTTGCATCGTATCTGGAAAAAGCAAGCGTGGTTGCTGATAACCTGGTTGCACAGGTGGCCGCGGCCCCGGTGTTTACGAGATAACGGGTCAGATTGAACAGCGATGTCGCGGCCTTGCGCTTCCTGCACGGCGAGGTAAAAATCCTCCTGCCGTTGTTCCGCCCATGAAAGTCATGGATAAGTGCCTGCGAGTGGACGGAAATAGAAATGCAAATGGCGACAGTTTCATAACGCCTCGTATAGAAATCATCATCGTGATCTGTTTACCTTCATGTGCCACATCATTTTGTACTGCCGACTCGCCGCGCATGCAGGCAGCTCTCGTTGGGCAAAGGCCGTGTTATTTTTTTATTTGTATTTTTTTCATGAGCGTACACCAATGTACGGAGGCTTTTTGTTTCCATTTTAATTCAATGTGAAGCCACAGCGGGGGATTGGATGGGTTAAGGTTGCAGTTTCAAAGCACATGCTGCATATGAGGCCCCAATTAGAAGTGATTTACTGCCCTCACAATAACGAGCAATTGCTTGTATGATAAAATAGGTAATCGGATCCCCAGATGTGACTTTCTGGTACACTGCACCGCACAGAGGATATATTTAGCATCACACGGAGGTTTAGCGGTGCTGCTAGCTAGCTCAATTTGCCGGTCCAATTAGTACATTTAGACATTTAGGTTGGAACTCTGTAGCTTCAATCTGACTTCCGACTCCACAAGTGGCCGGAGATGGAGCAGAGGGGCGAGGCACACTTAGTCGACGCTTCCGCACGTCTCGCCATCGAGCCTTGTGAAAATGGAAACGGAGAGGTGGGATGAGAGGGCAGACGACACTGAGTGCCCATGTGGTTTCCATCCCATCCATTCAATGTGTTGTCATTAAGTGTCTTATCTAATTACCACCACTCAAAGTGGATCTGGCAGATCCAGACGGTTGGTCCTCCGAGTCTCGAGCTGTTGATGAAAAACCTGGCCGCTGCACTCCAGTGGGGAGCTCTTGCACACAGTGTGTCATAACTAGTCATTTATGAAATAATTAGGATTAAATTAAATGAAAACCCAAATTTACCTTCATTTTGGGCTATGTTTGACGCTCAAAAAGTGCCCGATGTGACCTTCATTGTTTTATGGAGGATACTTCTGAAAACCCAAAAAGTAGCACAAATTGCCTGCCGCCGGCGGGACACGGCAGGAAACTGCAGCTTTAATTATTATTGATTGAATTAATACACTCAAGAGTCAACAGCACGCACCCAAAGCAGACATAGTCCAGGTTGCAGAAGACAAAGAAACCATTTATTTGAACAACAAAACAAAACAGGAAGTGTCCTCCAGGGTGGAAATTAAACAAACCTGAAACGGGGAACTAAAACTGACATAAAAACGTGGAGGAACCTCGACAGAACGGTGGCATTAATGGGACAACATGAGCGATGCGACGACCAGACACAGAAAAAGGGAGACGAGGACTATTTTATACAAGAGGGCAAGCAGAACACAGGTGAGAACAAGCAAGGGAAGGATCGACAACAGGACACAGGTCAAAGACTTGGGACAAAGAAGGTGGGAAAACAGGAACAGGAAGTAAAAGTGCAGAAAAATACAAGCACAGGTGAGACTTTCAAACTAAAGTAAGAAACCGCTAAAACAGAGCAATACAGACGCAGGTTTAGCCATTTTGTAATCATTTGATAATATGGTGATTGATGGAGGTTGGAAGACAGATGGAGCAAGTTACTCCAGCAGGTGTGTGTACCTCCCTTAAGTATAGTATAGGAGAGTTTAAAATATTTATTTTCCTCTGAAACATTGATTCATTCCATGTGATCCGTTTTAATTTCAGCATTTCTGAATCATTTCTGAATAAGATGGAACTCTTGCTGTGTGTATGAGCCCAAACCTTGCAATAAAAGCTGACAATCAGCTCAAAAAACACACATCAGAAAATGCTCTCCAGCACCTCGTGTGTCATTCACGACCCAATCACGCCTCATTCCATTGTGAAAAAAGAGAGATGCACATGCTTTATCGCAGTCTGTGTGTACTCCTGCAGAATGTTATCTGCATCTTTTGTGCATCCCTGAATATGTGCATCTCTGCTCTGTCCTTTGGTTGACAATTCTTTTCTTTCTTTTTTTTTTAAAGAGACGAGACAGCTTAGCACCAGGGGAGCTGTGATAAAGAATGAAAGCATTTTTTAACATGTCTATCGGTTGCCATTTTCTCCTCTACAGCTTTAGAACGTGAAGCTCCTCTTGAGGACAGCCATTCATCACGCGCAAGGGCTTTAAAGAATAGGCTACAGGTGTACATGGGAATACATGCAGGAGATGAATGCGAAAAGGGCTGAGAAAGGCTTGAAAGACATTGTAATGGCCAGGGGAACAAAACTGAGGGGGGGGAAACATCTTTTACTATTACTTTTGTTTGAGGCCATGTAAAAGTCTATACACATTAATGTGCTGTGGATTTTGGGTTTTAGCACAAATGGACACCTCAGTCCAGCGAAGCCTTATTTTCTAAAACTGTGTGATCTTGGGTGCTTTTCCTGTCCCGGGAATTAAAGATTATCTTTGCAGCGAGACCCTCCCCTTGTATTGTGGCTGCGCAGTGCAATGAGCCAACAACAAATCAATGGTTCATCTCCTGAAAGCTCTCAGCGGTTTTCGAGAGCTTGTAGTTGGGGCTGAGTGTTAACCCCTTAGGTGCCTTCATTAACACGAGAGCCACAAGAGCTCCTAATTTAACACTCAAACACAAACAACATAATATTTAACAATATTCGTGCACTCTTGGCCTGGTTTGTAAAGACGGAAAATCATTTTTCAGCAAGGCTAGTTAGCTTGTTAGCACCTTTAAGAAACACTCAATCTGGTTTTTAACATGTACTGTAACACATGAGCTTTTTTTGAACACGTCTTGAATAGCTGCAAATAACGCTTTGATCACAATAAGGGATACAATCGTGAGTGCAGATGTGTGCTGGCACTGAAGGCTGAGGTCACTCAGATTTGTGAGTTGTGCAACGTCATAGATAAAGTTGGCTAAATGAAGTCAAATGAACCAAAAGCCAGTCATTAGTCTGAGTATGTACACGTATTGTCCATTTTAACTGTAACAGAATAAAGTGTCATACGTCTTTAAAGGTTAAGTGTTTACCATTTGGAGATTTGAAGAAGAAACAGCGACATCAAGTGGTTACATTTTAGATTGCAGCGTCTTTCCCTCTCCCTCCCCCTCCTGAGTTTGCCGGTGAGCTACGATGGCCTGCGAGCCCAAACCTGGATTACCTCGTGCGTCTTCTTCTTGGTTGGTTTATTTGAAAACGTGAGAAGTCACCCTAATTATGAAACATGCTGTCAGCCGGTCTGGATTGTCCACACCGGGCTTCCTTAGAAATATGGCGGTGCCAGATGGCACCTAACTGGAAGCAAAACCCTTGCTATTTTCTTACATATATAGGAGAACCATTCTAAGGAGAGGAAAACCAAATGACTTTTAATGTACTGCGATTTTACACTTTTATTAATGTATTTATGGGCAGCATATTAAGTTTTTACCAATATAAAAATCATAAATCAAGCCAAATGTTATACACAGGACCTTTAAAAGGAGGCTCGGTTCAATCAGAAGAAAGAGCACAGACCCTGACACTGGTCTATTACCCGAGAATGTTCACGCTTTTGCTTTCATTGAAAGCAGCACTGCCAGGAAGAGTCGACGCTACACTAAGATAGGAGGTCACCTATAAAAAGCATGCGGGCCAGCAGCACAGGACACGAGTGCCTCATGCCACACTTCAACAGCAAAATGTGTTTTTACCCAGTGGGAATGACCACCCACCCGTTACTTCTGAGCGTATTTGTGTATGTTGTGTTTTCATTAGTCGACTTGTGAGGTTAGTGGCGACTTGTCGAGCTGTGGAATGTGCAAATTGTGTCTCGTCTCAGCTGAGAGGATACACTTTCACAGAGGTTTATTTTGGGCAACAACAACAACAACAACAACAGGGAACTAAAGAACTAAAAGAAAACAAAAAAAATATGACGATCATGTTCTTTTCGGCAAGTCGCGATCTGTGGCCCCGTTTGCACCTGTCCAGACTGCTGAAAGCTCTTTACTGTGACTCTCTTGGAATACATTGTTCAACATTTGTAATGGTTGTTTGTGACAAACACGGAGGCACTTGCAAAAACCACTGGGACTGAGCCAGACTGATTCATATAGTTCACACAAGAGAATAGTGCCGATTGGAGAAAAAATAAAAATAACAATAAAAATAAAAAAGGTGTGCAGAGGTGCTGTCTCCAGTGTCTTCCTGTTTTTGCTTGGTGAAGTCGTCTTTTGCATTTTTCGAAAGGTAAATATTTTAAGACATTCTCCTAAATCATTCCCTATTTATATTTACATTTTGGTTTTGTCTAAGAGATGCACCTGTAACCACACCAGTTAGAACGTTTTTCACATATACATTGATGAACCACACGCCAATCTGAAGAAGATGTCAACCTGTCCTTTGGTCCCTCCCAAACATTTATACCTGCCAATTTTCTACCTTCTAAGTCTGCGGATGGGGAGTTCCAGACATTAGATCGTCTCATCAGTTCATTCTGCCCAATAGCATGGAGACACACCCACATTATTAGCCTACCATCTTCCTGCTGCTCCTTATGTAAATGTGAACTCCCTCTGTGCCACCAGTACGTGTGTGATGTGCCGTTATTCCCACCGCTCCATTATCAGCCATCACTGAGAGAGCTGTAACCACCAGCCACGGTCTGGATTCCATCAGGGATGGTATTTCTTCACTGTTGTCATATATCTGAGCACTGAGGCATGTAGACGTGGTGAAGACAACTTGCTGAAGTTCAAAGTGAGCATGAGGAAGGGGGCGGGGGCGGGGGGGGGAATTGAAGTGACAATGAACGTGGTGAACATGGCGGTTAGAGCCAGACGGGCTCTAACCGCCATGTGAGTATTAGAACTCACTGCAATTTCTAGAGTTTCCAGCACTGGGACCCCAAAAGGAAAAATAACCAGTGAGTAGGAGCAGTGTGGAGGAAATCCCTCGTTGAAAGCTGGGGTCAGAGGTCAGAATGGGCAGACACGGAATGACAACAGACAGAGAGTCAAATAACCACTGGTTACAAACAAGGTCTTAGGCCCTGTTTGCACTTGCTCACTTGTAACTGTTTTGGGGGATTGGATCACGAGAACAGATCTCGAAGCATCTGTTCGCACTTAGCATTAACATGCGTCTCGAGCGTGCCATTTGCAAATGCAACATGCGTCATTTCCGTTTTTTAACGACTGGGGGCAGTAAAGCGCAAAACCACGGCGAGTTTTACATGACAGCGAATAGGAATCAACTTCCTGTTTGCGGACTATATCAAGTCACTGGTTTTAACTCTACTGCAGCTCGTATGGATCGGAACTAGGAGTAACGACTGGTGGGACAGAGTGGTGACGACTTTATTTTCGGATCAACAGTGGCTGGCAAATCTTCGGATGCAACGTCGCACATTTAATCACATATGTGGGAAACTGCGAGCGCTGCTCCACTGACAAAATACACTAATGCGGAATGACATTTATTAGCATCCTAATAAACGAGTCTCACAAAAATGATTTGTATTGGCTTCTTGTTTGTAACTTTATAATGACGACGCAGGGAGGTGGGGCGCCGACCAAGTACGTCCACGGGATTATTTTGTGGACTGGATTCATTCTTATCTGGATGTTTGTCTGCACGGTAAAATCTTATTTTTATGACATGTCAGGGATGTACACACAAAGACAAAACAACACATTATTATGTATATACATATTATGAACCAGCACCTTTCTCCATACTCCTGTTCCATGTTCCTTAAAAATCAATAAAAAAAAATGTCAGTGTTTATCATATAACAAAACAAAACTACAGATATGAGTGCATTTTCTTGGACTAGTGAAGTCTCCATCCCTCGCTCACACCTCCCTCCTACCACTACACTCAACCCCCTCTTTGCTGTGTACACGGTGTTCCGGTTCTTGCTGACAAAGAGGTCTAGGGTGAGTAGAAGGTTTAACTGGCCCACAGCTCACCGCAGCCAATCATCTGCCTCTATCTGACCCCAGCCACTGCATCCTCTTCCCTCGCACCAACTAACTTCACGTCCTCTTTCACCACATCCCAGAATCCCCTTTCTTCTGGCCTCAGCATCCTTCTACCCAGACATTGACTGCCTCCTCTTCTGTACATTTCCAAAAATCTCGGTCTGACCTCTCTGCTAAAAACGAGAAATGGAATTGAGGCGCGGTTTGAGCACTGAATCCCATAGTTGTTACATTTTTTTCTCGTTTCTTTCTTTTTTAAATGATAAGCTGAGCAACCATGCCCGACTATAGGCAACTGACAGATTAGAAAGGACAATTTGTCTGAGAATACACGGTTGCATGGCAACTACAGCCGACTCGCACGTGTAAGTGTAGCATTCGGTGGTACGTGCCCTTGCTTAGTTCAGAGAAAAAAAGCTGGATAAAGAAAGAAAACCGAGTCAACTGTGACTTCTTCTGGCCAGGTTGGGAGTGCAAAGGGGGTGTTTACCGAGGGAAAAAATAAACTGCTGCTCAGATTCCGTTAAACCAGTGACAAAGCCTCCCAAAATTGCCCGCCCTTTAGCAGAACACCTTTGCTTTCAGTGTAATCTTGTCAGGGTGACACTAAGACTCCTGCTTATTGGGCTGCAAGAGTATATTTGCGGTCAAATGAAAGGGCAAGCAGCATGACACAGACACTAATAGAGGCGTCACATCCCTGTCGTCTTCATTCTCTCCCTTCTCCGTCGACCTCAGCACCTACCCGCCCGCTCGACACAATGGCCCAACCTATTCAAGTGTAAATAATTTTTCGCAGAGTCACCGGCGCTGACTCACACCGGCCAAACCGTCAGATCCCCCTGAATATAAAGTTTTGACACCGTTTCGGTTTCAAACGCAAAATCCTCTCACACTTATTCTCAGCTACTGTCAGGTGTCAAGCAAAAGAGGCAATGTGCACTTAAAGGGCCCCGAGTCTCCTGACTGGCTGAAAACATCCAACTGACATCCTGTTGCACCTCCTAGAGACAATCTCCGAGGGCCGGGACCTCGCAGTTAGTCACCCCCCCGTCACGGCACAGTGACGGAAGAGATGAAACTCCCCTGCGTCTTAGTCACAGTGCCCTTAAGCGAAGATGGCTCCAATGCAGAATGCCAGGACAGAGACCCCTAGAATACACAAACATATCCAACATGGATGTTCTGGTCTGTGGTCCTCGAGGGAGATGACGAGCCCATCAGGCCTAAAACATCTTCTTTTTGTTGTTTTAATTGGTTGGAATTCAGAAATTTTACATGTTATGCTAATTTTACTAAGTGCAGACTTGGCATGTATTTGAGTATACGATACAAGGGTTTGTTCATTGGCCTGTGCTGTGATTCGTAGGAATCATACGGCTGTAGATTCTGTTATTACTACACCTCTTAATCACAATGAACTGTGGCCGTTGGGGCTGAAACGGATAAAACAAAATGCATTAAACACATTTAAAAACAAAGCAGCCGTGAGAAATAAGACTGTAAAAATGATGACGCCATGATGAGCTACGTAAGGGCTTATTTGTGAACAATGGTGTTAATGGAAAACGGTCGACAGCTCATTGCTTCTGTGTCATGTCATTTCATGTAATAAAAATAGCCCAAATTATCTTTCCAAAAATGATAAAAGGCCAAAGATCTGAGAACTGTGATTGAATCAATATTAGCCTGATTATGTCATTCAGTCCCCAATGTTTCTAATGGAACTGCGAAACTCAACCGATGTTCCAATCACACGCAAAAAAAAAAAAAAAAAAATTTCTCCAAGCCTGGGCAACTGATCAGATTTCATTTTCAATTATGATTTTGGCTTCCCACAATTATGAAAACAAGATAACGAAGTACACTGATTATTGTGTAACAGACCACGCTGAGGAGGCCGGGAAGATGTGTGTGCAGTGTGCCTCAGCGCTGGAACGTCAGCAGAGCTGATACATTTCCATTCTGGTTGATGTTCATGCCTCTGCAGGCTGCAGCTGTGTTGGGTTCCTGCTACGTCACAGCTCTGGCAGGATGAAGCCCCCAGCAGCAGATATGCTAGGTTTCTATTTTTGTCAGGAGCCAACACAGAGATTCTGCACAACGCAGCGTGTGCTGGACAGGAAGTTGGTATCTAAACAAAATAAAGCATCCATTTAATGTTGAATTTTAAAAAAAAGAAGAAGAAGAAGACATTAAAAGTTACCCTTACAAAAATATGAAATTAATCATTATTTGAGTTACAATTACATTATCAGAAAGAATTTTACCGGCCAATAAGATTTGAGGTTTAATGTCATGATGTTAAAATGGTAACAAACATTTTCATTTACAGCATTTTCCAATCAGTGAATTAGCAAATCTGATAGCTGGAATTCCAATATTTGAACTACATGTAACAATTTAAATATCTATTTTTTTAATGTATGAATGCAAAGATATGGTAATTTGTATATTGGGTAATCTCCTCCTTTGGATTTCCCACTTACTCTGAACGCCTTTATTGCTATGAGCTCATTTTGCTCATCACTTTGAAAGTTAGAACAGGGAACCAGAGCGTTGTTGGAGTAAACGCAGCACATCTGCTTAATCATCAGGATATTACGCGGCTGATTACGAAAATCCATTCGTTGCCTGCAACAAAGACTTGCGGAGAGGAAATGAGTTCAACAGCTCGGCAGCAGTTTTTTCCTCGAATCGTGCTGTAATGGACTCCGGTCCCCCTTCTTCCTCCCCCCCCTCCCCCTCCTCCCCCTCCTCACGTCTCTCCCCCTCTCCCTGCGGTTCCTCTCTCAGACGGCCGCTGAGCTCCCTGTCCCTCTGCTTACCTGTGATTTCCTCAACTTCCCTCGCCCTCACATCCTTGGCCTCAAATTATTTCTTTGCAGTGATAACAAAAATTACTTTGGAAGTGTGAGCCCAGCAGCGAGCTACCACAAGCTGAGGCCAACAGTTTCGATGCCTATTGTGCCGCATGCATTTCAAAATGTGCCCTTACACTTCTCAGATGGACTTCAGCAGGGTTGGGTTTTTTTTCCTCCACCTGACATATGACCCACCAGCAAAAATATCAGCGTCCAGACCGAACCACAGAAGGCGACTGAAACTGCTGCGGTATTCAGGCCAGTGCTGTTGTGTAGCTTTAAAACCTTCTGCCTCAAGATGGAGAAGTTACCTCGCTTTAATTGGCTTTACATTAGATTTATGCGTACACTTTAGGGCCTTCTTCTTTATTTTGAGATGGAAGTCTTGCAGCGCCACAACTGGCCCATGCACATTCATGTTAAAACCTTGGTGAGGCGGCGTCTTCAGAGTTATCGACACAAAACTATTCTGTTTACAGTATCGGAACTTCACCATAATGTTTCAAGATTTCCATTCGTCCAACAACTTTTAAAGCTTAATAATAGTTTCAAAGTTTCTAATTATACCTCCATGGCAGAGGAAATGAGTGACTAAAATGAATTTGGTTTGAACAAGAGGGCCTAAGGATAAAAGGTTGAGCGTCTAGTTTTATTTTTATGTGTGTTTTATGTGAGAATATTTTTAGTGGTATGTTCTAATTTTAAAAGCCATTTGACAATTAAAAGAGAAGAATATAGGAGAGGCCAAGAGGCAGAATTAAACGCCTGGCCATTGGCCAGATTTAATACGTGCCTCATGCTGCTTCCATGTTAAGTCGTACTGTTCCTGAACGGACCGCAGAAAGCTCATCTTGCTAATTTAAGTGGACCTTCAAGTCCACTTAAGGTTGTAAATATTCTATAGGAGGTTCACAAATAAATAAACACCATGCTCGGAGTAAAAGGTTGCGTCAAAATAGCACATTTTGGGGCAGCTGTAATGGCGCCATTGAACTGTGAGCGCTGAAGGTATCATCATACCGGCCCATGCCTACCAATTACTACATGGAAATCAAGCAGCATCTCACCAATAAGGTTGAATCAGTAAGAACAGGATGTGGTTGTGGATGCTTGAACGCTGACCTATTGACCACGGGCTCCATTCAAAGTGGACTCAAACAACACAGCTGAGTCTGCAATTACATAGAACGAGGATACCTTCTGGTTCGAGCGCTGTATCCCAGGTGTAATTACATGTCCACTGAGAGCCACCCCCTGCTCTTGTTCATGTCAACCAGGACAAATGCTAATTCCCAGCCAGTACCAAACCTGCATGTACACAACTGCGCATTGTGGTGTCTGATGTATTGTATGCATGGATTATCTTATACTAGGTCTGTTTGGGTAGAAACAAAATGTGAATTTGAAAGATTTACAGGGCCCCTGATGTGAAGAAAGGATAACCTGGGTGGGGGGAGCTGCATTTTATGACCGCTGCCTCCTTATGTTATCATGGCACATCAGGTGGGAAACATTCGCAGGCTCCAACTCAGAGCTGCTAATCCCAAGTATCGAGTCATGCTTTGATCCCCTTACCAGATTGATTTTTTTGTTACTTGCGCCCGATTGGTTGGTAAAGAATAAGCATGGTTTGTTTGTGTTAAAGGGGAGCAACCCCCGTAGATCTTATATATGTGAAGAGGCTGGAGCTGCAACTTTGGAGATGTTCATATGGGCTTTGAGAGCTCCCTCAGGTGGACCAGTGCCTGAAGGACTCTAGACTTTTTCCTTGAAATGAATGTCTCCCTTTGCAATCAGGTCAGTGTCAACGGAGATTACTTCAACATCTAGACATCGTCGCTGCATATGAAACCACGTCATTTAGTTCAGGATTGGCGGCCATTCAGCCTCGGCGGTTGCATATATATGGATGGTGTTTTTTTTTTTGTCTTAATCACATCACTTCAAAGAAACACATTCACAGCAAAGTTTGACATGTCGCATTTTGGAGGCCAGACATTGTGTTGACTCTCGCTCTTTCCATCTGGGCGGCATAATTAAAACATTTTTGAGAGATAACACCTCACGAACGCTGCCGTGGTAACGATGAACCAACTCAGCAGTTTCTTGGTGACTTGAACAGAGCATCAACATTGTCTTGCCTTAAATCCTCATTTCAGCCAAAAGTTAAGGGGGGGGTTCGCTAGTTTGAAAACTCTGGGCCAGTGGTGGACGAGCAGAGCAGCGAGACCGACAGGCAATTCTTTGCGATGTATGGTTTATGCCTTAGCTCCCTTTAACCTTTATTTTCCCTTTTCGTCGAACACTCACTCATCCACACTCCCACCGCCGGTGACCAAACACTGACTCCGCAGAGCAGGAGCACAAAGCTAAAAATTGAACTTCCGAAACAAAATAATGGAAAACAACTCCTCCTCCCTCACCACACGGAGGGGCCACTCAAAAACGACCAGATTGGAACATTGTTACAAATTGCGCTGCCGAGTGGCGAAACTACGCGTTGGGGGCCTTATTTTAGTAATTGACCTCAATTCTCGCAGGAACATTACCTCAGCCCTTATTCTTTTTCTATCTTTCTTGTTCTTTTCATTTCTTTTTTTTTTTTACATGTGTGCTACAGCTCCGACAGAATGAATCACGTTGCAAAAGTGAGTCACGCCGCGTGAAGTGACGCAATGCAGCACATTTACACCAAATGTTACGACGGGAAAAAAAAAAACCCGACGGTTCTCATCGGACGGGGACTCCGGGCTTGGAGGCCGTCGCTCGGGCGTTCTTACGTGGCGTTACGTTTTACCGCCTCTCGTCCGGGCGCAAGAACAACCCTGCTTGATTTTGTCTTTTTTGGGTTGCTGCTGCTGCTGCTGCTGCTGCTGCTGCTGCTGCTGCTGCGTTCCCAAAACATGCGCGCATAAATACTGAAAAATTCTAATCAGCGGGTGCGCGTGACGGCGTGCGATTGGCTGACGTCCGATGACTCATGTTGACAGGCTGGCGTCAGGCAGGTGGGCGGGTTGGTTGGCGGTGAGGACCGGTGGGTTGGAGGGGTGTGGGGGGTGTGGGGGGGGCTGCTGTGGTGGGCGGGAGGCTGTGGACGTCTCCCACGGCTCGTACGCCCATGTGCATTGTTGTTGTCAGAGCGTACACACACACACACACACACACACACACACACACACACACACACACACACACACACACACACACACACACACACACACACACACACACACGCCTTAAATACTTGTCGAAGGGAGCTCAATTCCTCTCTACGCACTTTTTCATGTTTTCTTTTTCTTTTCTTTTTTTTCCGCTGCAGCCATGGTTGCCTCCAGCCAGATTTGAGGGACTGGGCACACACACACACGCACACGCACACACACGTACACGCACGCAGCCACGCAGAGAGTGAGAGAGAGGGTGAGAGAGTGAGGGAGAGAGAGAGAGGGAGAGAGAGAGAGGGAGAGAGAAGGAGAGAGCGAGATCAGAGTCTGCAGCCCTCAGCCTCCCCTCCGCTGCTGCCGCCGCCGCCGCTGCTGCTGCTGCTGCCATCGCTACAGTGCGTGTGAAAGGCGGGGACGGAGAGGCAGCAGAGGCAGAGCTGCTGCTGTTTTGTCTCGGGGAAAATCGGAGGAGAGAGGAGCGCGTCGGCCACCGTGTCTGTCTGCTGGTATGCGGCCAGTGTGAGCGGGTCAGTCCAGCTCCTGCGCACCTCCTCCACCTCCTCCTCCTACTCCTCCTGCTGCTCAAGACGCCCCGGACCGCCAGTCCAGCCACGACAAAACAGGTGAGTCTCGACACCTTCAATCCCCCCCCCCTCCCCCCCTCCACCTTCCACCTCCTGCTCTGTGCGACACCCGTTACACTTGGATGCGACCGCTTGCCTTCTTTTGCTGTTTTCCGACACAATTTTGTGTTTTTTGCGTCTAACAGGTGAAAAAAAACAAAAAAAAAAACAACAACCGAAAAACAGGTGTCTCCGTCACAAGTTGTGTGCGCTTGGGGAATGTGACACTTTTTTTGTGCGTGTGCGTGTCCGTTTGCGAAACGGCTCGTTTGAGTGCTTGAGTGACGGGTGAGAGAGAGACCCCCCCGGCACCCCGGGGGAGGCGTTGTCTCCGATTTAGGAGCAGGAACGGCGGGATTGCGTCGCCCCGTGTGTGAATCCATGTGTCGGCGAAGAGGAGAGAAAGTGGGTGGAGTGGGAAGCGTTTCAGTGCTGCAACTGTTACCTCAGTCTTGTTTAGAAACAGAGGGGTGGGGTGGAGGGGTGAGGGGGGGAGTGGAGAGGGTGGGGGGGGGGGAGGGGGGCAGGATGACTTCTTGATTCTGCTGTTGATGCTGGACATATTGTCGTGGTCTTCACGGCTGTGGACACAATCTCGGGGACAACTGTCGAAAGAGTCTGTGCCGTGTTTACATTCCGGATTTGCGCTGCCGTCGCTCAGCTTAGAGCGGGAGCCTTTTGTCTCAACTGCGCAGGGGAGAGCCGCCGCATCAACCCCCGAGATGTCGCGGCACCGACGGGAAGTAATCGTCGCAAGATGGTTACAACGTTTCCTCGGCTCAAAGTCTGATCCGTCGGCGTCACGACGCCGACTTGCGAAAACGGGGGTTGCGAGAAAAAAGAATTGCGTTTGGCACGAGCCGGAGTCGTCCCAGGAGATGTAAATAAAGGGACAATTTCAAAAACGACGCAATATTATTCATCACGGGTTTCTTTTTTTTTTTATTATTATTTTAATTTCTATTCGATAACTCAAAGCAAACATTGTTTCTCGTCGCTGTGAATCGAACCGTCCTCCCATCTGCCATCTTACTCAAAGCACTTTAAGAATCCAGCACCTCCATGTTGATTTGCAACACACTAGTTGCGCCGCCGCACACGCACTGGGAATTGTGCTTCGCCTCGAATGGCAACAAAAAAACAAATGTTAAAACACCAAAAGCCCATCGGGGGCTGTTTCCAGCAACTTTCTCAATTGCCTTTCGGCTCTTTTTGAAGTTGGCCTGTAGAGTGAGTCCTAATCTCCCGTGGCTTACTTTAACCCACTTTGATTTACGGACAGGGGGGGGGGGGGGGGGGGGGGACAAAGAAATAGGTGGCTTTGAATGGCACCACATGGCTGAATGAGATTTCACAGAGGGACATTGTCAGCGTGTGGATGCTTTAAAACCCCCTGAGCCGTGACTGTGATCTATGCTGCTGCCACGAACGGCGGAGGAAGGAGGAAAAAAAAAAAAAAAAAAAAATCCCCTCAGTGTTTGTCTCTCACTGTGGATGCTGCTGTTGTTGACGGCCGCTGACCGTCAATCTGTCAAAGCCCGGGCGACGCCGAGGAGCCCGGCTCCCCGGCTCCCCATTGACCCTTTGCCTCGGCCCTTTATCGGCCAATCCCTCAATATATCCGGCCGTCCATCTGTCCGTTTCCCCCCGGCGGGTCTCAACTGTTTGTCTCCCTTCACTTCCAGCGAACACCTCCCTCCACCCCCCTCCGCGCTGGTCGCCACAGAAACGGCTGATTCAGGAAGGGTGGGCGGGTGTCTCAGAGCTCTCGCTGCTGTGCCCCATGCGGCGCTTTCACAGTACATTTCTGCCTCTGCGCTGCTTTTATGGCCCTGATACGCTGACGGATCAGGTGGCTCCGTCACGGCCTCATCCGGCACACAAAAGGCTTCTTTTTGGGGTTTGTTTGTTTGGCTCTTTCAGTGACGTGCGGCGCAATTAAGACTAGTGTCGTCGTTCACTTTTGAGGGTTGTTTTTTTTTTTGGTGGGGGGGGGTGAGGGGTTTCAGCACAATCGCAGCAAAATCTATGCAACGCTTGCTGACAAATGTGACATCTATGAAATGAGTGTCAGCCTTTGGACTGCTGGACTAATTAAGTGTTGATTTCAAGACCACAGGCACTTTTTTTTTGTTGTTGTTGCATAAACACACATAAACCCAGAGAAACATCACACTGCGCGCCTTTAGAGACCGCACCGAGGTGATTAATAATGAAGTATGCCATGACCAAGTTGTTTAATAATAGATATGCTTTGACCTTTCTCTTATGTAAGGTCGAAAAAGCTGAGTGTCAGTGATGGCATCCGAGGTGGGAAATAAACAGAGGGGCTGAGGGGAAGAAAAAAAAAAAAAGAAAAAGTAGGAGAAATTGCCCCCTTCTAAACTCCACTGCAAGCGACCTCCCACTCAAATGGCGAGTGGCAAATTAAAAAGATTTGCATGCGTAATTACAGATGCGTCGGCCACAAAAAGCTTTTTTGTTTAGCTCCCGTTTTCTGCATCTTTGCGGCATTTTAAGGACGGTTCCGGCTGCCATGGTGATAGTTTTGTACAGTCGTTCACAACAGCTGCTTTTAGAAAAGCCTTCCGCAAAAAAAGGAAATGAAAACCTGTGTTGCACCACAGTCAATTCTGAGCAGGACCCCAAGAGCTCATCCTGTTGTGCCTGATTAAATTAAAATGGGAATTCATATTCACTGAGGAGGCGACGGTGAAGACCGGCTCTGTCGAATTTGTTGCGCTTTCTGAGAAGCAGCATTTTGTTTTTTTTTTTGGAATGTTTTTTCATCGTATCGTACACATTATTGACGGCGGAGAGCGAGTCTCCCTGTGGCACAGCGTCGTTCACAAATTAGTTCTCACAAGAACTTGCCCTTTTATGCGACTTGACAATTCACCTGGAAGGAAAAAAAGCATGTTCAGGCAAAACTAATCAATACCAATGACAGCTTGCTATAGGCACATTAAATTTGTAAAAACGTTTTATGTGTTTTAGGGTGTATAGCTTGTTTGTTTGGTTTTTTTTAAAAATGCAAGAACAAAGACCTGCAGCGTTGGCCAATTTACTCAGAGGTGATGCAGCCAGAGACTCATAAAAAAATATACTGTAAATGAGTAAAAGAGCTAAACTGAAGAAAAGCATATAAATTAAAATCTAAGAGAGGGGAACAACAACTTCCTGCACTACAGTTTTTTTTCTTCCACAAAACAGGATTTACAGCATGGAAGTAAACCGTCAGTGTTCCATCCTCTTAATTGGAAAATAACCCAACCACTACAGTACCTCAGGTAGAACATGTACATTTTCATTATGTTCAATATTTCCTGGTGAAATGTGAGGTCGCACATACATGAGGTGCGACGATGCACCCTCGTGTTAAAGATGCAAACTTGTCTTCTTTGTCATTTAGCATCCACCAAGGTAAGTCCCTCAAACTGGAAATGATACAATAAATAAAGAAATGCGACGCCCCCGAAAAGTAACTTTAAAAGTTGGGTATTTTTAATGGTCGAATTAAAACAGAAACAGCCATTAAAAAAAAAAAAAAACTCCTCCTCACCAGGTGTTTATCCTGTCCACTGAGAGCACCCCTTTATTTTTTTCTTCTTCAAAAGCATGTTGAAGGCGGCAACAAAACACCAATTTCAGCCGGAAGACAGGGGGCTAAATCTGCTGTTTACAGGAGAGCGAGCGTTTGGGGGATAATTAATTGAATAGCACCGCTCCATTAGAGTCCAGGATGAAAAATGTATAGCACAGGAGCTTTAGAAACCGGCATTAAGAGCAGACCAAAGTTAGTTAAGTTGCTACGGAGAATATTAACACAAAATGTTTTGTTTGTTGTTGTTTTTTGTTTTGTCTTTTTCTGTACATGCATGTACATTAAAGACAATAACTTAAGGCGCAAGACACTGATGCATCCGTCACCTCTCGTCATTTGTCAAACAATTGAATTTTCCCATCTGCCGATTAACAAAATTCGATGAGGCAAAGTATGAAGATGTTTTCCTTCCGACGGCGAGGCACCTCTGAAACTAATGATGCTACAACGCCGACAGGAGCAGGAGAACGTCTGTGTGCGAGTCACAAGGGCCAAAATAAAACTGTCAGAGAAAGAATTAATCTAAGAGGTGCACTGCAGGAAGCGCTACCCTTGGTTTAAACCAGCCTGGATTCACCTCAACTGGGAAGAAGGACAATCGAGCTTAGGACTGCAAAACTGCACCAATCGTGCAACTGAGGGCGAGTGTCAGAATGGCTGTAGACACAAGTCACTACTCGACTTTGCTAGACTCCTCAGAGATAATCACATGTTTCAAACAAAATATAAGGAGTTTTTCTCCTGCTTCAAGGACAAAAGAGACTCTCGCTGAAAGAATTCACATTCATCTTTTAATATTGATGACGTTTGCAAAAGACCCGTTGATAATTGCTGACTGCCAATTCAGCTTTCGTTGCATTGGATTTACTTTCAATGTGGGGTGAGATCTCACCACGTGACCACGATCAAGCTTTAAGCGCGTCCTTGAATTTGACTTCCTGTGATGCTCTCCCAAATACCACACTGACCTTCTTAATCAGCTAGAATACAGCGTTTATTACATTTCTGATGAAAGCTTATTATAGCGCGCGGCCTGCTGGGATACGATCACAGCAAACTTCTGGGAACGTGCCGAGAGGGGCGTCGTAGTCAGTTACATGAACGCCAACATCCCCAATCACTTGGGTTCTTTGAAGATTCCCCGGCACTCAGGTTGGCGTCACTAACCTGAACATCGTGGCCAAAAATCCCCATCTGGACTCGCTCTCCTTGCCATCTGTTCCTCCCGCACTGTCATTGGTCAGTTCTGTCGACAGCTGGGAGGCTTCTATTTTCAACTGGGCCTTTCACACTTTTGTTGGACAATATAAGAAAGGAGTTGGATCGAGCAAACACGCTAAAACGGAGATTGATAGCGCTCCAGGCGTTTGTTTCTTCATTTGGCTTCATGTATTATTTTCTTTTCGCCGCTGCGATTCTCATTTTCCCAGGCAGCACCACCACGGAGCGCTGAGTGGCTTAAAGTGTAGATCGATATCGAGTTATATACAATTTTAATAAACACATTGGGGACTTTCTTCTCCGAGAGGGCGTATTTGCGGCAAATAAACAAGCAACGGAGACAAGCAGAGTCTGCTGCCCTGTGCATTTGTCGAGACTGAGACTGACAGGAGGAGTGACAGGATGTAAATGCGCCGCTGACGGCGGAGGTCTCTTTGAGGCTGCTTCGGCTTTACTGACGGACGGATGGATGCAGTGGAAGTGAAGTTGAGTCCAGGAGAGTCTGCTGTGCTTCCCAACCCTGAGGTTACTAGCGACTCCATCCTCATACTAATGGCATCATGGCGGAGGACATTTTCCCAGCTGAATAAAATCCCCACGCACACACAAGTAGGGTGCCACCTATTTGTGTGCAACAGGCTTGAATCGCAATAAGTTGATCCTTGAAAGCCACGGTAAAAACTTCACATTCACTGTACATATTTACCACTGCACACCTTTTTTTAATATGTCATAATGAGGATCATGAAAGCACACAGAGAGCCCAGGTTCTTTAAACCCCCAGTTTCATAACACTTGTTCCTTTACTGTCAGATCTTACCGCCCCTCCCATGTGGCAAACGAAGGAATGACGAGCACAACGTGTACTCGCCAAATAGGACAACGTTCCAGATCAGAAGTAGCTAAATAGGACAACATTCCACATTAGAAGCAGCGTCTTGATCTGCGTCTTGATGTCAAAGACGCGTCACCTAGATTTACAGAGTGAACACCAAGTAGTCTAAACATCTTTTGAACGACATTGTTTTTAAGGTGGTTTTCCATGAGCTGATGCAGCGTTTGCAAAACTCTGTCTGGTGACTGGAGTACATGTTGGCCTGACAATGCCTTTCATCTAATTATGGAAGCATGAACTCTCCGACTGCAAGCAGTGGGATATTTATTCGACCGGGGGACTAAGTTAGCCCGTCGGCGCCCACCTCAGGGGGTCTGTTGGTAAAAAAACAGAGTGGCTCCCTGATGAAGGGTTAACAGGCAAATAGCTGCACTGTGAAACTGCATTGGGGCGCAGCAGCGGCTTGAATCGAAAGCTGTGTCAGCATGCACACATGGTTCCGATCAAAATGCTAACACGCTGCTTTTTGCTGCAGACGACGCTTGGAAGAAGGGATAGAGACGTGCATACTGGCAGTGCAAAAAAAATACAAAAATATTTCAAGCAAAATTGATTTCCCCCCCCCCCCCCCCCCCTTTTCTGTGACATTCAGTGGAGCATATCCCCTTATGACGGTCTCACTATGCTAGAAATTAGGAGTATCGCTATTCATAATTAATTCCATTTGAAATTCTCCAACATGACTTTTGTGATTTGTGTAAATGGAGAAATTAAGACAACACCCTTGAGGTGCTGCCGTCAACAATGCCTGCTTAATCCATTTTAATCTCTAACTCCCGCGAGGCCCTGAAGGGGGTGTGTGTGTGTGGGGGGGGGGGTTGTTTTCATGCGAGTTGTGTCCCTCAAAACCAGCTTTGACAAAGTGAAAACGTGACGCGGGCCCTGATTTTTGCAGTCGGACCTGAGGAGAAGCGCGCACGCCGAAAACCCGCTAACTGACAGATTTGCATCGCGCCGCTTTGTTGCAGCGCCGGCCTTCTATCAACCCCCTCCTGGAGGAGAATAAGATCAGCTGTTAATCTACTTGTCTCAGCCTGGAGCTCACCGACAGTGCTCGCACACCGCTGTGCTCAGCTGTTCCTCCAGGGTTTCCTGCAGGGCAAGAATAGAAACATATTCTCCTCCCTTTATGAATCCTCTGAATATAAATATTCTCTATTCTCAATAATGTTTATTTGTGGGGGGACGTGTTTGCTAGCTCGTTTGTTTCATTGTTGCATTGAAAGAAAGACTGGTAAGACTTTAGTCACAAACAGGAAATGGCCAATAGAGTCTTAAGTGATGTCTTGTTGAATTCATGATTTTAAAAAAAAACAACGTTTTAATAGATTTTTTACAGGCCCAAAGAAAGAGAAAAACACATTTAATTATTGTTTTTTTTTTTAAAATCTAAGCAGCGCTGTGCTTCAAAATATTGTGTATTCAAATGTACAAAATCTCACAATTTTCCAGGTAATTACACCACCTAATTGTGTGTTTGTGCCACTGCGGCCAACCAGACGAATCGCATTAATACTTTAAATTCCAAGGCCGTGAGGTCGAGTTAGAATTCAAAGTCAGAATCTTTGCTGAATTCTACTCCATGGACATGTGAAAGCTTTTCCATACACGCAGAGGGGAACACTGTTGTGGCGTTGGAAGGTTGGGTTTTTCAACGTAACATCTTCAATCAATCATCTAACAGTTACACCTTATGTGAGGAATCTTCAGTAGTGCTTCTAAAAGCAGAGATGATTCAAGCTCGGGTGCACGCTCCTTTGACCTCAGCCCACCGTGCTGCTGCTGTGGACACACGTAATGGTTCCCAGAGAGCGGGTGCGGGCGAATATGACGATACGTCTCATCTGACGGCTCTACTGAAACGTCAGCTCGTTCTTATTGTGGTGCATTACTTATTTTGTCAAATCCTCTAATGACGCCCGGCTGAGACGGCACTGGCTGTCTAAAGTGGAACACTGGAAGGGAAATCAGTCATTTATTTAAAAAAAAAAAAAAAGAAAACTGTGGCTGATGATTGCCCTTGTTGAGTTAATGCGCGAGTGTGTCATCACAGTCTAAGAATTGATGATTTTTTTGAAGATTTGCTTCAAAAGGTGCAAAAACCGAGCAAGATTGACTTATGACTCATTTGTCAGTTCTATGTATTCATTTTATTTTCAATCATATTTTTTTTCCCACAGGGTTCACAGGATGGCGTTATTGGGAAACTATCTTTTTTTTTTTTTTACATGGTATTCTAATTGTATTCTCCAGCCCAGGGATGGTTTGTTTACAGGCACTCCGTGTCCCAGAATGTCTGAGTATTTTCTGTTGTTCTTTGATGGTGGCACCTGATACCTGCTCCCTTATCTGGCTGGGGACCTTCAAGAGAGCAGTGGGAGGTATTCTGAATGTCAAGTTTATCACAGGACTATTAAGGGAGTTTCAGTATCAAAGAGGCAAATTGATATGTTAAAGATGGCACTTTTACCCCCCCTGATCTGCACACAGTCCTAAATTAAATGTGTAAAATGGAGAGGAAATGTGAATTGGAAACTCTAAATTGTTTTGTTAGTGTGTATGTGAGTGCGAATGGTTGTTTGTCTATATCTGAACTGCCGACTTATCGAGGGTGCCTTCGCCCAATGACAGTTGGCAGAGGCTCCAGCAGTACCCCCGCGACCCCGAGCTCAGGAATAAGTGGGTTTCAAAAAAAGGATGGATGGAATTGTTTGGCCATCGGAAAAAAAAATTCCGGATTTAAATTTTGAGTTGCCGGGATCAAAACGGCAAAGGGAAAAGTAAACCGTGTCTCGGCCCATATCCCACAAAACGTTGCTTCGAAGTCCTGAATAAAAATGGATAAATACCTTCCAACTATACGAGACCAGAATTAAAGTGTGGCACAAGATGAAGAGTATCTATGCACTGAGTGGAGCCATAATATCTGTTGGACCTCATATGGTCTATCGCCCGAGAAGATTGACAACTGTAGAGCTGCAATTAAGTGCAAATGCTGGCAACTTCCACGCTGACTGAAGCAGAATTTCTGTTTTAGTGACGACGAGAGACTTCCCTTAAAGGTTTCTCACCTCAGTCTTTACCCCTTTAATCCATTTAAATTCCTCCCCGATTTTCCATTTTTAAATTTTTTTTTTTTTTTGCTGGTGCTACTGCCGTTACTCAAGACGAAGAAAAAGAAAAAAATGGTCTCAGTCAGCTTCCTTCATTTCCAGTAAAACAGCCGAGGTATAATTGCAAGCGCTGCTCTGCTGTGGAGCCCCTTCGCCTCCTCCCGAGCCTCGCTCCCGCACCCTTCCGTCTCCCCGCGTGGAATGCGTAAGGCAGGAAAAGCGCCGGTGACATAAAACCTGGACGGAGCCCCGCAGGCGTCGATGCAACAGAAATTAAATCGATTCGGTGCGACGCATCAGATAGCCAGGGGGATAAAGGACGCGGATGGGGCCGGCACAAAAACAAGCAGCGGTGGCTCTCTGGAAAGAATCCTCTTATCAGTCAGCTGGCGCGGGGCCACTTTATGAACAGCTGATGTGGCTGGAGATGGACGCGGGGCTCGACTTAGCGGCCTAAAGGGAACTCAAGTCACACTTCACGTGTCACTGCGGCGTCGGGGAGAAAAAAATGCCCTTTATCGGGGTAAGGGTGGCGCAACCCGTGTTCATCTCGGCTGCTCCGTACATCCACACACACACAGAGACGCACTGCGAGTTGCCGTTGCCGCGCCTGGTGCGAGCCGGCGTCTCAGCTCGCTCAGCGGGCCAAAATGAGCGCATTCGAATGGAAATCAACAGTCGTCCGGTGAACGGCGGAGGGTTTTTTGAATTCGGCACAAAGGGCAAGTAAAATATGCGCCGATGAAATATTCCCGGGCGCAAGCGATTCACTGCCCGGCTTTTCCACCGTGCAGCATCCAAACTACAGCCTCACGTTTGTCAATGGCAGTAATCAGGTCAAGACTGAAGCTGCTCAGAAACCGTCACGCTGTGACCCAATTGATTTTGACTTCAAGTTTCGACTGATACGGTCCGTGTATAGGGTTATTTATGCATTTCATCATTTCGCATGCATATTTTGTGCGACAGCTTTGGTCGGAGAATATATAAACAAAAGGCCGTCAGAGAAAACGGTGGTATTTTAAACCAGGTTGCAACCTGGTTATTTTTGAAATTAAAAATAAAAAGATTATTATTGATTTAAAAACAAACAGAAACACACACAGATTTATTTACTTTGCAAATTTTGTTTGGTTTTAACTCACTAAGCCGAGATCTGACTGATTTGTCCCCATCTCGTTGTCTGTGTCTTTTGTACTTTTGAGGACAACTGATTTTTCTTTGTTCGCTCTGAAGCAGCTATGTTGTGAGTCACTTTGTTTGCATTACTGTTCAAAAGCACTTGTTGTCAAAAAGAAAAAAAAAAAGAAAAAAAAAAGGCTACAACAATGACAGAGGGTGTCAGATGATTCATTCCCTGCAGTGGCTCTGTTCTTTTGAATTTGGGTTGGAACCCAGCTTTGCAGCCAGCACTAGGCTCCTCATATTTAAACCAAAAGCTTCAGTTGGGGGGAAAAAAAAAAAAATGTTGTCAGTGTTGACTCCTTTCTGATTTCCCATAATTATCCCCTTTTGTTCGTACACACGGAGCCTTTTCATGTTTTTGTTTGGGTTTTTGTTGTTGTTTGGGTTTTGCCATTCTTTTTTTTTTTGTCCATTCTTTTAGCTTGCTGCGTAACGATGCGTACACAACATCAGTGGCGCTTAAACTCAACTACGTTCAGCAAAAAAAAAAAAAAAAACACTTTGAAAGAAAGTAAGTGCGAGAGAGAAGCTCCATTTTGCATCGCACGTCTCATCTAGCAATTGATGCTATCTCGTCATGGAATGTTTGCAGCCAAGAAATGTTTGCAGCCAATGTGCTGCCAGCAAATAATAAGCAAATAATAAGTGAGATTAGTGGCATTGTGTTTGCGTGTTAGTCATACAGTGCCGCCACGTCAGAGCAGAGTTGTTATATGTCACTGGTGTCAGAGAAGAATAATGACACCCTTTGCTTGGCACTAATTCATCACATTAGGAGTGTGGCTACTGTTGTTTGCCATCATTTGTTCTGGATGGTGCCCATGAGTGTGGCCTACTGTGGGGTTTGCCAGTACACTTCCCAAAATGAACAACAGCTGAGTGTGCTGATTGATAAACAGAGTTCCCCCTAACATCATGTAGCTGTTCCGCAGTCTCGCACCATGTTTGCACCTTGCGTTTGAAGATCTGATCGAGCTTGGCGTCGATATTGAAATACACAAAACGAATGAGTTGCTTGGAATGATGTGGCATTTTTTTTTTTTTGCAGCCATCTCGTTTTTCATGGAAACACTACCGTAGGTATTCTGTTGGTGTGATAACATTGTGGTGAAGCAATTAAACACAACATGACAAAATTCGGTTTACTAGATTTTGGAAAAACTAATTTTGCCCTGCAAATAACCAGAGGCGTAATGACATTAAGAGTAGAGAGTGACATCGTGTGCCCTCTGAATGAGTTTTCCAGCTTTTGGTTCACTGACTGGGTAAGGCTTTCATGGTAATGGATGCAAATTATGACTGCGTGCTATTGGGAAAATGTGACATAAGCGTGTTGAATGTTGGGATGGCAAACAAGATAAATTCATGCATTCCAAATTATAGTGCCTTTCCTTTCGCTTTTCTCAAAGAGAATAAAACCTAGAGGAGAGCGAATGAGTGAGTTCGATATGCAGACGCTGAGAAAAAGACATTCAAAATGTTACAGCAGAAGGCAAGCTGATAGTTTTATAACAAACCAGCTTGAACAGAGAGCTTCTGAACACCCCTCAATAAGTTTCCTTTCCTTCCTGTACAAACATGAACTGTTCGTATGCTGTACATGCATCATTAGTACTCCGCTAGTTCTCTGCCATAGTATACTGCGCAAGTTGCAGTGATGAGAAATTTTCAGTGTTTCACCCTAAATGCTAATATACATCGTCGACCCTGCCGACAGTAATAGACTGCGAACAGACGCCACTTTATAACCGTACTGATAGCACAGCATGCTATAGTGTTAGCCTAATTTGTAATTTCTAAGAAAAACACCGAACACTACCAAACGGGACATCGTCTACCCCTCTCTTGCTTCGATACTTCATACTGCCCACAAAATGGTGATGGTCCCTCAAGATTTGACCTGCTTTTCAGTTTGCCACAGCAGAGGCAGCTGAGGACATAAAGCAAGAGGAGAGAAGTGAGGGAACGGTGAGGTGAAAGGGAAGGATGGGGCCCCTGCACTGGTTTGTTTTGGCCGCAGATGACAATTTGATGATATTTTATTTCTGTCGCTCTGTCAAATATAAATAATTGGCGTAGAATAATAGAACGATATTAATGAAACCCAAACTGAACAAAAGTTTCAATAAAATTAATGTCATAAACAAAGTCAAATCTAAATTTAATATAAAGGTTGTTTTTTTTTAATATGAAATATAACGTTATCTATAATTGCGTATCTTTATCCAGAAGAATTTCTCTACGCAGTCTGGTAAGGCGATAGTATTTTGTGCAGTTTCTTTTCACAAAACCCACACATCACTTACTTGTGCAGCTGGCTTTTACCAATTGTGTAACACCAAAGTTATATAAAAACCCATATAGCATGACTCCTCTCCACTGATATAAAAGCAGGGCCTTGACTGAAGACGGCGGACGTCCCCATCGCTCTAAACCTGGAATCCCTTCAAGTAATGGTGCACTCTGCACAAACAGCAAATCATTTAAGCGGTTCAAGCCCCTTTTTTCCCCCCTCGGCGGGAAGACGACTCGGGGATCTTATGGCCGGCGCCGAGGCTTTTACTGCTAAATTGTTGATGCATTACAGATAAACTGCTCACCCATAGGCTTGACTCTGCTCCGCTGCGATGTTTCGTGCAAACAGACCAGTGGGAGGACATGTAAAAATGCATAGCAACAGGCTCTCCCGTGTTCCTTACTCACAGAGGCACCTTAACACGCGCACATGCAGACAAATACTCGCCCGCACAATTATAGCACACGCGTAACCCCTCTCAGCACCGCGGCTCTGTGGGAAGCTGCTTGTCCCTGTAATAAAGACTAAACCCATGAGAAAATGATGTAAATGGAACCTCACAAAGGAAATAATCTCGCGTATGAGAGTCAGCAGCAGCAGCAGCAGCAGCAGCAGCAGCAGCAGCAGCAGCAGCAGCAGACTGCGCTGCCGCCCCACCAGCTGCACCCCTTACGCATCAGGAGCTCGATCAGAAAACTCATCTTGCGTTTGCGCGCATTTGTGCGGCCATTTCAGACTCGGTCAATCCTTAAAGGAGGCTCAGCGCCTCTTGGAATCTGCCCGTCATCGAACCTGATCGCGTCTTCCGCTCCAGAACACTCGCCAGAACCGCAACAGCAGAGAAGGGACTTCTTCCCCCCCACACACACACACACACACATGCAGTAGATCTGTTTCTCTTTCGCCGAGACGCAGGATGGTGCTTGTGCGGCGGTGTCGAGTGCGATTCGCCTGTTGAAACCCTGCAATTCTATTTCAGGCCATCCCACACACAGTGGGAGCCGAGGCAGAAATGTGTCGCCCCGTAATTGCAGCGTTTCAGGTCCTCGTGAGATTTCTGTGCGGCTGTAAGTAAGCGAGCTTTTTGGATTCCAGAGACACACCTCCAGCAATTAGTACATCAGTGACATCTGCGGCAACTGGCATGCGCGTCAAATCATTTGATTAAGGCATGTTTTGTTTACGAGTCTGCACTCGGGGAGGTGGAGGGGGGGTCAGAGGGGAACCACGCTTATTGCACAATTATAATAATTGTCCTTCCATCTATTGACAGCCATTTGAGCTAAGCTATAACGTTATGTTCCCAATTATATCACCGAGGATTGTCTCCCACTCAGAGCGACGGCTTCTTCCCATTTTCTTTTTTTGAGTCTGTTCCGCCAGCTGAACTGCAGAGTTCTATTCCTATAGGGTCAACCCCGTTCAATTAATTTCTTGTTAGTCCTGATCCAAATAAGCTGCATTAAGAATTTAATCCTCGTAACTGGATTATCAGCTGATTGGCACTGCAACAGAACTGTTTCGTATTAAAACGAGGGCTTACATAACTGCGAGTATGATGACGTAATGACAGACATTCAGGGCTGACAACAAAGGGATATTTTTGTTCAAATTTAAATATAACAGTCAGCAAGAAAAGTGCTAATCTAACTGCTAGACATAGCCCTGATTAGAACTGACTTTAATACATTATTATATACAACGTTTCTCCTATTTTAGCATTCATTGAAAAAAAATAATAAAAATAAACATTTAACAAGGCAGGACACTGAATTTGCCTGTAAACTGCTCGTCATGTCACGTCTCAGCGCCATTTCAGGCATCGGTTCCTCGCTGCAACCTACTCAAACACTCGCACACAAAGTGCATCGTCTTCAGCTGCCTTTTGTCTCGGGATAAATGAATAACATTGCCTGTCAAGTCACTCGCTCAGTGGTCCTGCTGTTGCTTTTAATTTAGAAAAGGTGCATATCAGCGAGCGGGGCACGAGTTGCTCTATTTATTCAGGCTTGACTCCATGGTGACCAGCTCCAGTGCCATTATACTGCATGGAAGATTGCTGTGCGCCGTCACACACTTCCCCGCTGCGTAGAATAATTTCCTTCATCATTGGGAAGCGGGGCTAGAGGGGCTTGACGCTCGAGTATGTGACGTGCGTATGCCTGCCCGCACACTCCTGTATTATTAATACGGGTGCCGTAAGGAGGAAAACCAAGCTAAGGGTTAACTTTTAGGACGACGGGGAAGCTCTCGCACAAGCCATTTTGGAGAAGTAGGTTACAGTCAGAGCACTCCCCGCCAAGCATTCCCACGTACTGTACATCTGTGAAACGTGTTCACATCGCAGTGTTCAAGGATATCTCGCCGCATTTTATCAGGCACCAGCCATTTGCGAGCCAATTTACATGAGCGAAACCGGCATAAGGTCAAAAGAATCACAAAGAATGTGACCCATTTGCCACCCAGCAGAAATTGATTATATAAGTCAATTATGTAAGTGAGGACCAAGTTGAGCCGGCAAATTGGTTTTAGTGCAGTTCTGGGAGCGTGCTTATTGAAATCCAATATCAGCTGATAAGATGGACATCAAAAACCGTTTAGCGTTTCCTCCTTTGTTTACCTAAGAATCAAACAAACATTCTCCGTCCTTTTGTTCCGCTTCAGAACACCGACAGTGTAAGGCCTTTTCAAAGGGAGATATAAATAATCCGGTGGCCAAAGAGAGACTGAAATATTAGTTACATAAAAGGTGCGACCCGCAAATGTCCATCACTTGGGTTGGAATGGCAGCAAAGAAACAGATTCCAGTCTTTTTCAACAAAAAGACCGGAATAAGATGAAAATCATCTGCACTGTACAGTATAACCGATGATGGCAAGATGGGCTATCTGACAGAAAATAAATAGGGTCAGAGGACAAACGGAATCCACAGACCAATCCATTACACAATATGCCACATCCACATTCAATGACATCTTTTCAGCTTTTCTTGAAGCATGTGCAGTAAAGACATTTGCATGCGTTTATTTTAATTTTTTTTTTCCATCCACCTCATATTTTTGTAGCACTGTGTGTCTTTAACAATTCCTCCAGTGTCCCAGGGGCATGTTGTGCAGCTGTTTGATGTTCTGCAGGGCGGTAGGGGGCAAACCAATCCAACACTTCTTTAACCCCCGGTGTATAATAGCAAACGCGCACAGACACACATAATGCGTAAAGATGTAAATGTCCTCGGAGCATTTGAACAAATGACGCTATTGGAAGTTATGAGGTGGGAGACTGGCAAAGGGGAGTGGGTGGTGTTCCAGCCAGGGCTCAAACTGCGGTAGTCTTTTTTGTTGTTACTGTTGTTGCTGTGTCATGCACAGAATGAAAAAGCAACATAGCGGGCTGAGAGGAGGGGGGGGGGGACCTGAACAATTCAGAGGGTGAACGAGTGATTAGGTTCTGTGCTGAACCAAGTTTGCACGTTGTTTGTTTTACGTGTAATAATTGCTTACATACGGCTCAGAAATTAGCTGACAAGAAAGACCCCGTTGAGATGATTGAGAGTGTGTGTGAGAGAGAGAGAGAGAGAGAGAGAGAGAGAGAGAGAGAGAGAAAGTGTGCCTGAAAGAGAGTGAACTCTATTCAAAAAAATAAATAAAAAATTAGATTAAAGCACAAACAACTGAAAAAATGACTTCATTTCACTGGTAGAAAGAGTCTTATGTCTGCGTTATCTTTGTGCTGCTGTTGTTTTTAAGGAAAATTATTAGGCTCGGGGGTGGGGGGGTGGGGGGGGTCTTCAAATGAAGCAGGGACGTTTCCACCAAACATATTTTAATTACCCAAGACGTGTTTGTGATGGTATGTAAGGAGATTAGAAGTCAGCTTTGCATCATTTTTATTTTTTTGCTGTCACAAGGCGGCTGACGTTAATTTTGACGGGCTTCTGCTTTCACGCCGCAGCTTCAATAGAGCCTCGGTCAAGCTCCGTTCTACCACCGAAAAACCTCCTCTCATGTCGGCTTTTACATAAATAAGAGCTTTTTCTCTCTCCATCCCTCCCTCTCCTCCTTTCTCTCATGCACACCCACACAGAGCCCCGTCAGAGGCACATGAGGATGGGAGCAGGAAGGAGAGAGGCGGGTGAGGCATGACACGTGAAAAAGGAAAAAGCGCTGCTCTTAACGCTGCATCTACGGCCCTCTATCTATTATTCCTTGCAGGGGTTTTTTTTTTTTTCCTCCCTCTCTAATTCCAAACACTGAGGATATTTTCTTCTTGATGAAATCGGAGCTGTTTGGACTGTCGACGCCGAGGCTCTTTTCTTTGTTCTTAAAATTACCCAATTATCCACGATCGTCCCTCTTCAGAGATGTTGATAAATCTCAGCTAATTAATGTGTAAATTAAGACACTGCTAATTGGATCTGGCAACAGAAAAGGCAGCTGTTGGGGGAGGGGGGAAAAAAAACTATATATAGACTCTGTTGTGCCTTATAATCAGTAAAACCTGACATTCCTTTGATGCGTGTCCATTATATAACCGTGCGGGAGTGTAGGTAGAGGTAAGAAAAAGAGCACCTTTCCTCACAAAGTCAAAAATACACGTTACAGGTCTCTCCCTGCTCCCTGGTGTTCACCCAATGAAACATACCTTTCCTTGAGATGCTTTAGCAAATTAGTGTTGTTCAAGACTTTGCACTTGTTCCGGTTGCCACAGCAACTTGCCGTGATTCTGACTGTCCTACACTTGGCTGACTGCTGCCTCGCTGAGGTTCAGTGAGGATGTGTTCCTCCACATTAGTCATTCTTCTCAGCCAGAATAGTTACAAGATGTCACATCATGTGCTTATATGCGGTTGATTTTTTTTCTAAATTTCCCCGCTGAATGTTTGGTGGTGAATGTCGGAGGGGCACCAGGTGGGCACAGATCCCAGGTTGATGACCTGAGCTCTGTAAACCTAGAACTTCTCCTTTGAAGCTGCCAAGACTTGAAGGGAAATATTACCTGGCATGAGGCTTTGTGCAGATCTCATTAGAAGATTTCCCTCTAATAATATGCGGTTCCCAGTTTCATCCAAATATTACGGTACCAAGCAACAACAGTCACGGGCACGGCCAGAATGACCTAGAGGACGAGTTAAGAACGAGCTTGAAAACCGGGGCACACCGTTCACACACCTAACTGGGCCAAAGCCTCTCTCTCACTCCGGCTCTCACATCAAATGGCCTCTTTTCATTCATGTGTCGGAAAAAAATGAGCCGCTTGAGTCATCGTTTACATTACGGATGGAAATGTACTAATATTAAACTATTGTCTGTGCAAGCACTGAGTTTTTTGCCGATGATATTCCAGCATAGTTTCAAATCTTTTTCAAACGGTTGTTGCCTACAGTACGACCCAACAGAGAGAGGTAATCATTCCCTCTCGCATATTCTTCTTGCGATATAATCGCGCTGCCTTTCTGAAAGAAACGGCTGGGCTTTTTTTTTTAAGCCATTCATTGACACCTAGCACCTGGAAAATGTCTCTGAAGTCATTGGTGCTAATTGCAACGTCTCAGCGGTGGAAAGGTCAAATGAGAGAACAAAAACAGAGGCACGTCGAGGACACATTTTTGGAGGAACTCCCGACTTTATACGACAGACTAAAGTGGAATCGCTGAGGGGTTTTTTTCTTACCTCCTGGCATTTTCCTTTTGGTGATTTCACTGATTGCTTTGAGAAATCTGTATTATAGGCACAAGGCTAACTGGAACTTTGCACACTTGCAGGCCAGAACCTGTCAATTAGGCAGCATTGAAGAAAATATTGAATGTATCCTTCAATGTAGCGTTTTCAAATAATAATCAGTGACACCATCATCGCATTCAGTATCGTTGCTTGAAAGGAAATCTGTCCAATAATTCACTGTCAGCTATAGCAAAAAGAAAAATGAGTATTTACACTTGATAGCAAACACTGTTGCATCACATAGAATGATCCCCTTTTTCCTCTGTCTATTTGACTCTAACAGACAAGAGTCAAGACAAGCTTTCAGAGTGCAGCTTGACACCAACAAATCTAGCACGGCATGCGATGTGGCTGTGAATAGAAATATCTCACTTTGACCAAGGAGAGCGTGCTGAACTGTGCTGTGTGTCCTTTTGGATTCATTTACCATTCTTTCTGAGCCATGAACTGCTTAGAAGTATGTCTTTCAAGGGAAGCGGAAGTTCACAGCTTTAACTCTCCTCATGGCTGGAACAGAGGGGTGCTGTGAGTGACTAACTACTTGGCCTGGCGATGGTGCATTACGTCAAAAAGTCACACACTCATCAGCAGCCTTCTGTACGAGAAGTTAGGGTGCAAGTTCCACTCATTGCATTTAAAACATCTGACACCAAAGCTGTGTCTTTGTTCGACAAAGCGACGCAGAGAGTACATCTCCACCAAGAGTGTGAAGGGAGCATTAATCAAGCGCTGGTGAACACGGTGACACCTTCGTTCCTCAGCTCAGATGAAGTGTGCAAGATGAATGACAAGCGCTTCACAAGGGCTTTTTACTGATAGTGAAGCGATGCGATTCAGCGACTGACTGACTGACTGACTGACTGACTTTATTTGTTAACTCTGTAACATCACAGTCGAGCAGAAAAGCAACGACTGCAGTGATTCCCGACATGCTGTGCACTGTGTCTCCATATGTAAAGAAGTCAAGAGGACGTTTTGGTCTCTGCGACTTTCTGTCCAAGAAGGGGCAATAAATGCAGAGAGGAAGTAGACTGAGCAGTAGGCAAAAACACAGGATTATGGATATTTCAGATTCCATTATCATTTTAATATTACTTAAACACTACATGTATATTTTCGGACAACTGTTTCAGGACCTACAAAAAAAACCCGCCTTGCCCCTGAGCAGACAGAAGAACATTAATATTTCGTAGCTCGGTGATCCAGGAGCGTGGACCTGTTCACACCTCTACAGCTCTCTGATCAGTTTCACTGACACTAATATGTGATGGGTGTAATGGGCTGCAGGTTTCCCAACAGGCCACCTCTCACTGTCCTCCCATACACTAATAAAGAACAGCCTCGGGCCAAGCCAGAGGCTCAAGGTTACACAGTCTACTTGTGATCTCACCTCATAAAGAAGTCAGCTGCACCATCTCAGAGAGATAAACAATACTCAGACTGTGAAAATGTCTGCTGCTACGTGGCCTCTCCGCTAAACGCTGCTAACACTGCTAACGCTGTTGTTTGCCGTTAAAATTTCTCCGAAGACCAGTCTCGTGTTCGAACACAAGCACTTGAGGATCACAAAAGTCAAAGCATGTTCACCTTTTTCATTTGAAAACAAAAAAATGATTGGAGAATTTACTATGGCATTGAAAGTGTATCACTCAGTTCTTTTTTTGAGGAAAAATAAAATAGGCAGAGACGTGTGTTGCATTTAATTGTTATACTTCAGTGGCAGAGGCAGTAGCTGAGAGCCTGCGATTAATTATTGATGTGTCAATAACATTTGCAGCCGTTGCCTCTCAAAAAAGAAAATGGAATGGCTCTCAAATCCATACTAGAAGTTGAGAGGTTAGTGCATATAGAGGTTGTCTTTTTATCATCCCTAGCCTGAAGCAACACTGCCATTCACTGCTGTGAGACTGAAAAAAAAGGTACATTTGACCCTAGAGATCTACTGTAAGTACATTTGGAAGACTAATTGTTTGCTAGTCAAGACACTGCTCAATATATGCTAGACACTGCTGTCAAATACAGATTTGTGTAAAAATGAAGGAATATTCTGAAATATTGTTGCATATTGTGAATATTATTCATGACTTATAATATTAAACCTTAGCATACCAGCAGTGAGATGCATGTGAGGATTCTGACATTAACATTAAGCCTAAAGCTCCACTGTGCCTGGGTAAAACCTCATAAAGTCAGTTAATATCCTGTGAATATGCAGAGCTGCATATTTGGCCAATTTGGAAGAAGTGGGATTTGAATGTCATGAGACTATGTGGGTATGTGCAATTGCCCTTCATAGCGTACATAATATAACTTTTTAAATGATCTCGCTAATACGAGAGGCAGCTAAACATGTTGAGGCTCTAGAAGGGCTTAAAAGGTCACAACAATAGATACTCTGACCACGGAAGTGTTCCACTGGCTTATTCACAAGTTAAAATGCATGTGCATTTTTGCACAAAAGCTTCTCAAACATTACATTCTGAATGAAATGCATTTTTAAAGCAAACTAAACCCAGCTGACTTCAAACACACTACAACGGGAGCAGCAGCAGCAACACAACAGCCTCATTTAACACAATCAATTCATCCATCACCTGCATGATAATTAACAACAGTCTTCAAAAAGTCAATGTGAAGCAATCTCAACTAGCACAAGCTGACGCACGCGAGCAACAACAAACAACCAGCGTGTGCGACATCGCAGGTCAACATGAAAGGAAAGGAAAATGAAGCCAGCTCACGAGTGACGTCTTCATCCAGAGGATATCAAGTTAGAAGGCTCGGAAACAAAACCATCCAGTCCATTGCAACGTCCATTACCCCGAAATATCCGAAGCCTTCGTTCGTCTCGCTTCCTCCGTCATTGTTTACTTTCTAGCAGGCTGACCACGGCTAACACAACGGGAGTCCGTCGCGTTTAACCGCTCCGTAATTAATTGTGACAGCTGACAACTTTAGCAAGCGGCATTTGGCGCCACACGGTTGTTGTTTTTTCTCTCTCCTTTTTTTTTTTTTTTTTTTTTTTTCAACTACCGGTCGTTCATGTACGTTGGCGAACCTAATTGGCTAACGAATTTCCATTAGTTCAACATTGTTGAGCAGATAAACAGTTAAACGCAAGTGCAACTTTTAATAAATGAAACCATGATTTATTGCGGCATAGTCAGTTCATCACAAAAGGAGCTTCCGGTCTCCTTTTAACCCGTTTAACCTGATTGTGTCTTTGGAAACACCTACTCTTTTTCGTCGAATGAACGCTGTGGAAAAGCTTTATGCATAATTGCCCCCGTGTGTGATATTTCAAAAAAGGACATTGTCGTAAAGAGAAAAATAAATAAATTAAATAAATAAATAATAATAATAATAATAATAATAATAATAATAATAATAATAATAATAATAATAATAATAATAATAATAAAAACGAAAAATGTAAACGTGTGTTTTCGTTAAAAGTCACAAAAAATAATAGCAGTTGTGCTAAGGGTTGTGCTTTCATTTGTAATAACAATCATTTAGATTTAATTCAGTGGGTCCTCTTGTAAGAAAGCAGCAATATTGTGCCACCGGGTTCCTACATTAGCCCAAAATGTGGATCTGCTATAGGTTTTGTTTCAGCCTATTTTCAGAGCTGATATAGAGGCATTAAAATGGCTCAGTATGCTCTTGTACATTAGACACTGCTATATTTGGGCCTTTAATACATTTACTTGTATTTCAGTCTGCATGTCCTTCGTTTAGCTTGTGAATACTGCTAAAAGAACATTAGCCCCTTGAAAGTGAGATGGTACGTCTGAAGGGGATACAGAATAAAGAAGGCTGTTCGTTACTATTCTTAGTAGTCATTCTTTCCTGTCTCCTTCTTCACTCCCCACGCCACCTTTCACAGGAGTACCTGTGTCCACTGAAGCGGCCTGTGTAGTGGAGCATGTTGTGACAGCCATGTCTCTGGAGATGGAAAAGACCATCACCAAGCTGATGTACGACTTCCAGAGAAACTCAACCTCCGATGATGACTCTGGTTGTGCACTGGAGGAATACGTCTGGGTTCCCCCGGGTCTCAGCCCTGAACAGGTACAGACACGCAAGCTAAACAGTCATCGCACATTTGTTGAAGATGCAAACCCATTCCCATCACCCCTGGGCGCTTCATTAGTTGATGGTTATTTTTGTCAAGCAAAGCCAGACTGTATCGAATGGACCTACATCAGAGTGAAAAATTCAATTACTTGGATGTTAAGTTATCACTGGATTCTTCCGATTAATGTTTGGCTAGAAAAATCACTGGTTTGAAAACAAGACAAAGGATCATTATTGTTTTAAAGTCACCTTCGTGGCGTTTTAATCTCATTAGGTTGACTGGAAGAGTAAGGGAAGGGCATGTGATGACGTTGCAAATCACTGAGATTTAACTGTCAGACTTCTCACACAAGAATAATTGGAAAGACATTTTCTGCTGCCAAGAGGCAAAAGCTGACATTGCAGGTTGCAGGTTGACACACAGACAGAATGATAACCATGATCATGAAATAGAACCACAATCTTAACTGATTATTTTCTGATCAGTTTTTTTAGCTGAGCGTTTGTGGATTGCAGAATAGTTATTATATTAAGTCAATGATTAAAAGATGGCATATTTCATATCCGTATCTCTTTGCAGTTACAAGTATATCATACTCTATTTTTTTTAATTAAAAATGTAAACGTCTGCAGATATTGAGCTGAAGGAAAAATAATTTTGATAATCTTATATATATAATCTATTTTATCTTAGAATGAGTCTTCATATTGCCATTATTGTTTTCCTTTTTAACTGGTTGTAACATAAGGTATCACGTGAGTTCATTTAAAGGTACAACAACAAATTCTTGATTTGCTACCAATATATATTTGTATTTTCTTCTCACCTTAGCATGTCAAGCCAAAGCGTAGTCTTATTTTAGTGTATCCTTAGTATACCCAAAGGAATAAAAGTAATTTCATTCAGTGAATGTTTGGATGAATCTAATTAAAAATGTGTTGCATTGTGTTTGTGCATCTGCATTTTACGATTCCCTGTCTGGACTCATTTGCCGTTTAAATGCCTTCTAATTGCACACATGGCCAGCTTAATGTAATCAGTTGTGCACATCCAGAGGAGGGCCGTTCTTTGTGATGAATCGCTCACTTTTGTCAGTGCTGACTAAAGACAAAATGTCTTTATTTAGAAAGGGCAGCAATCTAATGCAACAGGCCTCCTAGTGCTCTGTTAACAGATGACAGGCTGGGCTGATAACAGTCATTTTCTCCAGTCAGCCATCTTGACAGGATGCTGAAAGAGGCTGCAGCCTCTCTCGTCCAACAGGGGGTGCAGGCAATTGTGGCTGCCTGTTGCTTTTTTAATGCACAAATTCTTTCTAACCCTGCCATTACAGTTTCTCCTGACACAGTGTCATTAATCTGACTTGGATTGAAATCATCAATTCACAAACTATTGTTCACGGAGGTCTCGTTTTCCATCTAGGGTCTAGGGTGAATTTGTGTCTCAATTGGCTCAGTGAAATGGTTGAATTACAGCAAATTCTCCTAATGTGGATATTTGTGTGGTCCATTACCTGTTTCCACTCCGTTTTACACCCCAATCGTTGAAAGGGAAAAGTTGTTCACCTCAAATAAGTCTGCCATCCAAAATTGGCACAGGGCTCTGCATCACCCTCTGGAGAGTGACATTAAAGACGCAGGCGGGTTAAGGAGAATGTGTGGGGGCAGCACTTACTGATACACCTCCTCTCTACCCTCCTCTCCCATTACCATCATAATTTAGATCATGAAGAAAAAATATCTCTGCAATCCATGAGACTATTCTGTGTTATTTGGAAATAAAAATGAGGGAAGAGATTGCTTCTTGTCCTATATACTATATAGAAAGGCTCCATCCAATTCAACTCAAAGTTGCACCTGCAAGCGGGTACATAATACTCCAGACACTATGGATGACAAAGTGACAACAAGGTCCACCAGCCTGAAGACCATGATAAATTAATTTGAAAGTTGCCCAATTATTGTATTATCTATATAGCTCAACAAAATACACAAATTGGCTCTAGTCATCATGTTCACTTCAATGGACAGATAACGTCATCACAACTTTAGACGTTTTGCCAAACACAGAGAGCGATGTCAACCATCCTCACGGTGCACTGGAGTTTCTTTCGTTTGAATATATTAAGGTTTTACAATATTTTGTTCTCATGTTGAATTTTTCAGGTACATCAGTATTATAACTCCCTGCCAGAGGAAAAGGTCCCTTACATAAACAGTGCTGGGGAGAAATATCGCCTCAAACAGCTGCTTCACCAGTTGCCACCTCATGACAACGAGGTAGAGAGCACATCAAATTTCGTGCCTACGTGTGATATTTTTATTTTTATGTCTCTGTGTAAATAAAAAAGGATTGACGTTTTTATGACGTTGGTGGAATAATACAACTGTGTTGTTCAGGTGCGTTATTGTAACATGTTGAATGAGGAGGAGAAGAGGGAGCTGAAGCTCTTTAGTGGCCAGAGGAAGAAGGACAATTTAGGAAGAGGCAACGTCCGTCCATTCCCTTTGACCATCAATGGCGCCATCTGTGAGAAGGTAAAATCAACTACCTTACTTATTCTTATTTTCTTTTTCTTAATAGAAGATAAATATGGCAAACAGCTTCTCTTCCTCTCTGACAGTGCGGCGGTCAGATCAACGGTGGAGACATCGTGGTTTTTGCTGCAAGGGCTGGTCACGGAAAATGTTGGCATCCTCATTGCTTTGTCTGTGGCATGTGTGAGGAGCTACTGGTCGATCTCATCTACTTCTACCAGGATGGCAAGATCTACTGTGGCCGTCACCACGCAGAGAGACTAAAACCCCGCTGCTGTGCCTGCGATGAGGTGCCTATCTGGGTTTACAAACCTTGGAGTGGGAGAATGCTCAGATGATTCACAGCTCGGAAACCAAGATGTGGTTAAGACAAGTGTTAAAAGAAAAGCTGTTAGAAGAATCATTGGGGATGTTTACTTATCTTACACCCTTTCAATTTCATTGAAGTCTTTTCTTTCCATCTGAAAGCACTGCTAAGTTCTGCTGATTCTCATTGTGCCCGTTTTGATCTTGCAGATCATTTTTGCGGACGAATGCACCGAGGCTGAGGGCCGACACTGGCACATGAAGCACTTCTGTTGCTATGAATGTGAGACCACCCTCGGTGGACAGCGCTACATCATGAAGGATGGAAGACCACACTGCTGCAACTGCTTTGAGTCACTATATGCAGAGTACTGCGATGCCTGTGGAGAACACATAGGTACATGTGAAAAACACATAATACATGTAACATTATGTTACAACAACATGCTGTTACATGTTTGTTTTTTTTTTCTTGGAATTCATATAACGGATCCTCCAAAAGCCACTTACTGTAAGTGTGGGCGTTATCTCTGCTACCCTTGAGTGCCACAGCTGGAGAGAGGTGGAGTCGGTGCAATGAGATGTGGAAGGTTATTATTATCCCCAGTCCCAGAAACAATAAAAGATTGTGCTAGAGAGGATGCCCCCCTATTTGATCCATATGAGATGCTGTGAAAGGTTTACTTTATCTTGCTCGCTTGGTAGCGTGCTTTGTGAAATGTATTTCTGCTATCTCCCAAACTGCGTAACCGTGCATCAGTGCAGAATAACAAGTGCCTTTCAAATGTCTCTTTGGAGGACTGCGTTTTGTCATGGAAGGAACCAGTTGATGCTGATGCTTTCATTCGCTACGAAGAGTCAACGCGCTGTTTTTACCCCAATTTTGGAAATAACTGCAATGACTTTACAAATATAATTATGTTTTCTGTTTCTGAAACTATCTAGACCGCTATGTTGCATTTTTATGCAAGTCCAAAAAGACTTAAGAA
This sequence comes from Nelusetta ayraudi, assembly GCF_046127955.1. Classification (NCBI taxonomy): domain Eukaryota; kingdom Metazoa; phylum Chordata; class Actinopteri; order Tetraodontiformes; family Monacanthidae; genus Nelusetta; species Nelusetta ayraudi. Next base: position 9,285,866 of record NW_027466069.1, on the reverse strand, counting down.
CGTTTTAGTATATGAATTTCATTCTATTTATTGGTTTGCTTTCTTCTCAAAGGTATTGACCAAGGCCAGATGACGTATGATGGGCAGCATTGGCACGCAACTGAAGAATGTTTTTGTTGTACCCACTGCAAGCGCTCACTGCTTGGCCGTCCTTTTCTGCCAAAGCAGGGCCAGATCTTCTGTTCACGGTCCTGCAGTGCTGGGCAGGTGGGTAATGCTCTAAATACAGTAATTTTCCCTCTCTGTATTTGCATTTACCAGTTTCAATCTTAACTCCTCAGGATCCGGACGAGTCAGACTCCTCAGATTCTGCCTTCCAAAGTGCTCGTTCCCGTGAATCCCGCCACAGTACTAAGGTTGGAAAGAAAGAGCGCAGAAACGCTGAGCAGGAGAGGCGGAGCGGGGAGGCCCGCCAGTCGGCTCCTCCGCCGATGCCCGACCGTCTGTCAGCTGAGAGTGATCCCCTTTCCGTTCAGATGGACCGCTTGAGCCTAACATCAAGCCAAACCCCGAGCAGGACACCTAACCGCACACCCAGCCGCACTCCGAGCCGAGCCCCGAGCCTTAACCAGGTGTGGATGAGCCGCGATGACCCTTACGTCCCCGCAGCCTATGAGGGTCCACAGCGGGAAGTCTCCTCGACCCCCGCGCCCATCCATCTGCTGGGTCAGTGCAATCTCAGGCAGGGCTACAATCCCAACGCAAATGCACATCCTCCAGCCCAAAGTTCCGCCAACCAAGTAAAGAGGCCTGACTCATGGGGGAAGGAGCAAGGCAATGCCAAGAGGACCCCGATGGCCGCTCTGAGAGGCCACTCCTTCAATGAAAACTGGACCCATCACAACCAGGAAGACTTCAGGCCCAACAAGCTGCGCACCCAGATGAGCTTCAACGAAATGTCCAGCCAAAGCCAGGGCTTCACAGACAAAAGGAGCATCAGCATGCATGGCTTCCAGAGAGATGGCAGACCCCCGCTGACCCGCCGGAACCCAATAAATGCCATGAGCTTCAATGAACCGCTTACTCCACTGGAACAGACTCCTCGCGGATCAATGGATTCCATCACTATGTCCAATGCTACAGGTAGTGATGCGTTCGTCATTGCAAACTGATCAAATATGTTTTCATGTGATGTGACAATTTTTTTTTCGTCTCTTACAGCAGGCAACTCACTGGATGGAGTTACCAAGCGTCAGGAGCATCTGTCTAGGTTCTCCATGCCTGACTTGAGCAAAGACTCAGGTGTGAATGTGTCTGAAAAAAGCAACATGGGCACCTTGAGCTCCTCGGTGCAGTTCCACAGCTCGGAGTCACTGTCCTCCTCCCGGCCCTACAACAACAACATGTATGCCCCGCTGAGAGTCGGCTATCCCCTGCAGTACTGGGACGGCCCGCAGCCACTTAGCTTCGAAGGCAAAGGCCGCGTCGGCGTGATGGGCAGCAGTGGGAACCTGCGGATGGCGCCAATGAGCGACAGAATGCCCAGACGGCTCATCAGCCTCCAGGATTCCATGTCACAGCAGCAGCAGCCGCAACCCAGGCGCCGTAAACACCACCGCGGGAACCACGGCCACGGGCAACACCGCAGCGGTCGCCACCACAAGCGCTCCCGCCGCTCCCGCTCCGACAACGCCCTGCACCTGGTGGCGGACCGGCCCGCCCAGATGGTGGAGCTGCCCTTCCGTCGGGTCCAGGAGGATTACGACCGCTTCCCTGCCGGCGGCGCCACTCAGGAGGTGTTTGGCCTGGAAGCAGGTGGGTACCGGCAGCAGCCCCAGCGGCCCTGCCCCCGCACCACGTCTGATCTCACCCTGCAGAACGCAGGCTGGCAACCCGCCGGCCTCGGGGGCCCGTGCTGGGGCGATGGCTACATGGAGGCGGCGGACCCCTGGTGCTCCAGCTGCTCCTCATCCTCCGAGTCTGAGGCTGACGAGAGCTACTACCTGGGTGAGCCGATCCCTCGGCCGGTGCAGCTCTGCTACATCAAAAACGAGGAGCTGCGTCACCGCTACAGCCCCTCGGGGATCGCCGGCCATCACGGACCTCTGCATGGGCCAATTCACGGCCAGCTGCACACCCGACAGAGGAGGAAGAGCAAAAACTGCATCATTTCCTAGATTTAGAAGGAGGGGGAAAAGGGATGGTGAGGGATGAGCAAGAGAGCAAAAGATATGAGGGGACGAGAGAGAGGTAAGGAGACAGTTGAAGCACCAGAGAGGATGGACAGTGTGAGTGGGAAGGTGAGTGAGACAGTTGTCAGTGAATGTGTTTATGAGTGTGTGCGTGTGTGTGTGCCCGCGTGCACGTTTGTGTGTTAGGACTGTATGAGAGAAAACGGCCTATTTTGTGCTTTTGAGCTTATACAACTCCACACCGGGTGTTTGTGTACACCTACACACAATGATCTAATCATAAGAGGAAGCTCAGCTGGCTTACACAACAGAACTGTTTACAATGAGTGATCAATGCCTCTGATGGTAACAGTGAGCTCCGATGAAACTGACTGCTAAACATACAGGGGGTTCAAGTAAATAATATGATGTATGTGTCTGTGCGTGTATTTATGTTACAGAGAGACTGAAAAAAAAAAACTCCCTTTACAGTTTGAATAAAAAGGGATGAAAATTGGTCAAAACTGAAGCGGTCTGACTGTTGCCGTCGCAGCTCAGTGATCCAAGCCCCCAGGCTGTAAAACTTATTGTGTGGACAAAAAAAAAACAAAAAAACCCTAAGTTGTGTTGGGATAGTGAAAGTTACGTGCTAGATTCCAAGCTATGTCATTGTTTACCTCAGTGGAATCCAAATGCTGCTGGAATATAGTGTTGGCTCACTAGCCCCGTTTTCACCTTGTACAAATAGTCTGTTGAACGTTGTGCTCTACATAGCCGGCTCTCCATGCTTTACCAAGGACAGAGCCCCAAACAGCCTCTGCTCCTTGACCATTCAGGCACAGTAATGTCAGGTATGGTCCCGTTTTATCTTCTGCGACATGCTTTGTTTTGTTTTTTTGTTTTCGTTTTTTCTTTGACAGTTACATAGAGACAAATAATGATAAGACAAATAACAATAATAAAATTAGAATAATAGCAGTAATCCAAAAAGTAATGATGACTATATTAAAGAAATAATACCTGTTAAATGTATATATAGTAATAAACTTAATAAATGGATGGATGTACCGTAGTATGTAAATGTTATGTACATATGGTCTTAAATATTTATATATTTTGTAACTACAGAATCATTATTTGTATAACATGATGTAGACATAGGGAGACTTGCATGTTAATTTATTTATTGTTGTTGTCTCATTCTGAAAATAAAGTGTATTTCAAGGACCACAAAGTCTTATGCACATATGTATTGCTTCTGGTGGTGTTGCATGTACAAAAGGTGCAGATATATCTGCAGTAAATATACACAAGAACCGAATTAGGGTAAAGAAAATGAAAAATAAACTGCCTATCTTTGTGGCAAATGTGAGCCGCAAACGTTTTGTTGAAATTGCAAAGTGTCATGAAAAATAGATGTCTTTTTATGTGGGAACCATAATTTCTTCTTTTGTAATCAGGGTTCAGCCTTGATGTCTGACACTCATGGTCAACTAAGCCAGCAAGCTGCACGATATACCAACTTTAGCTTTTCCCGCTACAGATGGGCCTCTGACAGCAACTAAGCTTTTGCAGAAGATAAAATCTTTCATTAGGCCCACCATGCCTGGTTAACTCTCATCTTTCTCATCACACTCCAAGTTATTAACAAAGGTTCCTCCAAGGCCAAGCAGAGATAACCCTGATGCTGAAGCTCTCACTGAGAGGGGTTATTTTGGGTAGTGGTACGCTCACATTATCTTAAAATCACTTCCATTTTCACTAACCAAAGTTTTACATTTCGCACTTGCGGAATATGCCTCACTTCCTGGCGTTTTCCTGGCTAGCCTCACAAACGTGTTTTTCACACGGTGCAGCGGTTCGCGCCGTCGCCTCACAGCTGGAGAGGTCACGTGTTCTTTGCGCGGCGTTGCATGTTCTCACCGTGTCAGTGTGGCTTCTCCCCAGACACTGCTGCATCCTCGCACTTCCCAAAGACTGCACATTAGTCTGGCTGGCATCTGGGAATTGTCATAAGTGTGAGCGCGAGCGTGGATGATTGTCTGTGTTGCCCGAGTGATTAAACGGGCAAATTGTCCAGGGTATCAACCCCCTATTTTCACCCCGAGACAGCCTGGACAGGCTCCAGCACCGCCGTGACCCTGCTGAGTGCAGGAGGACCGCTGACGGAAATTGGATGGAAGGGAAATTCCGACTATTTCGACTATTGTTGAAACTTTAAGAGATAAGATAAGATAAGATAAGATAAGATAAGATACTCCTTTATTAGTCCCACATGGGGAAATTGCAAGCAAGTGTTGCAAGCAGCCAAGTTAACACAAAACAAGTTTGAAACAAGAGTACAAATTGAAATTAATTGGAATTTCCATTACATTAAAAGCTGCCACATCCTACTGACACACAAAATTCCTACATGGAAAAGCCTTACAGAGAAACAGATTACGAAAATGGTTTCACAGACTCAAACTGTTAAAATTCCAGTGATCTTACCAATTATGAGTGTCAAAAAAACACTTTTGATTTCTTCAGATGGGCAAATACCAGGGTATTTGCTTATTATCACATTCTCAGTTTTAGAAGCTGTTTTTTTTGTTTTGGTTTTGTTTTTGCCACCTTCATCGCTCAGTGTTTCACTGTAAATTATTATTATAACAGTTCAGGCAGCGAGACAACAGTGTGGGCCTGTTACTTGTTTTCTCAGCGTTCGACTGGGGTTCCACTCCATCGCACCTTCGATTGGGAAAATCAGCGCCGGCAAGAAAGGAATGGGATTTTTGTGTGGTCAGTGAGCGTGCTCCCGCGAGTCGTACTCCTCGATGAATTTCTCCATGGCGTCCACGCAGCGCTTGCCGATGTCCCTGAGATTCTTCTGCAGCGAGGACTGAATGGGCACCTCCAGGGACGGATCCTTCTCGATCAGCATCTTTGCCACGAGGCCGAACATTTCACACTCCTCATGGTACGCCTATGAGAGAGACACACACACACACACACACACACACACACACACACACACAGGCAGGGTTTCGAGGCGAATTCTCCACAGGTGGAAAACTTGAGAGGCGGCGGGACAAAAAGAGAATAATAAGACGAATATCTGTGTGGGGTGGGAATGCTGCAGGGATGAGAAGTAGACCAGAAGTTGTGCCGTGCATATCAGATTACCACCAAATGGATTAGCAGTCCGCGGCCACGCTCACATGCGAAACCACTCGCGAGCGTGTCTGAAAATGTTTTCTCTTCACTTCGACTACCTGTTGCCGCGCTGCCTCTCTCGTCGCTCCTCTACAATCCTGCAACCATGGAGATATGGAAAAAAAAAAAAAAAAAAAAAAAGCGAGAGGCCGTCTCCTCTGTCAAGTGGGTGGAAGCGCGCACAAAAAAAAAACGCACGGGCGCACCGCAATCTCTCTCGCAAACGCGGCCTCATGGTGACGGCTGTCACATTGGAGACGCCGCCGTTGCACGTGCTGCTGCGATGGAAGGGGGCAGGCAGGGTAGTGAACGCAGCCGCGCTACTTGGTAAAGCCACTGGAGGGACGAGAGAGAGCTTCGGGCGAGGCTGAATAAAATGGGGACAATTACGGCGCCGTGGCTGCCCGAGGCTGAGCGTTTCCAAAATTCATGTTCAGACAAAAAGGGGAAAATCTTTTTTATTTCCCGTCTCCTCCTGCGGAGGTCCTTCCTCCGTCACTCTCTCACCCTCCCTCCCTTCGCCAAGGTGAACGCGTGGGCACGGCGACACCGCCCCACCACCTCACTTTACCTCGTCTATCTCTCTCCTCTTCCGCTGGATGGCTCGGTCTCGTGCTACCGTGTGGCTCTCAGCTGAAGGCGGCTCCTCCTCTTCCTCGCGGCTCTCTTCCTCGCGGCTCTCTTCCCGCTCTTTGCTCTCTGTCCTCCCGTGGTTTCTGTCCCCGCTGTGACTCGTCTTGCGTTGTTGACCGGCCTGCGGAACGAAGCCAAGCCAGAGAGAGAGAGAGCGAGAGTTGGTGGACCGTGGCGTTCGGGACGGTCGGCCAAAAAGAACATGGCTGCAGACCCGGAGGATGACTAAGCTGCTAATGACCAGAGGATGACTAAAATGATGTTCCACATGTCCTTTTTCATTTCAGAGTTCGCTCTGAGCGGGAATTTGAAAAGACGCGAGCCGACAAACAGTTGCGCATTCGCAGCACACCCCCACGTCCCGGCTCGCTGCCCATGCCATGAAGAACATGTTAGAACACGCATCGCTGGTTCTTCCCAAAGAACCTCAGGTCAAATGAGAGCGAACCCATTTTGTGACGTCTGACGTCCGTTTATGTTGTTCCGTCTCAGATCGTGGAGACACACAATGATGATGCAGCCACGGAGTTCAGGTGTGAGGTGAGTCTGCCCCAGCTGCTCGGCAGGGATTCCCATTAAAATTAATGAGAAATGCGGTACTTTCAGTGCAGCGTTGGACTTTGTGAGAACGCTGCACTGGCGCAGCAGCAAGGAAGAGCCTTAAACGTTGTTTGCCCCCCTCCCCCCTCCTACCCTCCCCCGACTTAATAAATCATCTTCAAGAGTTACACAATATCGCTGCCCTGTTCAAAAGACTTCACTGAAGTGCAGCGCCGGGAAAGATTAATGGGAGAACATGCGACAAAGATTAAGCCGTTGCCTGGCGTGGTGTGATGTATTAAATGAGCTGTTAATCACGCAGATTGTACCTTTCAGGCAAACACCGATTAGAGCGGCGCAAAAACCTGCGAGGAGCGAGTCATTTGTTGATTCCTGCGCTGCCTCTTGTCGCATTAACTTCCTCGCTGCAGCAGTGACCGCCGGTGATTCATCATGTGCAGCTCCTGCTCCTCTTCAGCGCTCGGGTCAGCGGAGAAACGTATGTGTTCGTCCGATCCGCGGCTCCCCTCCGCAGCATCTCGTAGTTAAATCCTACCGGTGCGCTCGCAGGGAAACAAGCACTAAGTCCGATCTATAAATAAGTAAATCGGCGAATGAAGGGAGGAAAGTAATCAATGGCTGCTAGCCCAAATTCCCTCCATCTTGAAAATGCATGCGAGGGCCGGAAAAATCGCTCCGGCTTCATCGATCCAGACCTTCCAAAGTTACAGTGTGGATGTGTCGGACTGATTTGGAAAGACATGAAGGACAAACCGCTATATGATAAGAGCGGCAAATGGATGGGAGAGCAAGGTGCAGGCTTTCTGCTGGCGAACTTACACTGAACTGCGTGTCCTTGTCTCTGCTGGAGGTGGACCTTGATGGATAAGCTCTCGTAGCTGGAAAACAGACAAACAACACAGTCAACACAACGCGGCAAGGAGACCGCACGCCTTTGAGGAGCAACGTCAGAGGGCCACGTATTATTTTCACCGCCGAGAGTTGGCCGCAGACTCTAGCAGGATGTCTTGTAAGCTGTACCCGGCATATGTGAAGGGCTAGGATTAACATCACCAAGCAGAACGGCTTGACAGTTGTGTGATTTATCGACTTCATGTTGCATTTTAATTCTTTTTTAACAAGGAGTGAGAGTTTGATGAAGCTGACTATGTACTGCTTACTACCTCCTCCCCCTTTTCCTCTCCTCTCCTCTCTCACTCTCATATACACAAAAATCAGCGATGAGTCACCGACATCGCACCATCACTCAGGCACACACACACACACACACACACACACACACACACACACACACACACACGCACAAAAACAACCTTGTTGCACACTCACACATACACACAGACACACCTCCACAGTGCTGCAGAGAGCAAACACACACAGTTCCAGGGAAGATAAAAAAAAAAAAAAAAAACACACACACACAGCATGTAATAAAGCGGATCTCCTCGGTGCTACCGGAGCATAGATGCTGATTGAGACGCTGTTGGCGACACATTTTTAAAACACACTCTGTCAACTGTCCGCCTCCTCCCTCCCTAAATGAAGATCTCGTTTATTATCGTCTTAATCAGCCTCGATTGCGACGACAAGGAGGCGCCGTTGTTTATCGGATCCGCCGACATGATCCACATGTTGTGGCTGGAAAGGAGCCGCTCGGTGACAAACATTATGTAACTGGTTTGTCGCCGGTGTGACTACCTGACAACCAGCGGAAAGCAAGACGGCAAATAACCTCTACCTATTTGAAACGAAGACTTCAAAAACGGGGGTTGTGTGTGGGGTTTGCTTGCTTATACTGCCACCTGGTGGTTCCTAAAGGGAACGCAGAACCGCGTGGAAGAAGGTCCCCACGAGGAAAGCGACTTCAGGGTAAATAGGCAGGAAGGGAGGCGTGGATATGATATGACAAGATATCATGGAGTTTTCCTTTTGTGGGTTTTTCATTTCTAGGCTGTTGACAGAATATGTTGCAATTGTGACAATAAGACTTTAGAAAAAATGTAAAAGGAATCCATCCATTTTCCAGATGCCACCTTCTCCTGTACTCTGAGGTCTGCCACACTATGTCAATTGAGAGTTCACACATCACCTCACATGGATGTTTTTGGACTGTGGGAGGAACCCGGAGAGAACCCACACAGATGCAGGGAGAACAGGCAGACACCACACAGAAAGGCCACAGGGCCTGGAGCCGAACCCACAACCTTCTTGCTGTGAGGCAACAGTGCTAACCACTGCACCACCATAACCGTCATGTTCGGTATCAGTGTCAGTTTGAGCAACAAAAAAAAAAAAGAAGGTAAAAGTAAAGAGTATAGATGTTAGTCCAGTCTAATTCTAGTGTACTGCTTCCACAATGTATCGATGGCAGGACATGCGAACCCCGCCAGGTGGATGATCTTATTATTGTTCAGACAGATTTTTTATTGTTTGACACACCAGTGCAGAAAAATCAATGACTTACTGCTGCTCTGCGGTGGTGGGGATCTGTCTCTCCACTCATAATACTCCTTTTCCCTGTCTTTCTCCCTCTCCCTCTGTGCTGTGTTGTGGTGGTGGTGGTGGTGGTGGTGTTTGGGCAGGTAATGCTCCTTCCAGTGATGGCCACTGCGATGTTCTGAATGGTACTGCCTCTGATGGCTGAAGTCAGTTCCGTAGGGTGAATGCTCTTCTCTTTGGGGGCGGCACAACACAGACAAAAGAAAATTAGCTTGCCGAGGGGACGCCAACATATATTCTTTGCCTTTAACTCCCGCCGCTTCACATTTACCTGGATCTGGAGTAATGGCCACCATGCTTGGCGCTGTAATGATTAGACGGCCGTGGCCTCAGTCTGGATGGACTTGGCACCCGTCTGATCGGCCTCTTCTCGTCCTGGATAAACGTTAAGGAATCGGTTTATGACACCGTGATACGCTGCGATAACTTTGTTTTAACAAGGGAGCCGAGGCTACCTGGGGAGGTGGGGGGTGGTCCGTGGTCCTCCAGTCAACAGATCCATCACTGTGCTCTCTGCGCCAAAACATGGAACCCTAAGGAGAGAAAAAAAATAATCGCACTGTTACACAGGTGTGTGACAACATTTGAGCTGTTAACCGCCGTTATCATTTCATGCAAATCTCAATTGAATTATCAGTTAATTGTACCAGAGGCGTCATGCTGACTTGTACAACAAATGAATCACATTATTTATACACCACATGTTACAGACAGGATCACAAGGGAAGAAAAGTCCAATAAAATCACAATAGACAAGAGTAAACCACCGAGAACGAGGCGTATACGGCAACGGCAAAAGTCCTCGGAACTAAAAAAAAAAAAAAAAAAAAAAAAAACGAATAGAAAAACTGATGAAAATACAGAATGACTGACTCGCACTGAGTTGCCTGAAATGAGCTCTCAAAGTCTGCGAAACAAACACATTCAATGGCAAGTAGCTGATGTTGTCCGCTGCCGCTTTCGGTTTGGGGGATTAAAGGAAGTCACGTGGTCACAGTCAGAACCCCCTGACGGTACAGTCCGGTGAAGGAGAAGTTGGTTCGTCACCTTGTGCTGGTGCGAGTCCTGCTGCGGAGCGTGATCCATGTCCGTCCTCTCAGCCTTGTCAACTGTTTATGGGAGCGCGTCAGGCGAACTTTAACCCTCGCTCATGTCCGATACACCGGAAAGCAAAAATAACAAAAACATTTTTCAGTGGAGGGCGGGGGAGTGGGGGAAGTAAAAAAAAAAAAGTATAAAAAAAAGAAATAAAATAAATAAATAAAAAAAACTAAATAAATAAATAAATAAAACTCTTTTCCCCTGTCGTAAGGTGGGACTACTCTCTGTATTCTCCCCCTCGCCGTTTCATGCCTAACCAACGACTCTGTCAAAAGAAAAGAAGTATAAATGCGCACACTTCCACTGAGCAACTCTCACACTGTCAACGGCAACGACGTTACGATTTCCTCCCCCCCCCCTCGTTTCCGCAGTTGCTCAAAGAGCGATTCTCACTTCCCTATTCGCACGCCGGCCAATCAGATCCGTCTGCGCTCATAAAAACTGATATAAAATCATTAACAGAAACGCGCACGCGCCGTGGGCCATGTGTTTGGTCGCGACCCGGTCACGGCTGTCCTGCAGGTGTCAGGTGTGGCCAAGTGATGGCGCAGCTCTACAAACGTGACTTTTAAAGGAAGAGGAAAAGGGCACAAACACAAATAACTGTGTTTTTATGTTAATAACGTGCTATTATATTTACACAAAGTGCAGGTAGACCTGCCAGGAGGCAGCCATGCCCCCTGAAGTGCAAAATGTGGATCCATTTAGGGCAGAGCTATTCAACTTACGGCCCGCGGGCCAGTACCGGCCCTGCAAGCTATTTCGCACGGTCCGTGGGCACATCTGCAGGAAATAAATGACAACGGCAGCTTCGGCAATTTGCGACACTTTGCGTCACTTTCGGCCAAGACGCCGAGCGCGATCATTCAAAACAACATGGCACTGTCTAAGCGACGTAAGGTGGATGCAGAAAATCGAAAATCCAACGACGAATGGACAGATACGTGTGTCGATAAATGCTGGAGCCTATTCCAGCTGTCTTGGGGCGAAGAGGACTTATTCAGAGCGATGAGTGGCGGTCGACAACGTTATTCCGTGCGCTCAATATGCGTCAAAGCTCAATGGCCGCATTCCCTGCGTGCTGCATGGATTTTGAGCAAAAAGAAAAGACCGTTCACTGACAGTGAAACGGGGAAAGAGTGCATGCTTGCTGCTGTCGAAGAAGTGGTCGCTGATCCGAAAGTAAAAGACCAGGTCATAACTTCAATACACTGTGAACCAACTGTGGTTGTACCCAGGTCTTGTTGGTACTATTTTTTTTTTTTTTTTGCCTTAAGAGCCAACTATTTTTTTGAGCAAATAGCCAATTGTAGCAATTGTACATGAATGTTGTCGATACTTTCAACATTTTTGCACTACATCCTTTCATGGCTCTTGCATCTTTATTGATGTTAGGCTACCTCTAATTTTTTTGCACAACATCAATTTTGGTTGCACAAAGCTGTTTTCAAATAAATCGTGAATTTTCCGTCTATTTGTATGTGTCTACCGTGCAACAAACACCAAATAACGGTGTGGCGATTGAGTGGCCCGTTGGCTGGACAACCTCCCAAAAATTTGTCCCTTTCGAAAATTTTAGTTGAATAGCCCTGATTGAGGGTTTCGTGATTTTTATGCTGACATTACTGCGCAATTGGGACATCAGAATGCAAGGCTTGATATTGACACAGTATTGACACTTTGTTTTCATAGCAGTACATGCTAATAAATCAAGCATCTAGTCCTTTAAGGGATGAGTGACATGTAAATCTGACTTGGTCACGGGACGTTTTCTCAGGATCACACAACTTACTCGTACGTCTATGTGTTACGGTAAATAGGCAATTGATTTTAGATTTTACTGCAGCTGGAAGTAAACTGATGGACAATGCAATGGCAATTCTGTATAGAAGTCAGATTGTTGTATACAGATACAACTATAGTGTGACGCATATCTACATATATTAAAAAGCCATTCTCAGTGTGTGTTTTGGAAGAGCACATGTATTTGCCTAAACATTTATGCAGCTTTTACTGACATTTAAATAGATTGGCTCTGCCCTCGTGCATTAAGGGAAATTAATCGACAGATTGCTGTCAGCAGGTGTGTGCAAATGCACTCGGATATGTACTACCACATCATCAGCGTATGCCTCACATGGCCGTAGTAGTAGCTTCCCTGGTTGAAATGGGACGAGTCAAGTCTACTTTTCTTTTCTTTCTAGAAAAGGCACATTGAAAGTGAGATGACCCACCGCGGCCTGACATTCCACCGCCCAGTGGTTTAGTGTTCCTGACTCCACCCTCTGTCTCCACCCATCACACCTCCTCCATTCCAGGGACAAGAGCATAATTGAAAGCAGAAAGTCCTTGACATGACACAACAGAACACCCTGGTCTTTTTCAAACTCGTGGAACTTTGGAGTCGCTCGGCAGACAGACGCCTGCCAGCAAAGGTAACCCCATACAGAAAAGCATGCAGTAATGAAGCTGTCTGTGCTTTAAGTCTGCTGGTGTTTGGAGTTGAGAACTGGTCGGGGCAGTTTTTGTTTCCTGTTGGGTAAGTTTCTCTGTCAGCCCATGTTTGATTGTCCCGCAGACCTTTTCTTCTTTCTTTTTTTTCTCAGTGTACAAACAAATAGAGGACATTAGTCAGTAATGTCAGACTGGACAATGTTCTTTGGTCTGTTTTTTTCTTTTTTGTTGTTGTTTTGTTTTTGTGCGTGTGATTCCAACGGCCCTCTGGGTACTGAGATAGAAGAAACGTGTGACAGAGGACTAACTTGTGTTGTGTGTGAAGCTGTTCTTTCCATAATTTAATCCTTTTATGTAATGTCACATGGTTCTGTTTAAAAAAAATGGGCAGCGGGGTGTGGAGGACAACATGTTACTGCTACGCTGATCGATTTGTTTGCGTTTACAAAGGATTACTGGGCCAAATGGAATTTTGTATTCTGTTCTTCACAGGATAAGCGGTGAAATCGACCCCGTCTTCATGTCGCCCCCGCTGTCTACAGACTGTGTTTGAAGGACCGAGCTGACGTTTTCAAGAGACATGAGGTGACACCAATTGACTCAGAACATAATTGACGGGCTCGGCCGATAGTAATCTCCCATTTTGACAATGTCAGCGGTTTGTTTTTTTCCTAAGTAACAAAACCCGTTTTAAAGGTCCCACCGTGTGAAAAATGTGTTTCTTCTTAAATGTTTGTAGCAGCCTTCTTGCTTTTGTCTGACTCCGATAATTATTAATGTGAAAATATATTTGTCATTATACAAACACTCTGCTCTCAACAACCACAAGCATTCGTGTGTGGGTATGTTGTGAATATAGTTGTTGGTGCATGTTGTCAAAGCCGTCTAACCTCTATTTAAACTTTAATGCATTCGATCAGGTTTTTTTTTAAACGGAACCTGTTTCAAAGAGGTGCTCGTAAACAGCACATTTCTTCGTAAGAAGCGTCTGCCGTGCTGTTTATTCTCATTGTTTTTGTCATTTTCAATCTATATAATTTGTGCATAACCTGTCTCAAAGGTGCATTTGCCTTAATGAAATCATGTTCCACAGGGTGAAGGCAGTTCCAAGAGCTCAGATTCTACAGGAGTTCACTTTCCATTGCCTGAAACTTGCTGAATATGACAACAGAGGATTTAAACTTGAGTTTGAGGTAATGAGCGCTGTCTGAAAACCTGACAGGCTTCTTTCTGGTGGGGGGTGAGGGGAGGGGAGAGGAGGCTTAAGTGTTTTGTTTCGGGGGAAGAAAAAAAAAAGTCTTTTGTTTTGTGAAGGAGCTGAATGAAGTTGGCACAGATCTTTCCAAAGTGGCAGGGGACTCAGAGCCCAACAGACCAAAAAACAGATACCCCTACATATTGCCGTGTAAGTGTAAACTCGCCAAACAGGAGCTGCAAAATTATGTGTGATCCTTGATATTTCTTTGTTTTTTATGACTTTCTTTTTCTTTCCTTTTTTGATTTTGTTCCAAAAATAGATGACCACTGTCGGGTGAGACTGTCGGTTCAAAACTCCCATCCGCACTCGGACTACATCAATGCAAATTTTGTGCCTGTAAGACTCATTCTCAAAATATTTATTTTAAAAATAATCATAAAACAATCGAGTCTTCGCTGAGGCTCAGTCCCGAATAATTCTCGCCTACACCTGTATGCGTCGAGGGATCAATGCTTATGTGGCGTTTTATTTTTCAGGGTGGGGGAACCGAGAGGGACTTCATCTGCACCCAGGGTCCCCTGAGAAACACCGTGGCTGACTTCTGGAGGATGGTGTGGGAGCAAAACGTCAGGATAATCATCATGGTGACAGCCCTGAAGCACAAAGACCTGGTGAGAGAGATGCCTCCTGTGCTCTGACTCTCACAGAATCTGGTGACTTTATTTGGACCTTTCCCACTGTGTGCTATTTGCTCCCTGTGGGTCACAGTTAGCTTAGTTAGCTGGGAAAAGGGACGAGAAGTGTATCACGAAATGGTCTTAAAAGATGCTGTGTGTGTGTGTGTGTGTGTGTGTGTGTGTGTGTGTGTGTGTGTGTGTGTGTGTGTGTGTGTGTGTGTCTGTCTGTCTGTCTGTCTGTCTGTCTTCCAGCCTGCTGCACAGACATACTCTAATGCCCATCAATCAAAATGATAAAGACGTAGGACGACAATTTGAAAAGGAAAACGATAAACTCTGCCCGTCGACTTTGTCCCCGTGTGCAGGTGCTGTGTGAAAAATACTGGCCTCTGGAACGAGGGACAGTTAATCACGGACTGATCCAGGTGACAACGGTGGACCATAAGCGGGGCCCGGATTATTTTGTCACCACCATTAACCTCCGACAGGTGAGACACAGACGCATCCATCAAAGCCACGCCGGCGGATTCCCATGTGCCTCGACAGGAACAGCAATCGATCACAGATTGAAGGATCACTGCGGTTGTTTTCCTCTTTCAGAGACACTGTCCAACAGACAGGATCATCACACACTACTACTACCCTTCCTGGCCTGATCGGGGGGTCCCCATGGATCCGTGCTCTCTCTGCTTCTTTGCCGAACACATACGAAAGGATTTGGAAGCCGGCCCGCTGTTAGGTCCGGCGGTGGTGCACTGCAGGTCAGACAGTCAACCCCCACAATTAGCGAATGAGTGCCACGTCAGACTTTAAACATTAAATCCTGTTTTGTTATTCATGTGGGGTTTTAAGTTCTGCTCTCTTTTTGTGTGTGTTTTTAGTGCAGGTGTTGGTCGCTCGGGGACGTTTGTGGCCCTGCTGTGGCTCATGCAGCTGTGCGTGAGGGGCATCCGGCCTGACATCCGCGCTGCTGTGGAGGATCTTCGGCTTCATCGGATGTGGATGGTTCAGAATCTGGTGAGTCTGTTAACCTTTACTGGCAGTCAAACTTTAGTTTTCCATCAACAAATAGGTTTGTACATTTGCTCCATTTTCATTAAGACTCAGTGGCCCCACATTGTTTCACCTGCACGTGCCTGCAGCTTTGTCTACAAATTGACCAGAACTCACTGAGGAACAGTAAAGAGTGGAGTCCATACTTTACATCTTTTCCTTGCTCCACTCTTCAGAATGTGTCTTGGCTACATTCATTTGACAAAGCAGACAAAAAAGACTTCGTTTTGCCCGCTTCTGCACAGTCGGAAGTCTGGCGATGATCCTCTGAATATGATGACAATCAAAAGATCCATTCAGGAGGATATTTCCCAAATTACCCGGTATATATGAAACATGGTAACATTTGAAAGGTCACTGCAGTTTCTCCACACAGAGCGTTAATTGTTTGTTACAGTCGCTGCCTTCACACTGTCCCCCATGTGCTTCAATTGATAAAAAAAAGAAAAGAAATACAGGAGTTATTCTCCATTGACTCATTCAGTGTAGTTACATCCCATCCCTTCCTCACAAAAGGATGACAAACCAAAAGAAATTCTGAAAAGGGTTATTCTAGTTTTTGCTCTCTATAAATACTTTCACTGTCAAGGAAGCTTTTGTGCTGTTCCGTGCATCAGGCGTGTACCAGTATACCCTCCAGTTTGGTTTTCAATGGCCTCTGGAGAATTATCAGATTGTTGTCCATGAGGGCATTATCATCCACAGGACACGGTTCAGGTCAAAGAAAAAACCAAAAAAAAACCACAAGCATAAAAAGATGGCTGCTGGAAGTCAAGGAGGAAATCTCCAGTGGAAAACACAACCTCCAGTCTCTTACAGTGACTGATAGTTCAGTTTTGTGTTTGGTGGTTCAGCACAACAAACATCCACTTCGGATTGTCTTCTAAAGCAATGAACCTGAACAATACTGCGGTATTGAATGAATGCAAATCTAGTGGACCGTGATTTGCCTCTCGCGTGCGAATCCCGACGAGTGTGTCATCAGTGCGCCCTCATCAAAAACACCTTTCACCACTTCTCCATTCCTTTGTGTGCCGACAGGAGCAGTACATATTTGCCCATCAGTGTTTGCTCCACTGGCTCCGAGGAGCCACAGCAGGGTGAGAACGTCAAGTTAAATCAAGACATGCTTCTGCTGTTGATTGAAACGTGTGATGGCATTTTTTTTTTTTTTAACTTGTGCGTGGTGTGATTTTTAACCACCCCCCTCCAACCCCTACTTTCTCTCTCCCTCCCATGCCAGAGCCCTGCAATCTACAAGGTCTTCCCACACCAACATATCCACGCAGCAGAGCGAACCCTCTTCACAAGGAAACAGGACGAGGAGGAGGAGGCGAAGCCATCAACAGACGCCTCCATCTAGTCAGACACAGACTCCGGTGCAGCAGATTCTGAACCCTGCCAACCTACTGAGGAGGCTGCTGCCGTCCTCTTCACGGTTCAGTTGACGCAAACGCCCCCTGAGCTCAGAAATATCAGCAAATATACAAAAAAATATATTTTTTTTTAAAGGGACAGTTTACTCATTAATGTGTAAATTTCAACCACTTCTTCCCAGTTTTGTGGTACAGAAGCGTATTGCTGCAACCCTAGAAAAAAAAAACTTTTGTCACGAAATAACCTGATAGTTTCATGTTTTTGCGTGATCATTTTCACGTTATGAAAAAACTTTTTTTTTTTTCTAGGGTGGCAGCTATGTGCTTCCGTACTGTGGTGACATTTTTCTCACCCTCAAAAACTGCTTTGAGTGTTTGCACCCATTGCCAATATAGTGGAATCCTATGGTTGTGTCCTCCACGAGTATCGTCCACATATATTCAGGAGTCCAACTGATCTCAACCCACTAACGTTCGTTATTTTCATTTCTTAAAAAAAACAAAACATTGCTTTAACATGCGACTACATGACTGCCATGCGCTTCCATTGTACTGGGAATGAACTCCGGAACAGTTCCGCAGATCAGAAAGTATCACCAGAACCTCCACTAACAAACGTAGAAAATAAGATTTTCAAAAATGTTAATTTCAGGCGAGCTCGCCCTCTATGAATGACAAGCACGCGTTACCTGTGTCAAGAGAAAAAAACTGAACGCTCAGCAGTTTCTACTGATACAACCACTCACTGTTCAGGTGAAACCCGTTCTCAGTTCCCAGGAAATTCAAATGGAGCGCAAGATTGCTTCCACCTGCACGCGCAGGCGAATACTGATGTGAGAGATTTTTCACACTCGTTACAAAATCAAGTCTGACCAAGTATTTGTACCGTCACATGCTTCTGTTCTAAAGTTAGGTAGTGAGATGACTTTTATTTCAGCTTCTCTTTGATATAAAAAAAAACAAAACATTGTGCATAATTGTATTTCACACAATGCAGGCTATCGGTACGTAAGGATGCGTGTGCAGAACTGATAGCGGACTTGCTAGAAAGGCAGACACATGGTATAAGTGGCTGTACAAAAAAAGGTCATGTTTCAAAAACACACAGGCACTGCCATTCTCCTTAAAATGACTGCAACCCCATTACAGTACATGAAGGAGTCTATGAGTATTTATACAGTATACAACATTGAGGGATAACCCCAGGTTTTTTTCTTTTGTTGTTGTTGTTGTTGTTGTTGTTTTTCCACAAGAGTCTTTTTTTTCTGTCATGTAATAAACACATATGATACAACAGATCCACCCCTGGGGCGGTTTGTGGTTTGGTGACGGCCAGCGGAGAGGAAGAGGAGGATCCAGCGACAGTCAGCCTCCCTCTGTCCCTCTCCAAGTGCTAGTGGCTGCAGGTGGAGTGGCCAGGACACACACTGCAGCAAGGTCAACGTCCTGCTGAGATTAAATGCTGCCGAGCGAGAAGAGCGGCGGAGTACAAGTGAATTTGCGTGTGGCTCAGGTTCAAACGAAGAGTTAGCGTGACTTGAATCAATAGTGGATATGGGCTTTTCGCCTGCTGTGTGGCTACTTGAACCTTAACACCCCGAAAGGAATTTACTGAGACGGGACTGCGGTCAAGGCAGCTGAGGGGAAACGGCAACAAAACACAAAAAAACAACTCCTGTCCATAATTAGCAAAGTGGCTCTGCAAAAATATATTTATATATTTATATATGAAATATGTTACAGATTAAAACATGATCTGGAAAGAAAACTAGCATTGCTTTAAGACTATTGGTAGAGACAACCAACAGCTAAATATAATATTTAAATAGGCGTTTGGGTCCAATTTAATTCAAGAAGAAAAAAAAAAAATAGAATTAGACTCTACATCCTGTGGCCAAACACAAAAGCAGGGGAGCGAAGACAAGAGGATTAGTGAATGCCTGATCATCTGTACTGGCTGTTATGTGGATGTGTACAGTAAACGTGATTAGGTATATGCCGTCGCACGATGAGTATAAACATATACATGGCGCCCTTAGGAGACCACAAGAGGGTGTCAGAGCGGAGAGAGTCCACCGAGGAGCGGCCAACAGGCTGCGCGGGGAGAGCGTCCCGGTCCATTCAGTGTCCGACTAGTGCACGCTCTCCGACAGGTTCATGGCGTCCTGGATTTCACGCACGGCGAGGATGCGGGAGAGCATCTGCTCGAGCTGCTCTTTCGGGATGGGCTGCGTGGAGTACCAGATGGGGCTGTTGGGAGCGACCACGGGCTCGGGGGTCAGGTAGAAGGTGTCGTTTCGCCCCTTGGCGCTCTGCGGGCTGACGGAGAGGGCGGGACGGAACGGCGACGTGTAAATATTATTGCACGGTTAATTGGAGTCTTTGCTAGATTGTATCTACTGCAGCGTTTAACGCAGAATTTGACTTTGAGGTTGATGAGGTGGTGGTGGCGGGTGGAGGCTTTGCCGCATGGTATTACATCTAATTCAATAACTAAGTATGGGCTGCATCCCTAAACACCCATGTCAGTATTTCCTCTTTCAACTAAAGGCATCAAAGCTGCAGAATTTGCCTAGATAGATAGATAGATAGAAAGATAGACAGATAGATAGAAAGATAGATAGATAGAAGGATAGATAGACAGATAGATAGCTAGACAGATAGACAGAAGGATAGATAGAAAGATAGTCAGATATATAGAAAGATAAGAAAGATAGAAAGATAGGTAGATAGATAGATAGATGGATAGATAGATAGATAGATAGATAGATGGATAGATATGTCTTGTGTCATTTACCATTTGAAGAGGTAGAAATCATAGAGCTTGATGGGGCACCTCAGTGGGTTCTCGGGGTCCTCCAGCTGCTCCGAGTACATGTCATCCGTGACTGTACAGAAAAAGATTCAGTCTGTTTCAGCAACAAAACTAACTGTATTTAACATAAACGCGGGGGGGGGGGGGGCCTTCGAAAGACACACGTGCACGTCTACCTTTCTGCCCGATGAACCTCTCCGTTGACTTCAGGTATCGGATGCTGGTGCTCTTATCTTTGGGGTTGTTGGGACTCTTCCTGGTGTGCCTCAGGACCTTGGAGAAGGCCACCTTGAGATGCTGCTCCACCGTCTTTAGGTGGAAATACCTGTGGAAGATGCAGGCAGAACATCAGCGGGTTCGTTTCGGCCGACGGTGGGGTTTGATCCGGGCCGACCCCAGCGTGCACGTGCGCCGCTTACTTAGTGTTGAAGAACATTAGTGTCGTGAGCAGTGTGGAGGGAGAGTGAGCTCCCAGCTGTTTACATTCCCACAGCATTTCCTCGGTCACGTGGCTCGGGATGATGTACCCTGGAGAAAAGGGCAAGGAAAATATTAACGCAAAAAAGAAAAAGAGAGGGGGTGGGTGGGTAAATAAATAAATAAATAAATAAATAAATAAATGAATAACCGAGTCAAAATGAAAACCACATGATGAATGTGGAATCTGGCAACTGAATCTGCCCTGAAGCCAGTGAGTAAATAGACCAAATACTATTCCGTACTATTTAAAGGCCACACGCCTCCATCAAAAATATGGGACAGTGGTCAAATGTAATTTTCAAACAGAACATTCAGAAAACAAAGCTACAACTGAGCTCTGCAATTTAGCAAACTTTGAACACTGTGATGATGCAGAAAACTGTATTAGTTCCAACACCTTGTGAACCCAGCACTCAGTATTGCACAATCCATCTGAGAGTAAAAGTTTTTTGTTTTTTTTACCACAAATTACATTACAAGACTCACCCAGGGGATGAACAGATGGTCGCCAAGGCTCTAGGATGTGGTACAGACTTTGGGCGAAGCGGGTGTAGTACTGATCTGAGAAGACGTCGTCCACGCGACCGTTATCAAACATGTACTGCAGGGAGGGAGACAAGGAGACACACGGGGCTATAAATCCGTCTCGGCAGTCAAATTAGAGAGAAGAGACTTTGAACAGCAAGCTCAACAATGCATGCAAACTTTTGCGCAGCTTACTTTTTGTATGCACAGAAACACATAATAGAGAACGTCGGCCTCGAAAGCCTCCCCTTCAAGCCCCCGAGCTTCCGTTGTCATCAAAGAGAGACCCATGCAGAGCTCGGCTACTGCGCACGACACCAAGTCCTCTTGGAAACGCAGAGCCTGGCGCCCTTAAAGAGCAGCACACAAAAGCTGTTAGATAAAAGCAGACAGGAAATGTTGCCTATAAATAAACGCTGTTCGGGCGATAATTCACGATACTTACGACCGATCGGGGCCAGTTTGTTCTTGTCTGACTTTTCCAACTCGTCGTTTTTCCGCTGAGCCCAAAGCCGCCACACGTCGAAGCCCTCCTCTGGCTTCAGGGTGGCTGGCAGCAGCAACTCCTGCACCTGCACCTGCTGCTGGCCCTGGCCGTCAACCTCCGCAACCACCGTCTGACCCTGCGCACACCACGCACGCAAACAAATGCCTGTCAATGTGAGTAGACTTTAAAAAAAAAGAAAGAAAAAAAAACAGTGCTGCACAGCAACGCTGTCAACATCACACAAGGCGGGAAACAGGTGGTGGGTCAGTGTACGTACGTTGCCATGATAAAGAAGTGAAATAGTACTGCACCTGCTCTAGAACCTGTAGCTGCTGTGTGTCCTGTCCCGTCAGTCCCTGTGTGTGCAGCACCTGCTGGTGTGGATCCCAGATCAGCGACTGAGTGGCGTTGGAGTAGCCCTGCACTGCCACCGGAATGTGAATGTTCCCATTCATCAGCTGCGCTGGAAACAGCGTGTTTGCGGCCAGCGTGTGCACCACTTCCTCTTGGCCGCCCATCCCGCCGGCGCTCGTGATGCTCGAAACAGCCTGAGCGGTCTGACTCTGACTGGCCGGGAGTTTTAACTTGTCGCTTTCCACCATGACCTGGGTCGGCATCGTGGTCATGGTCGTGCTGTTCGTGCCCGCCACCTGCACAGTGCTGTAGGCTTCCTGGGGGATGGCGATGTGCGTGACCTGCTCGCGGCCTCCGGGGGTGGCGGGCGCCGAGTAGACGGGGATGGTCCAGGTCTCCCCCGTGGGACTGGTGATGGTGCCCGTGGCGCTGTAGAGGTGCGAGCTGTCCACAGTCAGAAGATCTGGCCTCAGGGAGACGAAGCTCTGCTGCTGGCCCTGGCCCTGAGGGATGGCCAGGACCGTGGCCACTTGCTGGCCAGGTAAGGCGTAGGACACCGTGATCGGCATGTCCACTTTGCGTTTCTTGGCAGGCTGAAGGACGCCGGCGCCCTGCGTCGTTCCGAGCACCCTCCTCTCCGAGTTGTCCTGCTGCTGAGTGGGAGAGAGCGTTCCCACTGTCTGGATTTGAATCTGCTGTCCACCTGCGACGGCTGCCACCAGCTGGGCTTGCAGCTGAAGTGCAACAAGAGACAATGATTAGAATCCATGCGTGACCGATTGTGCCATTGCCTCCATAATTCGAAAAGAGTGACACCGTTTAATGAGTGATTGCGTGTTTTCACCACACCTGCTGCTGCTGCTCCTCTGTGAGATCCCCTGGCTGAATCAGCTGCGCGGTAGTCACACCTTGAAGCTGTTGGTGTGAGCCCGAGGGCACTTGGAGAACTTGACCCAGCATCTGGCCTTGCTGCTGACCTTGGATCTGGAACTAAATCAAGAATCAGAAAATTACTGACTTGTTGTTTACATCAGAAATTAAAGCGCAATTAGAAGAAATATTATATAGGATTTAAGGAAACTACTAAACACAAATAAAACAATGTAGCATGGTACAAAATAATCTGTGAAACAGGGAATACAGATTCAGGAATGTTTGTTACAACACCTTCACGCAAAAACAAGTAAATAATAAAGTGATATTTTACAAAAGCTAAGAACGAAACAAGTGGGTTAAAGGGATTGTAAGAATTCTTTGGTATATTAAAATGCAAACCTGCACAATCTGTTGCTCCGTATTCTGTTGTACAGTCTGCTGCTGAGATGTGGGCTCCTGCATTTGCTGCTGTTGCTGCTGCACCTGCACCTGAACCTTCAGAAGACAACAGCAAGTGTCAGGCGCTTGGAAGACGGGGGAAAGTCTCAGCATATGGTCTTTCTTGCGAGTGGTGCACAGTCATACCGGACATGCCAGCTCCAACAGCGACCCCGCCACCTCTGTGCTGTCCGTGTAGATGCAGTTGGCTTCTTGCTGGTAGACCATGGTGGTGGTTGTTGTGGTCGTGTCTGCACTTTGCTGACTGAACTCTTGCAATGCATCTGGTCCCTTGCTGGCCAGAGACTCCAGGAACTCCTTCATGCGATGCTGAGGTATGCTGCGAGCCTTCTGCCTCACGAGCTCCTCATAAGAGCCTGTGCCATCCAGGGAGTTGTTCATTGTTGAAAACGATGTCTTCTAACGAGATGGGGGGTGGGCGGGTGGGGGTCTGAGCAAAACAGAATTTGTAGGAGTTTGCAATTAGATACAGCCGTTGAAAACTTTCTATGTATTATTTACACTACCAGTCATTTTTCTTTCATTCTCATGACTATTGACATTGGAGTTTCTCAGTGAAGGCATCAAAACTACGTATGAACACACATTATGTAGGACACAAGAAAAGTGTTGCCACCTTTCATAGAAAGCATATTTACAGTCATTCAACGCATGTTTTTTTGGGTTTTTTTTTTGCTGCATAATTACATATATCTTGCTCATCTTCAGTATCTATCTGCAGTGTAGAAAGTTGCAAAGGTTTTTTTTTTTTAAAAAATGCACGAAGTGTGTCCAAACTTTTGACTGGTAGCATATATAAACAATGCCATTTAACTACATTTAAATAACAATCTCGTGATATGGGCTATTTATTAAATATCTGGTAATGTACGTGAAGTGCATTTGCGTATTTTGATTAATGAAATTGCATGAGGCCTCTTATAATTTAAAGTAAAAGCTTGCATGTTTTCGAAATAACTTAGCATGCGATCCTGTACCCGTAGTCAGATGGTAAAAGGAAAGGGTTAATTCTAGCGGCGTGTGAACGAGCAGGGACAAAAGCGCGGCCACTTTCCAAAATCCGCTGCCGAATTCACAGCAGTGGAGAAGACTGTCCCGATATGTAAAATTGCATGAAAATTGAGCGCAAAAGTAATTTAAAGGAACAATTATCACTGTAGCAGCTGAGTGCACAAGGCAACCCCTTATTCCCGTATAAGGCTAACTAGCCGCGTGTTGTTTGCAAATAACACCAAACCACAGTTGTGTTTGGAAAAATGTAATGACATTTAGCAGCCGATACAGCTAATTATAGACTAGCTACATTCTGCTAATGTTACACGGATAGAAAGCGCCGGATGCATGGGAGGCAATTGTGTGTCTCCAGGGTTACACTGTCATTTTTTCTGTTATCGCCACAGCTAACAGGCTAACATTAGCAGGCTAACGGTAGCTACCTCTCTTCCTTAACGGCACCGAGGCTGGAGACACCCACAGCCGCTGCTCTACACCGGAAACCGGGCTCGTCTTGCAGCGCACAGAACGACAAAATATTCCTCACACCCCTCTGTAAACCCCCGGTAGAACGATTTACAGGTTTTGGTGAGATGGCTATCTGTAGTTTTTCTTTTTCTTAGCCACTCATATTTCAGTGGGCGCCATCTTACAACAATGCCCTTGGACCAATGGGATGGCGAGTTGTAGCTCTGAGTCGGCATCGCGAGATTTCCGACGCACGATATCGCAGTAAATGACGGGCCGTTAAAGGCGACACACGCCAGCGGAGCATCCGGCAAGATCAAGAAGATGACGATCCACCTTAAAAGCCCGTTATGTCGGCCGGGCGCTCCTAGTGGCTTACTGTCTTCTCAAAGTTTTAAGGTAGTCGTTCAGAGTTACACTGGCCGTCTGGTCGATGCTCAAGGGGCTCTGGGCAGTGGAGGGTTAATTCCCACGTACTGTACTACGACATAACCCGCGTTTTGTACGGTGGAGTCTATATTTTCCAACGACTAAAACAGATAATGTTCGTTCAGAAACCTTTTTAGCCCCCTTGCAAGTCATGGAAAACAAACATGACCGTCATATGCAGAAACGTCCAATGTCATTGTCGCTTATCTTGAGCACAGGTGTCAAAGCAAAGACATGATCTTTTTGATATATTATTTATTCCTGTCCCATATTAAAAGATACAAATTAATTCTTCAGGCTTATAAAAAAAATACAAAGTGGTTGAAGTTGGTTTGGCGACAACCTTTCTAGCAAAGTCAGTGATGTTTTTGAGAGCCTGTGCTTTGTGCACTGGCACAGTCCAAGTACAAAAATACAGTGATTGGTTATCTCCTGCCAAGAACCAACACGACTGGGCTCTGAAGTGACAAATCATGTCCGCGCGGAGTCTGCTGAAGGGTCTTTCCTGAAAGTTGTGAATGACATTGCTAGTGAACGATTGCCTCCTTGAACAACAACAAATGCTTGATGCCGATGCGCGCATGGAGGGAATTCTTTTTTTTTTTTTGTTTAAAAAAAAAAGATTGCATTGAACCAAGGAAAGCTGTAACTCCTAGCGCAGGCTTTGACCGATCAAGCTAAAAATGTATCAAGTGCGATTGCAATAATGTTATTGGCAACATTCCTCAAAAGGATGTGCAACAATCGCAGCATCTGTCTTGAGTCAGTTTTATCCAAAGCAACCTGGAGCTTTTGCAGATGTTACACATGACATTGACGCTAAAACAATTTGGAAATGTCAATATGGGCTTAAAGGGGAGCAGGAGTTTTGGCTTCAGTTTCAGTCAATCAGATCTTTCCTGGGTCTTCTTTGAGGGTGACCGTTCTGTTGAAGACGATCTGAAGGAGAAAAAAAAAATGTACAGCATTACATTTCATTTCCCAAGTGTCTTAACTACGACATAATATCTTAAATATATGAAAAAAGTAACAAAATATTTGTAATTCTGCACCTTGTCTTCAGTGCTATCAGGGTCAACGGAGAAGTAGCCAACTCTTTCAAACTGGAATTTGTCTAAGGTTTTTGCTCCCTTGACTGAGGTATCCACGTAGGCATTGCTGATGGTGTGCATGGAATCCTGAATGAAGTAAAAGAATGAATTAACAAAAAAAACAAAAAAACAACAACACTTTCAAGCCCGCTGAAACGTCACCAATGTCTTGTAGACGAGAACTCACTGGATTGATGTCACTCAGGAAGCCATTTGGCACTTCAGCGGGATCCTCAGGGTGTTTGTGGAGGAATCTGGGCATATATATTCCACATCAACATACATTTTTGATCACCTGAAATTCCTGTCCGAGGCATTTTTGGTAATAAGATCCTGAAAAATACTTACAGAGTCTCATAAAGACGCACTTCACAGACCAATGGCTTGCTCACCCAGTGGATAAAGGCTTTGGGTTTGTCTGCTGTCTCTGAGCTCCTGCAGTTCACCTCTAGCTCCACCACTTTGCCCTGAGTGTCCTGAGGAGGGAAGGAGGTTGGCAAAAGGAGAAGCATTGATGTGGACACTTTCATGCTGGCGAGACTGAAATCAACGGCACTTCACAAAGCGCCACATGCGCACATCCAAAGACAACCATCATACAGAAAGGAGTCTTCTAAATTTGTATTATGACAGTATCATGATTCTTAGTTTCATAGTTCATCAGCTAGTTTAAGAAAGGAACAGAAGGCTCTACCAACAATACAAAAATTGCCATTTACAGAGTAATACAACTAAATTATCATATTAGTTAATAATTGCCTTTGCACGTCAACCTCCAATGACCTATGTGATAACCACCACTCCTGTGGAATATTGTCAAGAACAATCTAAACCTCCTATGACCTATGTGATCACCACCACCACTCCTATGGGAATACTGTCAGGAATTATCTCCAACACCTACCTTGATAACCTTCTGCACAGAGATGACGTATCCAGCATGCCTCAGGCCGACAGGCTGTTCTGGGGTGAGTCGCTTGAAGCCCTTCTCCATCACCTGCAAACGGAGCACGTCATCAGTATCATAATTCAGCTTTACGAGTTACACCTGCCACTGTGAGAGTTGTTTTCGTTCTTAATCGTTTGCATATCCGGCCCCTCACCTCTTTGAAGTCACTCTGTTCAATGAAGATTGTGCTTGTAAACGGAACCATGTGGCTTCCCTTGGCCTCGTTGGCAGGGAAGTCGGGCACTTTTACTTCTGACTGGAGGAAAAGCGGACAATGGCGGGAAGACTGAGTGCGGAATCAGACAGAGAGGATATGACAAGACCTCAGGCAGCAGTGTGGTGTGTTTGGATTATAAAGGCCACGTCCAAACCTGAGCGCTTGCAGAAAGGTTAGTTATGGTGACTTTGAGCGGTTCCAGCACAGCCATGGTTCTGGGTGCCGTCTCATTCAGCACGTCCCTCACACAGGACTCCAGGAGGTGGGGCTCTGTTGTGGTCTGGGAAACTGTCACTCCGACCTGCGAGAAGATGTGACCCATTATTACACCGCAGTTCTTCCATCAAGTAGGAACATGTACAAGTACCAACAGGCCTCCGTTCTGCATACCCGTGCACAGAAGTTATTAATTGCCTCGGGGGGGAAACCCCTCCTCCTCAGTGCGGTCAGAGTGAAGAGACGAGGGTCGTCCCAGTCTCTGAGGAGAGAATCATATTAATTATTGAAGGTCTGTTTTATACTGACATTGGTAACTAGAAATATTAAAAACTAATGGCATTTTAAAAAGCTGTACCTTACTGCACCAGTTTCCACCAGTTTGATGATTTTCCTCTTGGACACCACTGTGTATGTGAGGTTCAGGCGGCCATACTCCCACTGGACCGGGCAGTACAGATCCAGAGCGTTGCACAGCCAGAAATACGAGGAACGCCTGACAGAACAGCAAAAAGTAGTTGTGACGATGCAGTCGCTGTAATGAGTTTCTGAATGTTTTTTTGCTGAACTCGTAGAGTTAAACTACGATCTTGCTAGGAAAAAAAAAATCACACATGCCTGGCCTGGAACTCCTTGGTGCAGAGGGAGTGTGTGATATTCTCAATAGAATCACACAGACAGTGGGTGTAGTCATAGGTGGGGTAGATGCACCTGCAAGGCATGAGAGAGAAACAAGTGACACACTGGAAAAACACAACAACACGTGAAGTAGAAGTTAAAAAAAAAAAAAAAATCCTTTACCATTTATCTCCCGACCGATGGTGTGCTGTGTATTTGATTCTATATGCTACAGGGTCCAGCTTCCCGTCCTCCATGACCATCTTCATCCTGAGTGTGACTTCTCCTTCAGAAAACAGGCCATTCTTCATCCTCTCAAACAAGACGAGTGACTCCTCGACGGGCCGATCTCTCCAGGGTGAGTGGGCAACGTTGTGGCCCTTCAGTTCCTCCCCTTTCTGGTGACATACATAAGCATGACCCCTGCAGGAAAATACAGAAAAAAAAGCCTTTGTACAGCCATATAAACACTAAAGACTTTATGCAATCTTATAAACACATATGCATGCTCAGTTAATGCGCTTTACCTGCGAATAAGATCCACAGCGAGGTCATAAAGTTTTTGAAAGTGGTCTGACGCATGCGTGATCTCATAGGGTGTATAGCCTGTGAGACACGGCAGTGTTAACCATAACCTAAATCAATTCAAAGCATTTAAATAACGAATTGTCATTAAACATCAATTAATAAACACAGCCAAACTCACCGAGCCACTCCACCATGTCTTTGATCGCAGTGAAGTATTTCTCCTCCTCTTTCTCCGGGTTGGTGTCATCATACCTTAAGAAACATATTCCGTTGTTTGCCTGCAAGAAGAGATTTTCTATTTGAGTAACACCAGAGACTAGTAATCAGCCGTCACTGTATGGAGAGAGAGAGAGAGAAGCTACCTTTGCGTAACCAAAATTGAAGTTAATGGCTTTGGCGTGTCCAATGTGAAGGATGCCATTGGGCTCTGGAGGGAAGCGGGTGCGAATCTAAAAGGAATAAGCCAAAGGAGAGGACTCAGCTGTGATAAATACTGCCATACTCAAGAATTTTTTTTCCCCAATTTGTGGCATCAGTGGAGGTTATACCTGGCCACCAGTCTCCTCCAGGTGCTTTTTCAGCAGCTCCATTGTTTTTGGCGTGACCACGTAGCCTTCCGTTTTGTAGTTCTCACCTGGAAACATTGACAAATAAGTTTTTTTTTTGTTTGTTTTTTTTTCAAAATCAAAGTGTACAGGCAGTCTAAAGTCAACATTTTGTTCTTTTGGCTGCTTCTCACCTGGTTTGTGAAACTTCAGTGCCTCTCCTCTGAGCTGCTCCATCAGCGGGTTCCCATCACCCATCATCTCCTGACCTATACAACGATTGAGGAAATGAAAAATGATTTTAAACAACGGCAAATCTATTTATCACAAACAACTCTATAGGCAGGTGTCTGCCTTCAAGCCACTTAATTTGCTGCGTACCGTTCATGGGTGACTCCTCCTTCTTGGCCTTTGCCACCTTTTCATCACCTTTACCTTTTGCGGGCTATAAAAATATTAAGACACGGATTAAAATCAATAAAATAAAAGTGCAGGGACTTGAATTTATTAAAAAATATTTGTCATTTATTTCTGGTGATGGTCACCTTGGATTTCTTTTCTAGGTCAGCCTCGGTTTTGGGTCCCAACATGTGTAAGACCTTTAAAAACACAGCAAAAGTTATTTGAGGTATTTGATGTAAATGAATATAACACAGACAAACGCGGTGCTTCCAACAAACCTGCAGGTCTACTTCATTTTTGATGACTTTTCCATCGGCCCATTTAACAGCAGCACGCGCCTCTCCTACAGCAGACAACAGTGTGGTTGAGCCATTCCGGTTCACGCTAACGTTGCTGATTAGAAAAATATTTGCTCAGTGCAATATAATACCCATTAGCAGTCCCATGTTGAAGTGGTACCTCTCCTTCAACAGCTGCTCCTTGTGCTTCTTGATGGCTTTCTCCACCTGGACATTTCATCATTGGTGAACACGCCGCCGCCGTAGCAACAAAAATGGTCAAGCGTATATGGTGACGGCATGCGTGTACGTGGACTTACAGCTTCTTCAACCTGTTCCGGTGTAACCACCACACCGACACCACACGCTTCTTCAAACGCCTTGACGTTGAGGGGGTCTTCGGGATGACTCTTCACAAACTCCAGAGCAGCTACAGGGCAGGAAGAGGGCAAATCAGGTAGTTGCGACAGCAGGCGGGATCATAAAGATTATCCAGACGTTCATTGCAGCAATTCATCTTCTGACGCTATGCATTTTGTCAGCGTAATCTGGCTTGCCCTCTTTTGTATGCTTTTTCTTTTGTTTTCATTATTACCACGCACTGACATGTTCTTCTCATTTCCTCCCTTTGTACAGTGGCCATTTACACTTTACACAAATCCCACAGCTCCACTAAAGAATAAAAACAGTCATTTAGTGTGATCTGTAAGTAGGCAATAGATACTCAGATAAAATATATGTACACATCAACCCTGCCACGTGGACCTCGATTGGTCCAACTAACTCTGGACTTTCAGGGTCATGTGGGCGACAGTCACTTTAAAGGAAAGTGCAATGGGAGTGGGAATTTTTTCAGATGAGGAAAGATTATGATGAAATGGTGGGTTTTTTTTCCCCATCGTGAAATGTACAGCTGTCCACAACATCCTTGCTTAAAGAGCCTGGTCTGAAACCACATCAAAGTTCACATAGAGAGCAACTCAATCACCCGAGGATGCCAAGGCCATAGCCCTTCACAAGGCACTGTACCACCCGGTGCATGCAGGGAGCTATGGACGGATGCTATTTGATGGGACTACGGTTCAGCCTTGGCACACGACAGTATACACATCAACCCAATGTCACTTCTACAAATCCCCACGCACACGATCATAAAGTACGAGGACGACCATAATCATCATTGCACTCGTCTCAAATAAAGACGAGTCAGACTACACGGACGAAGTAGTAAGGCTGTCCACCTGGTGCTCGGAGGACAACCTCTCCCTGATTCTCTCTTCATCAGAGAGGAGCAGGGTCAATGTGCCTGTACAATGATTAGAAAGTCCTATTCTGTCCAAGAATGGTGCAATGCGGTGAAAGATGAGTAATCTGACAACATAAAAACTA
Source organism: Nelusetta ayraudi (assembly GCF_046127955.1). Taxonomy (NCBI): domain Eukaryota; kingdom Metazoa; phylum Chordata; class Actinopteri; order Tetraodontiformes; family Monacanthidae; genus Nelusetta; species Nelusetta ayraudi. The sequence goes on along the minus strand of NW_027466069.1, from coordinate 9,254,889 downwards.
AATATTAACATCCAGTTTAGGGATTTTTTTTTAAGACCTTTGTTTTATTTACCCGCAATAACTGAAAGGTTCTTGAAATATAAGTAAGCCTGGCGATGTGCTGTGACAAGTTCCAAACATGCTGTATAGTATAGTACCTGCCAGCTGTTGCTCTGTGATGATTTTGGAGTGAGCTATATTGTCCGTGAGGAATCCCAGGCGATTGGGGTCTTTGAGGCGTGAGGTCATACTGTACAGTAGCGTCCCCATCGGTTTGGCCACGCCCGCAGACCCACAGGCGTTCAGCGCCTGGTGAAACCGTGAGGAAACCCAGAATTACCTGTTAACTTGTGATGGGAGGGGGGAGGAATGCGTGTCAGGAATTAAGAATTGAACGACAGTGGTGGAAGAAGATAAAAAGACGGCCATGGCAAACACGCTATCAAAGGGGCTGCAATCAGCAACCTTCGGAATATGAACATGAAACGTAATAACGAAAGTGGGGGGGGGGAGCAGCCTGGCAATTAGTCAGAACAAAACTGATGGGAATATTTCCAAATATGCAACAATACCCGGACAACGAGCAAAGTTTAAAAAAAAAAAAAAGAAAGAAAGAAAAGTGAAGAAGAAGAAGAAGAAGAAGAAGAAGAAGAAGCACAGCAAGTGAGCTATATAAAGCTGCACATGACAGCTTCGCTTTTCTACAGCTGTCCCTCCGGTGACAAAAGTTGCTTCACTTTTCCGGCTCCTACCTGCTTGATGGCGTCTCGCAATGAGGAACTCAGCGCCTCATTTTTAAGCGTCTCTTTCGCCTTCTGCTCGCTGAGCCCAATGGAGGTGAAAAGGGCCAAATTATCTGCCATTTGTTCGCCGTGTTCAAGGAAACACACCGCCAGTCGCCTCGTCCTTATGCAGAAGAGAGAGCCCGCTTCCGGTGTGTCCCACAAGGGTTGAGATACGGGAGAAGCTACCAATAAGGGCTTGGCGGGCACGTACTGTACTGCCCAATCCAACGGAGGTTAACGCCCGTTTCAAGCGAGCGAGCCTTTCAGAAGATGTTTTGATGGCAGAAAGGCAGGACTAGACAGCCTATTGGTAGAACCCGTAGATGCTATGCCGAGTTTTGCTATCCTGTCAAGAATCGCTCTCAAGTCGCGAGAGCAGAAAGCAGAAAATAAGTGAAATATAATTTGGCAACAGAAGAAGCAGAAGAGCGTCCAGTCAGCATGTGGATGAGAGGACTTCCCTCTGAATATTTGACTAAAGTCAGGTCTTAGTGATGGCAAGGCAGCGGATGCTGCTGAATAAAAGTATACCACATTCTACACGTTGTCTATAGACAGTTTATCATGTATTCAAATCGTTGCCAGTAAGCCAGTGAATTCTAAATTAAAAGTACAGATAACTTTGTACTAACAAAATAGTTAATGAACCCCAAGTATTATGTAGGTTATGCTTAAGTGTGCGCACTCCCGTCGACGGTAATCGGATTCTCGGCAGGAATACAGATTTTGGCATAACGCCTCACTCAGCGCAACGTTGCATCAGAATGACGCTTGATCTATAGACTGTCTCCTTCATTTATTGAATTGGAAGTGATTGTTTTTAAACGTATGTAATCAATATACATTTATTTATTTATTTATTTATTTTTTACCGTTGCCAGTGTGATTTACAAGTATAGTCAACATTCTGTAGGTTGTCCCACAACTTTAGTGGAGGTGTGTAACGCCGCGTAATGTCTCTGTTGTCCATTTAAAAACTCCGCGAAGTTATTTACGTTATTTGAGAACGTTTTTATAAGACTTTACAAATAGTGGTGTCAGTGCCATGGATGCATTACAAGAACGATTAGTTTGGAAAATATTTTTACGTCGAAATAAAAAATAAATAGTCGCTCATGTGGATGTATTTACATCCACATCGGCGTCCGTAGTTAGGGGGAAATGACGTAATCAGGAAGTAGGCGGAGTGAGCCTTAAACTTCGAAGTCAGCAGTGAGCTGATACGGCTGATGTTTTTATATATAACCTTGTAGGTCAGTATATCTGTCGTTGGATATCTGTATGTAAAAGTACCGTGATTTGTCACCCAAACATTGACTGGAAAACATCGACATAGTTATGGCCAAACACGCCGTGTTGTCATCGGGGGCAAAAATGTGGAGGTGTCTGCCCTGTGCCAAGTCTGAACTGCGCCTGGATCTTACCCTTGCGTGTGGTCAATCTTTTCGGTATGTTGCTGAGCTTGTATGCATCACGATTGCTAAGAGGTTGTTAATTTTGCTATAAATTAACTGCGTCGTGTGTCATATGTCATGTGATACACGATTGTACTATCAATGCGCACTGATCATCAAAGCAAATATTTCACCTGTTACCTGTGTGACCCTGACACTGAATGAATGTCTCATGAGTGAGTTCATCGATTGAAATCTGTGTCGTTCAGGGTCAAAGTCTCCTTACTACTGTGGACATTCTGTTATATATTAACACCAGTAATATAAGTATGTATTTTGTTTAGTATGAATGAACGCAGTGCAAGGTATAATCATGATCTTTAATGATTAGTTGGAAATACAAACGCCTTAGTGCTTTAAACCAACAGATTGTAATTTATTTTGCGTGATGCAAGTCCTCTATGATTTTATTTACGTTATCGTAAAATACACACATTTTCTTAATTCTTAATCTTTATTTCAAAAAAGAAAGAAAGAAAAGAATTAAACCAGATACAGATTCAATTATTTGTGGAAACAAATCTTTTGTATTAACTGATTTATCCCATTATGTATTCAAATGTTAATTTGTCATTTTTCTTCATTTCCATATTGGCAATATCAATGCATAAAGGAAGGAAAATATTTAAGGGAACAAACATTGAATATCTATAATCCAATCCAATTTGGTATGGGTTTTTTTTTTCTACCTAAACTATAAATGTTACAGGTGTTGCTGATTATACTATGTAAATTGGAATGTGTGGAAAAGAGACCTCTGTATTGCCTCACAGATGGAGAGAAACAGCAGACGGCCACTGGACTGGAGTGATGGGAGGACGAGTTTGGACTCTGACCCAAACAGAAGATACCCTTTGGTACCATGTGTACAAAAATCAGGAATGTCCTGGGGAGGAGGGTGACAAGATTGGAATAGCTGCTGTGTCTCCTCAGGTGGAAAATAAGACAGAAAAGAGGTTTAAAGGGATGCTGAAGAAGGAGGAGGATGAGGAGGAGCCAGTGACTGCAGTGCACGGCAGTGTGGAGGAAACGGAAATGCTGAGAGATTACTTCCAGCTAAATGTGAAGCTCGAGGACCTTTACAAGAAGTGGGGAGATGCGGATCCTCATTTCAGACATATTGCCGACATTTTCACAGGTCAATGAATTCTTTGCCTGCACATATGCACAGTATTTACTAATCCAACATTTACCGTATTAACCTGACGGCCTTTCTCATGTCTCCCCAGGTGTGCGAATGCTGCGCCAGGAGCCAACTGAATGCCTCTTTTCATTTATTTGCACCTCTAACAACCACATATCTCGCATCCAGGGCATGGTGGAGCGGTTGTGCCAGGCTCTTGGAACGCCACTGTGCCAACTGGATCAGACGGCGCATCACAACTTTCCTTCCCTGTCTGTGCTTGCAGGTGTGAAATTCTCTCTTTTTAGCATTATTTTTGTTGGTTGTTATTTTTGTTGTTTTAAATACATGCACTGTTACTGAACACCTAAAAGTATTAAGGTGCTTATTTTTTTCATAACATTCGCTCTTCACAAAATAAAAGCAATCCCCTTCTTTCCCTAAATTGTGTTTTTCTTCAATCTAATCGGCAGACAATGGCATCGAGGCGCGCCTCAGGGATCTCGGTTTTGGATATAGGGCCCGTTTCCTACAGCAGAGTGCTAAACAGATACTGGACACCCATGGGCCCCAGTGGCTGGATAGCCTGCGCACCGTGCCATATGTGGAGGCTCGTGATGCTCTGCGTACCCTCCCTGGCGTGGGCACCAAGGTACAGTAAAAGAAAAATATACCCTCTATTTTTTTTAATAGAGTAGTTTCTTACAGAAGCACACATTTTGTCTTCCTGTAGGTGGCAGACTGTGTGTGTCTCATGTCCCTGGATAAGTCTGAGGCCGTACCGATAGACACGCACGTGTGGCAGATTGCGAAACGTGACTACGCCTTTGCGTCTGGAAAAGGACAGAAAAGCATCACAGATAAACTTCACAGGGATATTGGTTGGTTATTATCCTCTTCTGAATGTGGCCTCTTCTGAATCGTGTTTGCATTCTTGAGTTCGCCAAATAACTTTCTTTGTATTTTTGTTTTTACATAGGAGATTTTTTCAGAAAACTCTGGGGCCCTTATGCTGGCTGGGCACAGTCGGTGAGTTTCAACACACTTTCTCTGTCTATGTTGTTGTGGAAAAGAGCGAAGATGCCGATGCAGGAATACTGTGAGAATAAGTAGTTTAATAAACAGACAAATGAAAGGGATCGGAGCTCCGAGGCACAAACACAGTACAACCAACAGAACGGAAGCAATAATTGCAACAGCTCAAATGAATGGGAGTGCGAGTGCGAAGAGGGAAGGAGGAAGGAGGTCTCTTATACACCGGACTGGGAGGGGATAAGATAAGGAAAGAACAGGAGGAGAACAGAGAGAAACAAACAACGACTATTCGATCCTGTACAGGGAATAAGGAGATTCGGGAACAAAGGACCCCATAGAATGACAAGGCCCTAGAAGATGAGCACAGCAGTGGCAGGCCATAAAACAAAGTGAATACGATGCGTATAGGTTAGCAGATAACAGAAGACTACTATATGGTAACTATAGTCATGAGCGCCTATGCGTCATGAGCCCTACATATAATCAATATACATGTGGCATGATGGCCATACGCCTACTATGATTCTACCAGATTACACGTGCTACTAGTGATCATACAATATAAACCAAGACAAGAATAGCACAAGAATACTTTTCCATTACAATGTTTTTCTCTTTTGATATTTGCTATAGTTATTTTATGTTAAATATTCTATTTCAGGTCTTGTTCTGTGCTGACCTCAAGAAGTTCCAAAAGCTAAAAGAAATGCCCAGCGCAAAACATCTGCAAAAAGAAGAAAATGATAAAGCAGAAATAAGAATTGTTGGCAAAAAAGCAAAAATCAAAGAAGAAGATAACAAGCCTGTTAAAATCATGAAAACCAAGTCAGCACGTCACAAAAAATAAAATCTGTCCGTATAGAAGTGAATGGATTAACGTGCATTCAGAAATGTTTTTTTTTGTAATGTGTTTTTATATTAAAGACATTATATATTTTCTAATTTTGTGTGTATTTTCAGAGAAAGGTTCAAGCTGTATAATCTTCTTTCTAAATGTTTGCCTTTTCTGATCTCAGGTCTGCTAAATGCTGCTAGAAAAGGACACTAGGTGGCAGTGTGACCAAAAAGTGCACCAAAATAGTAGGCCATTTGCTGAATTGAAAAAAATGAGAAGAAATGCAGGTTTATGTGACTTCTGATTATTGATACATCAGATGGCAATATGTCATAGCATCTACATATGCGTGTGAGTCATAGCTGTCCATTTGGCACATTTAAAATCGTATGACAGCAGTTTTATTTTGAAGTACTATTTTTCATTTATAATAAGATGTTTTGCCTGGATGGCTGTGTATAATTTGACTTGCATTATCTTTCTTTCTTTCTTTCTTTTTTAAATGCCAGTGGAGTTATCTAATGGGACCTTTTGGGGTGACATGTGACTCTGCTTTGACCTATTTTAGACCCTTTAGTGCAGGATTTAGTCACATCTAATTCATTTTCAGTTGTGAAAAATCACCCTCATTTATTAAGGGTCTACATGACTTGCCAGCTTCCCACTCTATCTCGTGTTAAAATCAATTCTCGGCAACATGGAGGGAATGAGCAGGTGCGTCACGCGTGCAGCTGTTGCACTGTGTGCATGTCTGTGTGGAATACTCACACCCCTGGAGGTTGTTTATCGTCGGTATTTTGTGCAGCCATGTGAGTTAATGAAAATGTGAGTCAGCTTTCATCCGGTCTTCCGTTGGGCTGGACAGAAACTGGGGCTCAGCTTTAGGGCAGAGTCACAGTGAAGAGGAAGAATAAGCAGATCAAAAATAGACTGAGAACAGAAAGGCAGAGGTGAAAGTGGGCTGGGGGTTGGAGACATGGAGGTGGGGGAGTACGAGGGCATGTGCAGATGCATGTTGACACACAAAGATGCAACTCCCTCCTCTCACAACAGTGGCCTTTGGATTATATAAGAGATGGGTCTCAGCTTGTGTAGCGCCCTCAGGAATTGCTCATCTGAAAAGACAATTTGTATCATACATGTGCGGACACTGGGGGGCGCTACATCTTGACAGATTGTCACAAGTGACACATATAGGAGATAATGTTGACATAGATCGGAACTTCTATTGACTGGTGCTTGTGCGCTCAAAATAAAGTGGACTCAGTCTTTTATTTTATTTCATAGCCAGTTGACTTCCTTCATGCGTAAGAAGGTGGGAAATATGAGAAAGGTTGACTTGAGATTGCAGCTTCTAGTTGTGCTGAACAACAACAGAAAAGGGAGACACAAATACTGAAGAGCTTAACACCATATGAATCCAGTGGATAAGAAACACTTCACCTTGTATGCACGATATTTACAAATAAAGGTTTTAAATATTAAATCCCCCTTTGAACACATGAGCACATTGATACTGTTTTGTCTGCCGCTGATTAAATATTACTAGTAAAATCATAAAACTTTTAGTCCTTTGTCAAAGTCCATCCTCATGTGACATCAAAGCAGACTTTATAGCACGGTGATTGTGCTGAAGGTTTTGCAGATCAAGGCTTTGTCTAATCTCATGTGCAAGTTTGAAAAACACACAGTCGTGAAAAATATTGGCAATCATAAGTTGGGTTACAAAAAAAACAAACCATTTTTTTTTCCTCATGCAGACTGGGTATACTAAGACTGATTCATGGTATTATTGTTAAGTTGTAACAGATGTACTGTATAACTGTGTCTTTTAAAAGAAGGTAGCATAAAACAGCATAAAACTAAAACAGATATTTGGTTCATCTTAGATGTGGTTGAAACATAATGCTGCTGGGTCTGGTGGTGGGCAGCCTCAGTGACAGGGAGAACTGTCCCCACACGCAAGTCTGTCTTCGGGGGCCCTGAATTGGGTCGATTTTCTCTTTTTTTTTCTTCTTTTGGTGTCTCACCATATGCTCGGGAAAAGGCCACAATGAGAAAGACTAAGAGCACAGAAACAAGCAAAGTTGATCATAAGCTTTGTAATGCCGCCAACACTGAGGTTTTGGCTGTTGCAGTTTCATTATCCAATCCATTGCCACAGCAGTCAACACCAGAGTGATAGAGTTTCTTCTTGGGAATTTGCACCTTGTATTTGATCTACCGATGATAAAACTCTCAGGCTGCAGAGGGTTTTAAATAAGATAGCCAACCTAACAGCTCAAGATAAGCAAGTGTGCATGCACAAACTCAAAACCTGAAACACATGTTTCAAGAAAAATTTAATCCCCCCGCCCCCCAAAAAAAGAGTCGATGGAGCAACGTGAAGTGGTCAGAGTTGAGATCTGGATGAGTTCGCTCTCTTTCCAAACAGAGCATGTTGAGACAGGACTGACAAAGCTGTGTGCTTGTCCAAAGACTCCTCCAGGAGTTGGGATATTGTTTGAGGCTGTCAGATGAATCAGAAGCCCTCCGGTTAAAAGGATTACGGTAATCTTATTACAGTAGTAACACAATCATTTCATATCGGTACTGCGTCGGGGACGGCAGCAAGTCGCACACCAAAAGACACACACGCACAATTACACACAGACTGTGGCACTTCTGAAATCTGAACCAGTTTGAGGAATTCACCGAATTTGTACACATTTGTTTCATTTGGATTGACTGGTAATCGCCCGCGTATAGAATATTAGTCATAATCCATGTGCAATTAGGCGATTACCGCCTTGAAACCCGCTGCTGCCTCTCCTGCTGGCTCAGTAGTAATGTAATGGCATTAAGAAAATCCTCTGAGCTGCAACGGGTTATTTTGGGACTCAGCTGTACCGTGCAGACAATGCAAAGGCACCGACACACAGAGTCACACAGAAACAGAGACGTGGGATGTGATGGAATGGGACGGAGGAGAAACGTCTCTTCTGCTAATGTTTTCCAAGCAGCGTTGCATGATTGCCCGCATGTTTAGTTTAGAGTAGAGCTGCAAGCCTCAGCAGCAGCATGTCCGAACTGGCAGGTTGGGAATTAGATAGTGGCTATCAGCAGTGTTGGCGAGTAATGTATTACTAAGTAATCCACTACTGTAATTAAACTACTTTTTTGTAATGGAGTAATAATGTAAAGGGATTACTGTGGCAAAACTGGTCATTGTATCGTAATTACTTTATCAAGTAACGATTCCATTACTTTTGTGAAATATTTTGCAAGCTAAAAATGTCTGAAATTTAGAAAAACAATATTTGTTATTTAATCTTCCGTCATCATCTTAGATTGCCTTTTTAAGGAGTAATCAGTAATCAGTAGTTGGATTACTTTCATAGAGTAATCCCAGCGACACTGGCCATCAGACAGGTTGGGGGGACATGTTGGCAGAGAGTAAGCGAGCAACTGAGGAAACAGTTTCAACTTGAACTCAGGGTGTCCTGCTCGCCTTCACGAGCCCTGGTTGGAGGGCATGATGGAGGAGAGGCAGGTATAAGGTTTCACACGCAGCTTTGCTCCCAGCAGCTCCATTGTCCGCAGTTGCTGCACCACTCACTCTGCCACCACCAGAGGGGTGCCTCGACAGTCACTCCTGTCCTGACACACCTCCCGGCCCAGACACACAATATGCTGTGGGAAAACTCATTTACGATATTCAGTTCTGGGATGCGGGGGGGAAACCCACAGGTACAAGTTTCGGTACGTGTCGCCATGATGTCAACGCCGGTGTCGTCACATTTCTGCCGGGCATTTGTCGGAACAGGTCGTCCTTGAGTTGGGATGGCAGAGCCACGGTGAGCAACCTGACGGTGCGTGCCGGCGGCGGCGGCGGCGGCGGACTGGAGGGTTGCGTAACACGAGCGTGCCCGGCGGTAGGTTGCAGCCGCTCGTCGGTTTATCCGCTTGTGAGGGGGAGGAGGGGGAGGAGGAGGAGGAGGAGGAGGGAAAACTGAGAGGGAGGGGAGCGATGAGGAGAGAGATGGAGTGGTCGGTAGGAGGGAGGGAGGGAGGGAGGTTCGTCTTGTGAACGGGCTCCAGAGGCTGCAGAGCGCCACCTCGCCGCGCCTCATGACGGTTGAGGAAAGGTTTTCTCTTCCTCTTCCTCTTCCTCTTCTTCTTCTTCTTCTTGTGAGTCGCGGACCGTCCTTCGCTTCACGAAGCTGACGCGACATGACCTAGTCCTCTGACGTCGCTGCTGCAGCGGACGCTACTAGGAGGCACGCAGGTATGTCATATCATATGGATAGTAGGTTGGAGGGACGGACGGACGGACGGACGGGGGGGGGGGGGGATTCACGGCTATACGGCGCTTTTCTTTGCGGGGCGGCCACGCTTTGCGCAGTGACCCAACGTGACGTCGCCCTCACCTGTGCGTCACACGCGACACCGGTGGCGACGTTGAACCAACCCGAGGGAGTTCGTTGTAGCGCGACGATATTTATTTATTTATTAATGTTATCTTTCGCTCTTGATATTTATGAGTCTCATTTTTTTTTTAATTTATTTTTTATTTTTATTTTGCTTTGTGTTGTCAAGGGTAACGGCGGCTCGTGTTCCCATCTTGTGGAATCTTGCGCAGGACTCATTTTGTTTCGCTTCGTCATAGGCTTTGGCTGCTCGCTCGTGACCAGCGTTTAATAACGTCCGCAGGTGAGGTTGCGTCCGTATTTAATATTTTAGTTATGGGGGGGGGGGGGGGGGGGGTTGGAATAGTGCATTATAATTGTAATGTTGTAGTGAAACTCTGTTGCTGCCCATAGCAGTGTGTCAGTTAAGCCTCCAGTTCCTGCTACCTTTCACTTTGTAATGATGTGAAGGTTCCAATATTGGGGCATAGAACTTTGAATACGGTTTCGCGTTCCCCCTGCGAATGTATCTGTTTAATTTGTTTATTATTATGTTGAATGAAAAAAATGTAGCGTCATTGCCACAAGAGAGTAATTACCATCTGGAAGCAGCAACAAGTAGTGATGCTAGTTACCATCAAGACAGGTAGGGCCCATCCTATACAAAGATCACTTTAAAAATTCACCTCGACTCAGAGTCTCTGGCTTGTCACCAAACTACTTGCTTGACTGTTTAGGGTTTCTATTGCCCGAGCACATAGTTCTGGAAATATGCCCTTTGTGATGTCACAAGCTTTGTAAACAGATTTTGTTTTGTGGAGTTCTATGCAGTTAAATGATCATTCAGAGCTACTTTACTGTAGTTTAGAATGAAAAGTCGCTATCTGAAAATTGTTACAACGTGGTAGGTACCTCTTCTTTCATGATAAGCTTTGTTGTCACCTGGCTTCAGCACATGACGCCTTAGAAGCGAGCCAGAGCGGGTCACGGGCATGTTGTTTTGGCTTTAATTAGCAGACTTGTGCTGCCACTTGCTATCTCTTTATTTATTTATTCAACTGATTGGACTGTGGAAACATACCTCTTTTTTTTTTTTTTCTTTAGGATTAACACAGTATTCTGCATTCCTCACAGCTCGCAGGTGTGCAAGGTCTTGCGCTTGTGCACGTGTTTAGGCCTATTTGCAAGGATTAATTAGTCTCAACATGTAGCAACAACAGCCGCAGTCTGGATTCACCTGTTCCGCATTAGGATTTGAACTGGTCCCGTGAGGCTGGACAGTCGAAACAGGGGGTGTTGACAACATGCACAGGCGGATCTGATCCAAAGTGCTACTGGATTTAACACAGATCCTCGCCAGGCAATAGAAACAACAGGCCCTGATCCACTGACTCATTACAGTGGATCCCCATGTATTTGTAAGGCAGCTCAGGGGAGATTTTCTGCCTGTGTTGATGTTGTGTAATAAAACCAGGACGTAACTCGCTGATGGTCCATATAGTGGTGTTTCAGGTGTAACAAATGGCCTACTCTAGGGTTTGAGATCACTTTAAAGAGAACAGTTTACTCAAATGTGAAGCCACACACTTTTTAACCAGGCAGCGCAGCTTAAAAAATACCATCCAGTTAACAGTCATAACAAACTCTCTGGTGCAGGCTGTACTGAACCGCCTGAACAGTGGAAAATAAAGCATAAATCAGGACATAGCACCATAGCTCAATCCACTCAGAGGTCCTGAGGGCTTTTTACGGTGATGGAGCTTCATGGGTGTCCCCAGCGCTGTCCACTAAATGTCTTATTGCAGTTGGACTTTATTCTCTAAATGACATTAACACAAAGTGCTCACAAAACTGGTGATTGCTTTACCACGCAGCACCTAGTGTGTGGCTTTTTAATTGCCCTCCGGCGCAACACTGTGACACTCGCGGTTTAAAGTGGCACTTTGGTGAAAACCAAGTCGCAGGGCAACGCTTCACGACTCTTACTTGCGATGCCTGTAATGTGTTTTCACTGTGCGCTTTTTGTGGCTTCGCACGGTTTAGCAGCTGTCTCGTTCGCTCACCGCGCTGTCTCTCAGGGTGCGTTTGTGGGAAACGTCTGGGCGCTAATTTGAAATTTTAAAACACGTCTCGATTCATCGCTGACACCCGCCTCTCACCGTGCACTCTCTCACAACTGATGGCTATCACATGCCAACGTGCAAAGCCCCCCCCCCCCCCCCCTCCGTCTGCAGAGCAGCGGGCCGTTCCTGTCATGCTGTGTACTGTGTGTGGCGGAGTCACAGGGCACTTGGAGCGCCTCGCCCCTCCACGCTGACCTTCAGCCTTTGATCTGCGGCCCACATGAAGGCGTGACATCGCTCAAAGATTTTGTGGGGCTCAGCACTTTCGAGCCGGACGTCGTTTTCGACGTCTTAAAAAGCGCGGACGGCGGCTTCTTGGGTCTCTTCTCTTCGTGTAGCGGGAACTCGCCATGTGGCCGGTTGCTTCACTCCAGTTTTACACTCCCCTTCGGCAGTGGGCCACTGCCAGGGAGGCATCTTTAACAGGCGTTGGTCTGTCTTGGAAGTTTTTAGTCGAAGGATCATGTTTAAAGTCGGGCGACCTCGCCTGCAGAAGTTTCTCACAGAGCCCCTGTGTGTAATCTGTATGGATATAAATCACTTTCCCCTCTGGTTATTAGGTTTCTTTTTCTCTACGGCAGCTATGAGTGAAATAAGGAAGAGTGCATGATGGGATCTTTATTTGCTCCATGCGTTCTTCTAAGGTGTGGAATTTTTCAACGGTCAAACCAGCACCCCCACCCCCCCACGCCCCACTACACGCATACCAAGTTAACCACACATGCTCCCTCTCCCATTTCCCCCTTTCTGTTTCTCTCTCTGTCCCACATACACACAAATTGACATTCATACACTGCTTCACACTCTCACAACTCGCCTTACATAGCGTGGCACAAGCAAGTTATACATTGGCCAGTAGCGCTGCACCGTTGGGTCCGAGGAACCGGCGTTGCAGTGCAGAGGGCCCTCTGCAGATTTATTCTGTTGTCTCTCGCGCTCTTTATCTTACAGGCCATCCCTGGCTTGTCTTTGCCTTTTGTCTGTTCATTCCTGCTGTCACTGCAGATTTTCTACCTCTCCTCTCTCCTCGCGATCAGATCGCCAGCATCAATTCACACTGTTTTTCTTTTGGAAGGAGTTATCTTTCTCTGTTTTGCTCTGTCCCAATCATGCGTTTCCTCGCCCTCCATTAACGAGCTCCTCTTCCCAGCCTTGTCGGGCGTGAGCGAGCACGGCCGTTAAATTCTGCTCATTAGAGATCCACCTTGACGTTGGGCAAGAGTCAGCTCAGGACAGGGCACTCTGTCAAAGTCACGGACGCGTAATCTCATGCACTCACACACATCACAGGCATGCGGCCACACTTTTTTCATACGTTGATAGGGGCTGGAGCCCGGCCATTTTTAGCCACACTGGCTAAAAGTATGATGTCCGTGACTGAAATATCGCAGCAATGTATATATATATATATGTATCTTTTTGGATGAGTTGCATATTTGGTGATTTTTCTGTTTTAATCAACTGTAGTACAGAACTGGAATCAGTTTGATTTTTTTGAGCACAAGTAAGAATTTAATAACATTACCATCAAATTTAGCTTTATTAGTACGTGATTCTAATTGTTGCAGTGATATGTGTAACTGCGTAATTACAGCGTAGTAATATTCCCTGTGAGCCTGTCAATACCATGAAGCGCAACTCATTGTTATCTATAGCTGCAGCCATATACTAACAATTTAATGAGTCTGCTAATGTAATTCAATGAGTCAAGTATCAGAATTTTTGTCTCCCATTCAAACTCTTTTTTTTTTCTTTTTTTTTTTTTTTTACAAATGCAGATTTCAAATAGTAATATCAGTGCAGGATAATTTAACAAATGAATGTTACCTTAACACAGGAAACATTTTTTAAATGTATTCAGCTGTGCGACAAAGTCACTATGTGCACTCTTCCAACAAAAGAACAATGTTAACAGCTGTTTTCATAAACAAAAGATTTGCCTTTTTAAAACCTGAGACTTTGTAATGTTTGCCTGGGGGACGTTCTGGTTGACATTAAAAAGGCTTGTGCCTTGTCATTGTTTGGATAAGTGTACCACAGACAAATCATTGCTGAAAAAAAAAAATCATCAAAAAAAGATTCATGCTTTTTGAAAACAAACTCTTGCGTGATGGTTGAAATATTCAGCCAAATGAATGTACATTGTTCTCTGCCACATTATTTGGAGGAGGAACATTCCAAGAAACAACTGTTTATTTTACCAGGCTTAAAACTTCAAGAGTGACCTGGCTGAGAAGACAGCATAAATCAATGTACAGTGTACAGAGAACAGTTGGCACATACTAAACTGGAGAGCCCACTAGCTGGTAGACATGCTCTGAAAACCTTGATACAATAAACATTTGGCAGTTTACAGGACTCAGATGTTACAAAAACATTTGGGGGAAAAATTGGAGCAGTTACCGTGACCGAGTGAACTAAGCTGTTTTGTTTTGTTCTTAAAGAAATTATCTGAATTTCCCAAGAGTCACCAAGTCTGATGTGAAATTTAAAACACATTTTCATTAGTCAGAAGCCAATGTACTTGCATTTTAATATGAAACCTCTTGGCAGAAGACAACTTGGGAAGATAAGTAGGCAGGGGGCTGTTTTTCCATTTGAAGAGATCATTCCTTGGATTCATAAACATTAAATACCAGATTGAGCAAGAGCATTAATCCATGACTGTACACACTGATGCAGCTGCTGTTGCACTGAGTCATCTGACTGCCTAACATATCTATAATGTCGCAAGGAGTTTATAGTAATTGTGATATTGTGGCCTGCTGCTGCTGCATTGGATATTAACTGTGGGCATTTCCTGCTCTGGATAAAGGAAGCATTGTGTGAATCATAGTGACGACATTTACACAGCATGCTGCACCCAACTCCAAAATGAAATGCAGAGGGACATGTCCCTCCGCCCCGAGGGGCCAGAGCATGATAAAAATACTCTGAGTGAGCACGCACCCATCTGCCTCCTCCCTATAGACAGGGCAGAGGACATTCTGTCTAATTTGCGAGTGTCTTCACTGAGCAGATAGAAACGAATGAAGGATTGAGAGCATGCAGCACTGCCAAGACCAATCCAGCTGTTTATACAGGTCTGCATAGTCTCTATAGAGAGTAGGTGGAAAATAAAGTAACAAATGTTGCTCTGTTCCGGGGAGTAGTAGTATTGGTAGTAGAAGTAACAGTGTATTTCAGTCTGCTTAGTGGAGCCGTGATTCAGCCTAAACCTACTCCATTTGTGCTAGCGCAATGGAAACATTTTGTCAAGCGGCCTAAATAAAGTCAAGAAAAATATCGTCAATGCTGTTTGTGAGAGAGAGAGAGACTGTGGCCGTGCTGAGATGAGATCAGTGCCTTAAACTTTTAAAACAAACAAAATGTATTCATTTAGTGAAAGTTCCCTCAACATTATGTTGAATGCCTTACGATGCTCGTTAATCTCCAGCGCCCTCTTTTGTAACACAAACATGTCCTCTAGATTACTTTGGATCGCGAGCGTGGTATGGTTGCTGAAACTGCAATTTGTCAATAGCCAGGTTGTTTAACTCTGGCTGCCAAGGAACGCGCACCTGCCACTTAACCTCTGAGGAAACTTGGCACAAGCTTTCTGGGAATGGCCGTGTCTTCACTTGGAGCCCCAACAAACATGCTAAAACATGGTTTCCTCATGACCTACCTGTCATTCTTCTTAACCAGCTACCCCAAACATCCCATTCATCTATGGCCTACACCAATCACTATAGGTCTATCCAGTCTGCTTCACCTGCCATTATACCCTCACATGTCAACCCCATTATTTCCCCCTACTGCCTTCTAATAATAATCATAATAATAACAATAGTATATTTTATTAATCGTCACCATTCAGCCATTCAAGATTGCAGTACAATGAGTAACAACATTGAAACATACACTCAAAACTACAAAAAGACAGAGAGGACAGAAGAACAGGTTAAAATGCAACTGACTCATGGAGAGAGAGAGCAGTCCTAAACAGAGATGGGCTTTGAGTGTGGATTTGAAGAGTGGAAGTGAGGTGATTTTTCAGGTAGTGAATTCCAGAGCCGTAGGTGGAAGTATGCAGACCGGGCCAGGTTATTGATGTGGGATTGTAAAGATAAAGCTCTGTCGAGGACGACTCTTGACCCGCAGGGAGGGGAAACAGAGCAATTGTCAGTGGTAAGAGAGAAGCTGTCAGTTTTGGAACGTGTTGACTTGAACTTTAGTTTCACCGTCTAATTTAAGGACATTTGACAAAAACCAGGATTTGATTTTTACCGTGCATTCGACGAGGGAGGAGAGTGGGAGGTTGGAAGAGGGTTGATTGGTGAGGTAGAGCTGGGTGTCCTCTGCATAGCAGTTGAAATTTATGCCATATTTGGGAAAAAATATTGCTAAGGGTAAGGAGGTAAATGATGAAGAGGAGGCGCCCTGGGACAGAGCCCTGGGGCATACCTGAAGTAACAGTGGAAGTTTGGGATTGGAAAGATTTACACTGATCCTCATGAGCCTCTCCACTTCCATCTATCTTATCGTAGCTACATAGCCTTCCCGCAGGTGTGCTCCCACTCCTTATCTCTGCGTACATAAATCCACCTTATCTCTCTCTCCTCGAGTCTCTCTTTTCAACCTTTACTTAGCAAATAGCCGCTAAACTGTGGCGGACGTGCGGAACCTGGAAGAAAAGACGCAGATTAACGCAGAGATTTGGATTGGCAAGCGGCCGACCCGACCGAGAGCTGAGGAGGTGGCCGAGACAGGAAGAAAAACAAACATGGAGGCTACCGTGGGTGGAGAGCGAGATATTCCATTTTTACTACTCCACTCATTGACGGCTTTTTTCCCCTCCTCAGCCGCTCATGTGTAACATTGAGCAGGAAAATAAGGATCTCAAGGGCGAGCTGTGATTCCACATGTTGTGCGCTGCTAGCGCCACATGCCTGTTTGCACTGTGATTTCCTGCCGAGGGACCGGTTCCTTGCACTTTCGCACATACTTAATTTTTTTTTCCTTCACCCGGCCAGTCGCACACCTCTCATGCACATGTGCTCATGAGATCCACATGCCAGCTGCACTGTGTTTTTGAAGGTCTCTTAATGTCGCAGCCAGGAGTGAACATTAGGTGAGTCACCAGACGCAGAATCAATTCTTCCATAGGCGCCGCTTTCTATTTCTGGGTTTTTTTTTCCTCCCAGTGTTTCACATTATCTTGTCCACTTTCCAAACTTACCGACTGCTGTGAGTCATAGGGGGAGGCTGCATTAGTCGGGAAAGGTTGAAGAAAAGGAGGCTTTTCATCACGTAGTGCACATTGAGGACACGGCAGCTGCCTAGATGACTTGTAGGATTGTGCAATACTCAAGTGCCCCGGGGGCTTCTTTGTGTCGGGGGGGATCTCTGAGTTTCACCACCCACAGCTCCCGGCGTCCGTGCGTGACTCAAACACGGCGAGCAGAAAAGAGTCGAGTCTCGCTGTGTGAGGCTGAAAAGAAAAAGTCCAATCATTGCAGTGAGAGGGGGAATCTGCCACCGAATTAAACCGTCCGTGACTCCTTTTTATTTTTATTTTTACGGCCTGATCATTTTAGGAGTGCAATTGTGATGTAATTTACAAGCTGGACTTTTTCCTTTGTGTGCGCCAGCTTGAGTTTTATGCCATGTATCCTGAAACCATACACCTCACCACACCCTGTGCGTTTGCCGACTTTATGCTGCTAAAGCCTTGCGGGAGTGTCACTGACCTTCCCTCCCAGTCAGCATAAGCATGGCTACGGCACACATGCCTGCCACGGTGCTCTCCTTTAATGTACGCTATGCGATGGATGAACTAGCGGTGGATCACAGATACAACTAATAGACAAGTGAATGGCGACGGACTGTGCCGTGGCTTTTGTTGTGTTTCTTGCATTGCTGTGTAAAAGACAAACCTTTTTCCTCTCTCGACAGTTGAAAGGATGATGTGACCCGTGCAGCCTGACGGACCAGTGACTCACAGGCACAACCATGGCTGCCATGTGTCTTTTATCCCTGGGCTTCCTCCTCCTCCTCTCCTTCCCCCATCCTTCAGCAACCCAGACCATCACTGACTCCTCCTCCTCCCCCCATCTGGATCTGCCAACCAAGCAAACTGGGATGATATGGCCGTCTTTGCCCCCCAGAGGGCGAAGCGACGTGCCGATCCGGGCGACCGTCAGGGGTCGACTGACGTCTGCAAATTCAGTGCATCAATGGCATGAGGGTCCGGCTCCGACCGCGCATTCCGCTCCTTCGTTTAAAACTGTCGCTCCGAGGCAGAACAGCAGCAGCGCCGTCACCGGGACCCAACCAACTTCACCCAGGGCCAGGACTGACACAGCTAGCTTAGCACTTAGCAAGGCTTTCGGAAAGGCCCTCGCCACTGCCAAAAGCTCAACTCCGTCTCCGCCCACCTTTCCTCCATCCACCGCCGCCGTCTCCGCAGGCGACGAGCCCGTTACGACAGGCAATGCGGCGGAGGAACCAGTCAAACAGGGTGACGACGATGAGGATTTGCAGCCGGTGGGATCGGGTGACTATCTAACTGTGACCCTCGTGGAGGAGGATGACTCACCTGCCCCACTGTCGACCCTCGGCGAAATGGCGCAGTATCAGCCCCCGGTGCAGACGGTGACTTCCAAAGTGACGGATGTCAAAACGAAAACGACACCTCAGATCTCTGTTGTGTCCACAGGTAAAAATGACACGGGCTTTGTTATCACCGCTTTATGACTGTAAGTTAACTTCACATCCAATCCTGAATGTCTTTTTTATTTAATTTTTTTTTCAGGTGAACCGACAGCAAACGCTCCCTCGGCTGGCAGAGATACTCCGAAGCAGGACTTGGCTCCTGCCACATCGGCTCCATTAATTTCTAGCACCACTACTCGCCTGCAACCAGCAGGACTGCCAGTCACTGCCCGAAGCAGCACCACAGCAACAACAGCAACAACAGCAACGACGACGACCACAACAACAACAACAACAACAACAACAACAACAACACAGCGAGAAACCACGACGACTACTGCTGCAACACAAAAGGCTTTGAGAACAGCCTTAGTCTCGACAAATCAGCCCCCAGAACCCACTGTGCCCAGAAGAGCAAGCACCGCATCACGGCCGTCACCGACAGGTATGAAAAAGGAACGTTTAGTCTGGCTAGTTTTGATAATGTCTTTCGTTCTTTGATAACCTTAAATGGAATGGTTTTTCCAGCTGGACTGGCTGAATCTCAAAATCACTTCAAAGGAGGGAAAACTCAGTCAAAGGTTTCCATGGAAAGTGGGCCGTCAATTGTGTGGGTTAGAGCAGGAGGTGAGGCGGAGGAGCAGAAACGTCCCCGCGTTGAATTGCAGCCAGGGAAAGACAAGAGAGGAGGACAAGATGAAAGCGGACCTGAAAAAGAGCCCGTTGGGAGTAGCGATGAGGAAGCAGATTGGGGGCTGCTGGGAGTGTGGTGGACGAAAAGGTACAGGCCGGCAAAAAAAAAAAAAAAAAAAAATGCAGGCAGTGGGAACCGTAATGAAAACCAGCTGCACGGAGAAAGAGACGAGGGAAGGGGATGGAAAAGTAAATGGAAAAGGAAACGCCTGACACACAGGGCAGTCGCTTAGATACCATAACATCTTAATGACTTTTAAATACAAACGATCCCGCTCGGTGAGCACTGTGCAAGCCAAGTATGTCCTCGGTACCTGTTAGTTCCGCGTGCACAACAGTGCATCTCTTGGACTGTGCGTCTGACGGAATAGAGAAAAAAAAGTGTGTTCTGCGCGTGTGTGGGTGGAAGCCTCCGCACGTGTGTGTGTGTGTGTGTGTGTGTGTCCTTAAAAGAAAAAAAAAAAATCCAGGGCATGGGTAGGTCTAAGTGTATCCAGCTGTGAAATGTGATCGGCACATCTGGAATGTGCCTGGATCTTGCCCCCTTTCAAGGAAGAAAAGGAGTCCGAAGAGAGGAAGTAAAACATACCTTTATATAAATAAATAAGCGTGTCCCTGATCTGTTTGCTTAACTCGCCTATATGAGTCTGAAAGTGAAATGTGTGCGTGCGTGCGTGCCGTGCGCGCGTTATGAGGGAGCGAGTCAGGAAGGGAAACACATGTTGGAATGAGCTGTAGCTCAGCGCGGGGCTTCACGGGTGTCTTCTCCAGGTTGCACAGGATGCACTTAGAGTCAGCTCAGAGTTGAGGGGTTTCTGCCGCCGCCTGGAGAAGTGATAAATGGACCCGCGCTTGTCGAGTCGTTTGGTGTTTCCAGGGTGTTGCTGGCAAACGAAAGGTGCGCCCTCCCGAACAAACACAATTATGCTTGCATGGCGGGGAGGGAGGAAGGAGGCGGAAGCGTGAATCGTCGAGGTGCCGCCAAAGCCGCTTCTGCGTCGTGTTAAACTGCCTGCTCGCATGATTGGCATTGTCACGTTCCGGGATGCGTTGTGACACTGTTTTGCGTTACGCAATGTAGCTGTTCATCTTAATTACATAATCTGATCTCGTTAGACACGCGGAGGCCTCCTCAGTCCCAGTGCATGTTTGTACTGCGCGGTACATTTCCTTTGTGTTCTAATCTGGATTATCTGGCGGCACATTGTCGTGTCCGTGCACTGCAGGTTACTGATGCTGTAGTTGTTTATTCCGGGAAAGCGTTTCTTTCTGCGTTTAATCCTGCATTTTAAGGCTGCAGCGGATGAGCAAAGCCACATTAAAAAAAAAAAATAAATAAAGGAAAAGAACTATTAGATGAAGACAGTTTGATTGAGAGTATACAAATTGAACAGTCAGTGCAGGAGTGATTCAGTTGTTACAATCATCTTGAAGGATCCACTCATTTATCTGATGCCTTTGATGGGGATCTCCCCCCCTCTAGTGGTTGTAAAAGGATATTTCATCTATTTTCATTACTGATTCTTAAAACCGCTGACATTTGGAATTGGAATTGGAATGAGCCTTTACTTACACGTACCGGAATAGAAGTGAATTTGTGCAATCCCCGTCCATACATATACAGCGCAGATACAATACGGCAGGGGAGAAGACGGCGCTGTCTTTTATATCGTGGAGCCGACGATGATTATTTTCCTCTTTGTTATTTCAGAGACCTCACCCACCGATGTCACTGGTGCTCCATCTGCGCCCACAAGGTCCACACATCAGGCAGGCGTCGGTCAAAGAAACCAGTCGGTCCTTTTGGGCCACCCTCGCCGAGCTCCCCAGGCCACCCCCGACCCCGACCCCGCCCCTTCCCTCAGCACCGGCGCCGCCTCCAACGCCACACTCCTGTACTGGGGCGACCTGAGCAGGACGCTGGCCGTCGCTTGGGAGCTGCACGTCTACGGCTCGGCGGGCCTCTTCCTCCTCCTGTTCGCGGGCGCCGCCCTCGGCCTCGTCCTGTCCCCCGGCGCCAGCTGCCCCCACCGCGGGGCTCTGGCGCTGGCCAATGCCCTGCTGTTCCTGGCGGCGGGCCTGCGAGCCGCCCTCTTCCTGATCGACCCGTACGGCACGCGGAGGGTCGTCCCCCGCAGCGCCGTCACGGCCGTCTACAACCTGCCCCTGCACCTGCTGGTGTGGTCGCAGGCCTCGCTGGCGCTCCTGGCGCTCAGGGTGGCGGGCGCGAGCCTTTTGCCGCCGACCTTGGAGCACCCCCCCCTGCTGGCCGTGTTGGCCATCTTGCAGTGCACCCTGCTCCTGGCGGCCGACCTGCTCTCCCCGGCGCTGTCCCCCGTGGTGCCCGCCACCCTGCAGGTGCTCTCCCTCTGCTGGGGTTTGGCCCTCTGCCTGGTGTTTGTCTGCTACGTCTTTCCGCGCATACGCCTCAGCCGGCCGCCGATTCCTCAGCCCGCCGCCGCCGCCGCCGAGGAGGCCGGGAGGAAGACTTGGAGGGGGAGCAGGCAGATCGGGGTGATCTTGGCGAGGGTGCTGGCCGTGTGCGCAGTTCTGGGGGCGCTGTGCTGCGGCCTCCACGTTCACGCCACCCTGTGGCTGTACGGGCTGCTCGGAGACTGGACGCGGTTCAACTGGGCGTGGTGGCTGGTGCACTTCTGGGCCCGACTGCTGGAGCTGGCCTGGGGTTTCTCCCTACTGCTCCTCGGCTCCTGGGCGTTTTGGAGGCCACAGTGCTGGCGAGGGAACGAGGGCGGCGGCGGCGCAGACGGCAGAGGGTCGGTAGACCAGCCGTCCCCCGGCCAGTCTGTGGGCTCCGCTCAGAGACACACCTGCTGGTCCAAGATCGTCCAGAGCCTTAGGGGAAAGCCGTACAGAAAGCCGGATAGTAATGGGATGGGAGGAGGTGGAGGAGGAGGAGGAAGCGGAGGCCACGGGGAGGTGCCCAACAACTGTTCCAGCCAGGAACGTTCCGGCGCTGACGTCAACAAGAGTCTGATAAGGAACCACCACCACGAGCAAGTCCCGGTCCAGCCGCGCTGCGTCGTAGACAGCAGCCAGGCCCGGAACTCCCGGAGCCATTCCGCCGAGCGCTGCCTGTCCGACGGCTCCACGGGATCCCTGCTGAGGCTGCAGGCGCTGGGCCGACCCCCGCAGCGCTCGGCCAGCGGCAGCCTGGACCAGGACAGGGACACGTGCCTGTCTTTCTACGAGTTTGACCTGCGGCCCCCGTCCCCCATCGACCTGACCCGCAGCATCGACGAGGCTCTGCACAGGGAGCACCTGCTCGGGGCCGGGAGCTTGTTCCACCCTCTGGACCTGACCTCGCAGTCCCCCTCCCCAGGCTCAGGGATCAGCCCGGGGCCGTGGCTGCGCAGGAACAGCGACCCCCAGCTGCTGTCCGAGAGCAGCGACGCGCCCACGGAGTCCTCCATGCCACTAGGCGGCAGCGTTCTCAGCAGCGTGCCCAGCAGGCAGGTGACCGCTCCGCCCACGCCCTCCCACCAGGGGCACAGGTGGGCCGGGGACATGGTGGGAAGCGTCCCCTCGTCGGTGTCCTGCCCCGTGTCGCTCCACCCATCCCGAACGTCGACGGGGAACCTGGGCGACGACGGAGTGGACGACACCCGGCCGTTCATCACCCCGGACTCAGAGAGGGTGCGAGGGAGGGCCGGGAGACCGGCGGGATCACAGAGTTACCTCCGTGTCAACAGACACGATGACTCCGCCAGCGTAAGCAGTGAAATTATCGATCTGTGAGCAGCCAGACCTCGATGCAACAGGAGGACAAAGCGGCCGTGCGTCAGTAACAGCATTTAATGAACCCCTGCGTCAAGACAGAGAGATTATTAGGAAAACTTAGTGACTACACCAAAAAAAAAAAAAAAAAATAGATATATTTTTTAAGAAAAGAGGGAAACATTTGAAAGAACACTGGGGTGATAACCTTAAAGGATGTCATCTAGTTGCCTTTTACCTTGTGAAGACATTTGTCTAACAGATATGACGTATACTTTACTCTGCGAGTAAAACTAGCACAAAGCGTTGCACATCCTGAAGTCTCTTTATACTCAAGGCTGCGTTCACACCAAATCTGCCGCTGCAATGCAAAAACAGCAGCTTTTCCTGTCTCCGTTTCAGTGAGACCCCCAGCGGTCCCGCTGTGACGGGCAGCAGTGGAGACAGCAGTGACTTGCAGTGCAGCTCTGCAGTTGCAGCCAGCAGAGGTTGAGTCTGATTTGGTGTAAATACAGCCTTAAATATACTTATTGTCTCCTTTTTGATTCTCATGGCAAACACACACACACACCCACACTGCTTTTCGACACTGGTACAAGACGAGTTCTAATAATTGCAGGCATTTGCTTATGATAGAGTCTGATGATTAGATGCTTCTCTGAGAAAATATTCCCGTATGAGTTATTTTGATTTCTCACTTCTTTTATTGAGTTGACATGCTGTTTTCCGTATACGATTTTTATTTGATTTGATGTTTTTGTAATATAAGGTGTGCCATACAAACCCAACTTGTTTCTGTGCTATTTTTGTTTGTTCTATCGGGATAACTTCCTGCAGTTGCTCAACAATATCTGAGTGACTCAGCGAAGTACAGCTACTTCTTTATGCTGCTGTGTTGTTTCTGCGCCCACCTTATATCAATGTGAAACTGGTTAATAAAGAGACAGCAGTAAACGGCCAAGTGGCATGCAGATGCATGCGTTCATGTGAAACTGTCGCTGGAGCTTTTAGGTAAAGCTGAAATTGTTGCATTTCAAAATAAAATTCAACCTATCACTTGCGGTTTAATGCGTTTTAAATCTAAAATTTATGAAGTACAGAGCTTTTGCAAACAACGTGTTGAAGTAAAGCCTCGACTGCATTTTTAACAGAATTTCACTAAGTATTAGAAAAATAACCATGGCACTATGGGTTGCATTGCATCAATTGAGTCCATTTTTAGCGCAAAGCTGGATAGCTTGCAGGCCTGCACACCACACGGTCGGCTTGGCATGAACCTCAGACCTCCCCTATACCTGGCCTAACAAAAAAAAAAAGGGCACGTAACTGTAAGCCTGAGCACTAGACTGAAATATTTTACTACTCAAGATGGAAATATATTTCGAATATATATGATGTATAAGCAACAATGTAAATATAATATTTTTGATGTTCATGAAATGATGTGTTTGAAACATAGCTGTTACTGTGAAAGACAATCTAGAAGGGTTTGTGCTAATGTGGACGAGTTACACTTGTAATGACAGTTTGCGGAATGAAGAATAATAAAAAACAGTCATGGCAAAGGACATAAAGAGCAGAAGACAAACAAAGAAACAAGACACTTCACTTGGGTTTCTGTTTTCAACATCTAGTGATACAAATGATATTGATATATATATATATATATATATATATATATATATATATATATATATATATATATATATATATATATATATATATATATATATATGTGTGTTATTTTTCTGGGTGGATAAACATCTTTTTCAATAAGATTTACTGTGTCTCTGTTCCTGATGAGAACCAGCCCACACAGTCACCTTTTGGAGTGCTCCCAGTGCTGTGAGCAGCTTGACCTGCTTAGTATTTACAGTGCAATGGCCTTGTGTTGTCTTTGACATTCCAATATAAATGTTTGTTTTAATCACATCAGTTCTTCCACTTCTTACCAAGGTGTTGACCCGAGCTTATGTAGTGTGATCCCCTCCACAACGCAATATGCCGAGCAGTATGTGCCAGAGAAAATAAAAGTCAATGTGCCCTCTTCAGTTGACGGTCACTTCGCAAAATACGGTGTTAGACCAAATAATGATTAACAATTTTGTTCTTGTAATTCTTCATGTCTGGAGTCGAATAAAAAGACACAAAATACTTTTTTGGGGTGCTTTTATTTCTTGGATTTCACACACAAAGCACACATGCACACATTTTAGATTGATCAACCACTTAAGAGCACAAGAAATTGCCTTAATTTTCTCTTGCCATGCAAATATTACAATAACAGTTAATTGACATATTTTCCAATTGACTGTTTTTAAAATCTTCATCATTCAAACAAGAATTTTCCTTGCTGCTCAATACATGCTGTTTTTTATTTAAAGGTTAAGCGCGTAATAGTCGGACAGTTTTAATAAGACACAGCGACACCAAGTGGTTACATTTTAGACTGCAGCACTCTATCGCTTCGTCCCCTAAGGCTTAGGGACTCCGTTCCCTCCCTCTACCAAGCTTGCCAGTGAGCTATGGTGGCCTGCGAGCACAAACCCGGAACCTTGTCACCTTCTTTATTTTATTACAGGATGCCTGCGTCCTTAATACCAAACGTGCTACCAGGTGGGCTGGATTGTCCATCCCTGGCTTCCTTAGAAATATGGTGGTGCAATATGGCAGCTAACTGGGAGCAAGACCCTTGCTATACGTATATTCTTATATACATATAAGAATCGTGCTGAGGGATTATGGAGTAATTAAATACTTGAGTCCACTTTTGGTTTGTGAAGTAAATCCATTTGATAATGGATGACTGTGTGTGGAGTGTGTGAGCCTGTAGACACAGAGATTAATTATGGTTTATTAGCAATATATTATAATCCTATCAACAATCAATACTAGTTTTAAAAAATACCTGATTGGAAATGTAATATGACTTGGTAGTAATAGTAGACTTGTAGTTGTTCCTGAGAATGTAACAGTATCAAGCAACAGAGCACTGACGCAACAACAACACCAACATCGTAATCAATCCAGATCCTTTCGTTCTGCTCAGGCAGATATAAAAGGGCCCTACAGTTCACAGCGAAACTGCAGTGTTGAATTCTTCATCTTCTGCTTGTAGTGTTCGTCAAACATCTCATTCTGGGCCACGGTGAAATGGTTCTTCCAATCACCAACTTTTCCTTGAGTGACATAGAGAGTCATGAGGCGACAACACCTGAGCTTGATCACATTTTCATGTGGAAAAAAAGGAAGGAAAAAAAGGAATAAAGTAGAAAGGTACCTTTCCTCATGAAAGGAGACACTTTCTGATCCAAACCCTGTGCAGTGCTGTAGTTGGTCATGTTGTTCTTTTTCATGCTGTCAAATGACACCCCAGTAATGACTTTCTCTCTGTCCTCCGGAGTTGGCGAGAAACCAAGGAAGGAACACAGTTTGTCTATCTCGCGTCCAGTGTCCTGAAAACATTGAAACACCTCAGTGTTAGTGATGTGATGTTTGTTTATGTCATTTTTGGAGCATCTGCCCTCCTGAATCTTTCTTCCAATTCTTCCAATCTTTTATCGCTGCACAGTTCGCTCAGTTACAATTTGTCCACCGGGGGGCCCTTTTGTATGATGATGATGATGATGATGATGATGATGATGATGATGATGATGATTATAGCTTGGGTTTAGATTGCACTTTTAAGTGTAAATAGAAAGCAAGGAAAACTATGTAAATGCTCTCACACACACACACACACACACACACCAAGGCCTCTGTTCACCTCAACCATATCTTCATAGAACATGAAGTGCAGTTTTGAATAAGTCTCTTTCTTTTCCCACCAGCCGTTGACATGGTCGTGCCACAAACCAAACGCACCTGGAACACACATAATGAAAAAAGAAAAAGGTATGAACAAATGTTTAAGAGACCCATTAAAAAAAAAAAGCCAATGATATTTTAATCACTGTCTTATCCCACACTGAGTCGACTTTGAACCTACACTTCCCCTCCAGGAAACTTTGCAGGTAGGCGCTCCAGGTTCCAGGTTCTGGCTGGACTCTGTTCATGCGGTCAAAATGGAAGTAGGACACCACGTTGTCCTTCGCATTGCGAGCGACATAGACTATCTTTAGGGAGGAAGAACAGCGTTCAAGCAGTCATTAGAGCAAACAGTTCAAGTTTGCTTATTTCACTTCCTGTGTGTGTGTGTGTGTGTGTGTGTGTGTGCGTGCGAGTGTGGGGGTTTGGTTCTTACTCTGCAGTTCTGCTCCCAGAAGGACTTGGGAATGAACTGGACGGGTAGATGAGTCTTGATGAGACGAGGAGTGGTGGGAAGCGAGTTGACCTGGTCTTTACCTGTGAGGACAAGCACTGTGTTTCTCTACCGTCTGGGCCTCACATGAATACACAAATGCATCCACAACTCTGATTCTCGCTGTTGTGCTGTGCAGTGTGTGTGTGTGTGCGAGGCGCAAGCTGTTTAACCTGCGTAAGCGCCAAATTCGGCAGGAATGCTTATCTCCAGGAACGGCACTCTGTGATAAAGGGGAACAGTGGCCTGGCGCTCCTCACAAGTATTCCCAAAGTACAGAAGATCCAGGATGTAGGAGACCCAGGTGGTTCCTGACATGGAAAAAGAGCTCTTTGTCAAAAGCCGCCCTCCCACTGTGCGGGTCATTCATGGGAAAGCACAACATGACTCTGAAGAATAGCCTTGGTATTAAGACAGGAGAGAGAACTCACAACACTGGTTTGACTTGTCGGTAAATCATCAACCACAGTCGCTGCAGTTTTAAAGTGAAACCCACCTGCTTTAGGAAAAGTTGCGACGAGGATGTCATCCGGCCTTGCTTGGAAGTTCTGTACGTTGTCCCAGTTGTCAGTGAAGTATCTGGTCATGGAGACGCCATGGAAATCAAACAGTGTGGGACGAGGAAGATTCTCCATCTATGGAAGGGCCATTATTGAGAAATTCATTCAAGGCCAGTTTATTTATATCTTCAATCCTGGATGGTTGCTTTAACTTCAAACATCACACTGGTAAACCTTTTACCCTTCGACTCATTTACCACAGAGTTAGCAGTTGTGAGTGTTTTACAACACCATTCTACATTGTTGTTTTTGTGATGTGTTTGACTTCAAATGACCTGAATGAACTGACAGCCCAAAACTTCAGTAATCTTAACGATCATATCAAGCTATCATCTAGTCATCTTGTAATTTCTTACTGAAAATTCACAAGGATCAATGTCAGAAGTGCCAGAGACATCTCTGCCAACTGAACATATTTTTAAAAACCTATTTTTAAATCAATCAAGTTTCAAGAATAGTGAGACTGCGCACTCACCGTGTAATGTCCTCTTCCAGTCAGAGGTTGTGAGAAGATCTGACAACAAAGAGTCAGTCAGTTATATAATGCTCACCATGACATGTTGCACAATTTCCTGAAGCGACTGAAGACTTTTTTTATTTGAATAAAATATTATTGCTACAGTGTCACAGATTACTCGGCAGATTGTAAAAGTTTCTGTTACACTGTGTGCGTGACCTACGTAAAATTGGAGGTGTTAACTCAAATCAAGGAACGGCATTAAAGATGTTTTATGTGAGAAAAATTGGTCAAGAAAAAGAGAGACGGCACAGCTGGAGTTGGAATCCCCAAAATTACAACAGAGATTTAATGAAGTGTGAGCAGCTCAAGGGAACAAGCACTTCCTGTTGACAAACCTTCACTCCACGCTGTTAGCTTATTGCAGGGGTTCTTGTCGGCACACCTTGAGCAACCACCTTCACCATTCTCACCCTCGCCGCCTGGCCACCAGCAAAACTGTACATCTCTGTCAAGTCTGAGCCAACTGTGCTGCCTTAAGGTGGGTCAGTCGCCAGCGACGGAGGTTGTTGACCGCATTGACTTTTCGGTGCGGCCGATGAGTCTGCGCAACACAACATCTGGGAATTATTCCAACTGACATTCTACAGAAGCCAAGCCAAAAGGTTGCACAACACTGGGAATGAGTGTTATGCAACAAAGCTCCTGATAGGGGCTGAACTTGAGCCTATCTTTCTACATAAAATTAAATCATGGTCAAAAGCTTGTTTGTCTGGAGGTTTTTTTTGTCTGCGTGTTTCTACAGTTTGTGACCCTGCAATGAACTGGCGACTTGTCCAGGGTTAAACTCCAGAGTCAATTCCTTTGTAATTCAGATGATCTATTTGCTTTCTAATGTACATAACCTAATTTAACCCCAACGTAAAACAAAAAAAAAGAACTGTAGTTTACCTCTTACTTGAAAGCAATATTTAACCAACCCAACCCACTGACCCATGTCACAGATTCTATTTGCTGCCATGTTGCCCTCAATTGCCCCACATTCAAATTTTGCAATCAAACAAATCAAAGTGGTTTAATTACTCCCAGAGAAGAAAACAACTGTTTGGTTCTGTGTTTTATTTTTTTTTATTTCTTTATTATAATCTTAATTTGGACTCAACTGTCGTGTTAATGTGTTTCGCTTCAAAACATTAAACAAATTCAGATTTTGAAGAAAAAACAAATACAAACAACCACCCGCGTGACAAAATACCAGAGAATACTACAGAATGCCCGAGACCCGTGACGGAAAGCTTAATAAACAAAGGAAGAGGAACTCATGAATTCTAAGGGGAGGCTGGACTTCTGTCCGTAATGGGACCAATAACAGTCAAGCCGGTGTTACGCAACACAGGAAGAAAGGAATTTCATGTTTTGCTGGTCTAAAAGCAAATGCAACAGCTTTGCAGAAGAAGAGCCAGCAGCAGTAATCATGTCAGCTGATACCAAAGAGGTACGTCAAGAAAAGCATTTTTTTTGCACTGTGGGTGACTCACAGGAAATATTTATCACTTCTGAAATGCATAACTTTTAAGGTGAAAACTCTTTTACAAACATTTAGGTTGGAACTGGATTTTTTTCCTTAAATAAAAAGAGAATGATTGCTTTTGTAAACAAAAAAACAAACAAAAAAAAATTAGCTCTTGTAGGTTTGTTGTTGAATGTGACTTACTTTTCATTCAATATTCGACTTTTATGCTGAAATTCCATTTTCTTCCACGATGTGCCAAATAGTTTTGGTAAAGTCACAAAATTTCTCCTATTTTGTATGATTTTTGAAGGATGGTCTGACTCGAGCGGTGCTCTTTGATTTCCATGGAGTGCCCATGACCTGCCATTTCATGGACAAATGGGATCAGGTTCAAAACTTTCAAGCAAAGCCGGAAGATATAGTTATTGCAACATACCCCAAAGCAGGTGAGGTCTCTGTGATGAGTTGTGGATGAGGTGCTAGCTTGAAATCTCTTAATTTTAATTTTTCCTCTGTAACTGCCCTATCAGGAACCACCTGGGTCTCCTACATGCTGGATCTGCTGTATTTTGGCCAAGAACCGTCGGAGCGGGAGACGTCTGTTCCAATCTACGACAGGGTGCCTTACTTGGAGATCGCCTTCAAGTCAATGCCTGCAGGTTAATCAAACAGAGGAAAGAACACACTCACCACCTCGCTGGCAGTGACGGCAAAACACGTAAACACATTATGACGAATAATGTGCATTCGCTTTGCAAACACAACGAACATTGTTTTTTTTTTATGATGGTGTTACTTTGGTGTTGATGGATTCCATCTTCAGAAAGAGAAAAGTTAATCAGCGGTCACTGTCAGGTTTGAAGCGCGATCGTAATTTATCTCCATTTGTCTCGTCAACGTAGTCACTTTTTTCACACAACTCGACTAAAGGTCGGTTAACTATAGTGACCTTTAGTTGTTCACACTGCACAGCTTCATTCACACTGCACAGCTTTTTTCTGAATATTTAAAATTATTGAGAGGAAAATCAATTTGTGTACAGTAGGTAAGAGGCTTGATTCTTCTGTCTCTCATTCTTTATGTAGGAGTCGACCTGGCAAACAACCTCAAAACCACACCGAGAATCATTAAAACCCACCTTCCCATCCAGTTGCTGCCAAAGTCTTTTTGTGAGCAAAACAGCAAGGTCAGTGTTTTATGCTCAACTCTAGATTTAAGTTTTTAGACTTAAGAATGATAAACCTAGAATTATCATGTCTAGAATTGAAATTATTTTTTTTGTTTTGTTTTGTTTTCTGTCCTTCTGTAGATTGTGTATGTGGGCCGCAATGCCAAAGACAACGCCGTCTCTTATTTCCACATGGATCGCATGACCTTGACCCAGCCAGACCCTGGAGACTGGAGCAGCTACATCCAGAGATACATGGATGGACAAGGTACATGTCAAAAGTAAAGAACAACGCTAAATGTTCTTCTGACAACTACAGACACCCATTGTTTGTGTGCTCCAGTTTTATATGGATCCTGGTATGACCATGTGAACGGCTGGTGGAAGAAGAAACAGACGTCTCCAAACATCCATTACATGTTCTATGAGGACTTGGTTGAGGTACTTCATGTTGTTTGTTTAGGGGCGATCAGACTGAGGCTCCCATCCTTTGAAGTACAATTACACACTACACTTTTTCATTGACTTTTTTCATTGCATCCTGAGTAGTTTTATATTCTAGCAGGATCTGTATTCCTCAATAAGGTAATAACAGTATGGTTTTTGTATCTGGCCATGGTTTTTCAAGGATACTGGACGGGAACTGGACAAACTCTGCAGCTTTCTTGGTTTGACTCCTTCAGCCGAGCAAAAAAAGAAAATCCTATTGAGTGTACAGTTTGACCAAATGAAGAAGAACAACATGGTCAACTACTCCAAATTTGGCATCATGGATTTCAATGTTTCTACATTCATGAGAAAAGGTAACATATAAAGTGTTTTCACTGCACATTACATAATAACAGCATCCAGCCTGATCTAAAATAACCGTCTGGTTCTGTGTGGTTCTGCAGGGAAGGTCGGTGACTGGAAGACCCATTTCACTGTGGCCCAGAATGAAGTGTTTGATGAGCACTACAAGACGAAGATGAAGGACTCTACACTTCAGTTCCGCACTGAAGTGTGAACTTGACTCGGCAGACTGTGTTTACGTGGAATTTGGACTTGATAGTGAAACATTGTTTAGCTGCAAAACTTGTATGTGTGCTGTATGTCTTTTAAAATAAACATTGAGTCTTGATGAAGAAGCTAATTATGACTGAAGCTGTATTATCAGTGTTCCAAACTTTATTTCCAAAAACACACCACAAAACATCTCAGCTGGTAGAGCAGCTGGACCATGCTGCAATGCAATGTTTCTAAATGTGGAAGGGAAAACCAACATGAGTTTTATTGCTGAACCCCTTAAGACTTGTGCCCTCGTCAGTTTTTGAGGACTCAGCTCAAAAATTGCATACCCATCCATTTTCGATACCCGCTTCTTCCTACACTCTGCGTTGCGGGGGTCTCCTGGAGCCTCTCCCAGCTGTCACAGGGCGAAGGCAGGGTGGACAAGTTGCCAGTTCATCACAGGGCCACGTAGAGACAAACAAAGACAAACCACCATTCACACTCACACCTACGGTCAATTCAGAGTTCCCAATTCACCTTAGATGCATGTTTCTGGCCTGTGGGAGGAAGCCAGGGATCCCGGTGAGAACCCCTACCACCCCATCGAGAACCTGCAAACTCCACACAGAGAGGCCCCAGCCCAGGGATCGAACCAACAACCTTCTTGCTGTGAGGTGGCACACCACTGCGCCACAGTGTCACCCAAATTGCATACCCTCAATAATAAAGACTATATCTATGCAACCACAAGGTCAATGTCAATATTTCTGGGGACACTTGTATATGTTTATTTATGAGAAGCCTTTAGACTTGTGAGCAGGGCTTTGGAAGGTCCTGGAACACTGACCAGAGTGAGAGAGGGAGAGAGAGCTGATAGTCCTCATCACTGTAAACCCAAATGCGGTTTCAAAAATGTGCAGTCCCCACCAAAAAAAAATTCTGTCTCAGTGTAAATGGCCCCTAAGACACGACTGTAATGTTAATTTGTAATTTTAACACATTAAACAAATTCAGATTTTGAAGAAGAAACAAATACAAACAACAGTGTCTTTCGCCTTTGAGAAAGACCAGTTCGTTTCAAACTGGTCTTCTGTGGTCTCAGTCCCTAATAACCACTAGAGCAGAGGTTACCAACGAAGAAATGTTCTTCTGACAACTACAGACACCCATTGTTTGTGTGCTCCAGTTTTATATGGATCCTGGTATGACCATGTGAACGGCTGGTGGAAGAAGAAACAGACGTCTCCAAACATCCATTACATGTTCTATGAGGACATGGTTGAGGTACTTCATGTTGTTTGATTAGGGTCGATCAGACTGAGGCTCCCATCCTTTGAAGTACAATGACGCACAACACACAATGGAGTGTTGAGCAGATTAACATCCGGTGGCAGAACGTGGATTGTGATATCAGACAATTGATTGGCTGAAGAGTGACTTCATTTCAAAGCCCCGACAGCCAGTGGAGCTGATTAACTTTTCCCATTCATTGTCAGATTATGGTGTCACCATCTGAATACATTCTTACGGTGAATCGTGACCAATATGGAATCTTGAAAAGTGCTGATGACTTTTTCATTGCATCCTGAGTAGTTTTATATTCTTGCAGTATTTATATTCTTTGATAAGGTAATAACAGTGTGCCGTCTCTATCTGACTGTGGTTTTTCAAGGATACTGGACGGGAACTGGACAAACTCTGCAGCTTTCTTGGTTTGACTCGTTCAGCCGAGCAAAAAAAGAAAATCCTATTGGGTGTACAGTTTGACCAAATGAAGAAGAACAACATGGTCAACTACTCCAAATTTGGCATAATGGATTTCAATGTTTCTACTTTCATGAGAAAAGGTAACATATAAAGTGTTTGCATTGCACATTGCATAATAACAGCATCCAGCCTGATCTAAAATGACCGCCTGGCCCTGTGTGGTTCTGCAGGGAAGGTCGGTGACTGGAAGACCCATTTCACTGTGGCCCAGAATGAAGTGTTTGATGAGCACTACAAGATGAAGATGAAGGACTCTACACTTCAGTTCCGCACTGAAATCTGAACTTGACTTGGCAGACTGTGTTTATGTGGAATTTGGACTTGATAGTGCTTTGATTACATAACAGTAGTTTGTGTGATTGTATTTTTTGCTTTTTGTTGTTTTTGCCCTAAACACAACTATATACTGTCACTCACTGCAATTCAAATGGAGTATGGGATCTTGTGTTCAGCCCAGGATGTAAGAAAAGAAGCAGAATATGTTGAAATGTGTGTCACCCATGTGGAAACATTGCTTAGCTGCAAAACTTGTGTGAGTCTTGTATGTCTTTTAAAATAAACACTGAGTCTTGATGAAGAAGCTTATCATGACTGAAGCTGAATTATCAGTGTTCCAAACTTTATTTCCAAAAACAAACCACAAAAAAAGCTGGGAGAGCAGATGGACCATGTTTCATCTTGAAAACTGAAATGCAATGTTTCAAAACGTGGAAGGGAAAACCAACAGGGGTTTTATTGCTGAACCCCTAAAGACTTGAGCCCGAGCCAGTTTTAGAGGATCCCAGAAGGATATCCCCTTGGCCGAGTGGTTAGTGCGCATGACTATTACCTGGGATTCTGGGGTTCGAAGCCCGCCTGGGTCCTCTGCGCTTTGCTGGCGTTGTCAGCAGGATCCATGTAGCACGAGTGGTTGTCCATGGATTCGTTATGCGTAGCAGCTTGTGTGGAGCACGAGGACGTGCTTGTGAAATGAGGGAGAGATATGACAGCTGATGGTCCCGTCATGATAACTGTTTTTATTTCTATCTTAGCTAAGAAACCACCGTAATGTTAATGTTTAATTTGAACACATTAGACAAATTCAGATTTTGAAGAAAAAACAAAAAGAAATCACCACTAGAGGGACGGAATACAAGACAATTCTACAGAAGGAAAAAATATTAAACAGAATGGAGGTGGAGCCTTAAATTGTGAGGAGAGGCTGGACTTCTATCCCAAATTGAACCAATGACAGTGGAGTCAGTGTTACGCAACAGAAGGAGAGAAGGATGTTTGTATGTTTTGCTGGTCTAAAAGCAAACGCAACAGCGTTGCAGAAGAAGAACCAGCTGCAGTAATCATGTCGGCTGACACCAAAAAGGTACGTCTTGAAAAGCTGAATATTTTTGCATGGGGGGTGACTCTCAAGAAAAATGCATCACTTCTGAAATGCATGTTTTTTAAGGCGAAAAGACTTTTACAAATATTTTAGATGAGAACTGGATTTTCTTTTTTTAAGCAAACTGAGAATGAATGTTTTTGTAGACAGTGAATTAGTTCTTGTAGGTTTGCACGTGCGCAATTCTGAAATGCAGCAGCATGGTTGTTGAATGTGACTCAATACAAAGACTCACTTTTCATTCACTATTTGCATTTGTGTTAAATTGTCTTTTCCATTTTCTTCCCCTGGGTGCCAAATAGTTTTGTTAAAGTCACAATATTTCTGCTTTTGTATGATTTTTGAAGGATGGTCTGACTCGAGCGGTGCTCTTTGATTTCCATGGAGTGCCCATGACCTGCAATTACATAGCCAAATGGGACCAGGTTCAAAACTTTCAAGCCAAGCCAGATGATATACTTATTGCAACATATCCCAAAGCTGGTGAGGTCTCTGTGGTGGTTTAAAACCCAGAGTGTAGTGCAGAGGTTGTAACTTGAATTCTCTTTATATTTCCTCTGTAACTGCCCTATCAGGAACCACCTGGGTCTCCTACATGCTGGATCTACTGTATTTTGGCCAAGAACCGTCGGACCGGGAAACGTCTGTTCCAATCTATGACAGGGTGCCTTTCTTGGAGATCGCCTTCAAGTCAATGCCTGCAGGTTAATCAAACAAAAAATAACACACTCACCACCTCGCTGACAGTGATGGCAAATACATAAACACATCATGACAAATAATGTGCATTAGCTTTGCAAGCATAATGATCATTGTTTTTTTATGGATTCCATCTTCAGAAAGAGAAACGTTAATCAGTGTTCACTGTCAGGTCATAAATTATCTCCTATTGTCTTGTCAACATAGTCACTTATTTCAAAAAACTCGACTGAAGGTCAACCTTTGTGACCTTTAGTCGTTCACACTGCACAGCTCTCTTTTTTCAGAATTTATAAAATGTCATTGCGCGGAAAAACTATTTGCACACAACCCTTTAAACACAGTAAATTAGAGGCTTGATTCTTCCGTCTCTCATTCTTTATGTAGGAGTCGACCTGGCAAACAACCTCAAAACCACACCGAGAATCATTAAAACCCACCTTCCCATCCAGTTGCTGCCAAAGTCTTTTTGTGAGCAAAACTGCAAGGTCAGTCATTTATGTTCAACTCTAGATTTAAGTTTAAAGACTTAAGAATGATAAACCTAGAATTGAAATGTACATTTTTTTTGTTTTGTTTTTTGTCCTTCTGTAGATTGTGTATGTGGGCCGCAATGCCAAAGACAACGCCGTCTCTTATTTCCACATGGATCGCATGACCTTAATCCAGCCAGACCCTGGAGACTGGAGCAGCTACATCCAGAGATACATGGATGGACAAGGTACATGTCAAAAGTAAAGAAAAACGCTAAATGTTCTTCTGACAACTACAGACACCCATTGTTTGTGTGCTTCAGTTATATATGGATCCTGGTATGACCATGTGAACGGCTGGTGGAAGAAGAAACAGGCGTATCCAAACATCCATTACATGTTCTATGAGGACTTGGTTGAGGTACTTCATGTTGTTTGTTTAGGGTCGATCAGACTGAGGCTCCCATTCTTTGAAGTACAATTACACACAAAACACAATGGAGTGTTGAGCAGATAGCGTCTGATGGCAGACGTGGATTGTGATATCAAACAATTGAGGTTTACACTGGTCGAAAAGTGAAGGCCTGGCTGAAGAGTGACTTAATTTCAAAGCCCCCACAGCATTTCCATTATCCCTAGAATCGCGCAAAACCTAAATATCACAATAAGAACTGGTAACGGAAACACCTAAACTTCAAAAAAACCTTCTCAAATATCGCTAAAAGGTTTTTACGCTCTTATGAGGTGCTTTTTCCAGACATATCGATATATATCGCAAAAGTGCCATGAAAACACTTTTTTCGCATTCACACGTCACCGGACGCGATCACTTCGCCGGATCACTTCGTGGAAATGGCACGTTATGTTCGGGCGGAGGAGGAGACAGAATACTTTTTAAGAAGTAATCAAAGCGAAAAATATAACAACCATGCTTGACAGCAAACAAACGCAAACAAACAAAAGCAAATGTAATTCCAGGAAAATCTCGCGGGACGATATTTTACAAGACTTGCGCTTCACACTATTCAATGGAAACACCTGCAATTCGCTAAAATGTACTTTGTCACAATTTTAGAAATATCACTTTGATTTTGCGAAAAACTATAATAGAAACAGAGTTGGTGTCAGACTATTGTGCTACCATCTGAAAACATTGTAATGTAATCAATTGTGACCAAGATGGGATCTTTTAGAGTACTGATGACTTTTTTTTTTTTTTTTTTTTTAATTGTGTTCTGAGTAGTTTTATATTTTTTCCATATCTCTATATTCTATGATGAGATATTAACAGGATGGTGTCTGTATCTAACCATGGTTTTTCAAGGATACTGGACGGGAACTGGACAAACTCTGCAGCTTTCTTGGTTTGACTCGTTCAGCCGAGCAAAAAAAGAAAATCCTATTGGGAGTACAGTTTGACCAAATGAAGAAGAACAACATGGTCAACTACTCCAAATTTGGCTTGATGGATTTCAACGTTTCCACTTTCATGAGAAAAGGTCATGTATAAGCTTTTTGTATTGCATATTGCATGAACACCACAGCAAGCCACCTCATATAATATAAAAATGTAATATAAAAGAAATAAAATAAAATTCATTATCATATAAAATAACCGTCTGGCTCTGTGTGGTTCTGCAGGGAAGGTCGGTGACTGGAAGACCCATTTCACTGTGGCCCAGAATGAAGTGTTTGATGAGCACTACAAGACGAAGATGAAGGACTCTACACTTCAATTCCGCACTGATATCTGAATTTGACTTGACTGTTGTGTAGCCGCATTACTTTTACAATCTTGTGTGTGTGTTGTTTGCCTTTTAAATACATTGAGTCCAGTTGATGAAGCTCATAATGAATGAAGCTAAAGCATTCGTATTTCAACCTTTATTTCCAAAAGCAATCAATAAAAAGTCTCAGCTGCTAGAGCACATGGACAATGTTTTATCTTGGACAATGCGCTGCTTTGTATCGAAATGGGAAAGGGAAAACCAAGAGGGTGTTTATTGCTTAAACACGACAAAATATAACACAATAATAACACAAAATCAGGTATTTTGCTTCGTCTCCACTGCCGGTCTCTGACTCTGCTTTTGGACTTCTCTCCAAATTAGTCAGTTTGTTATGTGGTGTCTGATGTGTGTAAGGTCAACTATTTGTGGATCCCTCTGATAAAGAGAGGGTAACCTGGAGGGAAAGAGCTTTATGACCCCTGTCTAATGTTTTATGGCACTTCAGGTGTCAAACATTTGTTGGCTCCAACTCAGAGGTGTTCAGCCAAAGGATCGTGTCCTGCTTTGACCCCTCAACAGCTTGGTTTAAATAATAGAGCCTGATTGGTGGGTAAAGAATAAGCACGGCTTGGTTAGGTATGAGAGGGCAACCCCACAGACGTACATATGTGAAGAGGTTGGAACTTCTGCTTTGGAGAAGTTTATATTGCTTAAGAGAGCTCCCTCAGGTGGATCGGTGCCTGACGGACGCGAGACTTTCTTTGCAATAAAGGTCTTCCTTTAAAATCAATTCAGTTTGAATTTTGCTTCCTTCAACATCTAGACATCAATGCTGCACGAGAAACTACAGTTACATGGTATAAATCTATCAATTTCTTTACAGCAGTAAGTTTCTTTCCTGGACCACTCTGCTCTTTGGCAGGTACGACTAAAACCTGGAAGGAGAACTACTAATTTCATTGGTAGTTGTGATTTGGACAAAAAAAAAAAAAAAAAAAAGAAGAGAAAAGCAAAACACGCTCTTATTTCTTTACAATAATAATAATACATAATAATAACAATCTAATAATCTGAGAAAGAAAAACACTCTGAGAAAAATGTTTAGAAATATTTTTGTCCTGAGGCCAAAATAAGAACTGCATGAAACCTGATTTAGATATTGAAGTGTATTTTAATACTGTTCCTATCATAAAGGTGCTACACTGGTTACAGTTTCAAGACATCATATCTTTAATTAAAATATAACAATATTCAGGACAGTTTTAAACATTTAGATAATTTAAAATAAAATACAAATAACAAGAAGAGTAACGAGAGATTAGTCAAAATGTGAGGTAGAAAGGTAAATAAACAATAGAGAAAATTAAGTCTTGAATTGCACGCACAGGCTGGACTTCTATCCCTGATGGACCAATGAAAGTTGAGGCAGCATTATGCAACAAAGGGAGAGAGAAAGGTACAAGCTGGCTGGTCTGGAAGCAGAAGCTTAAGAAACGCAACGGTGTTGCCGAGGAAGGGGTCATAAACAGCAGTTATCATGTCGGCTGATACCAAAAAGGTATGTCAAGGAAGTCAGTCGGTTTTTGCATGGCACTTTACTTTTAAGAAAGACTTATCACTTCTGAAATGCCCAATCTTTAAGATGGAAATGGTCTTTTTAAAAAACACAATAGCTGAGATTCTTTTTTGTAAAATAATGAGTGAATGATGTTCTGTTTTGAAGCGCTAATTAATGATTTGTTGAATGCTACAGGGCCTTTATGAAGAAAGTTACCTGCATTGAATATTTGATTTCAATATTTGACTTTCGTGATAATTTGTCTGTTCCATTTTCTTCCTCCTTGTGCCATATGGTTTCATTACTGTCACAATATCTCTGCTTTTGTATGATTTTTGAAGGATGGTCTGACTCGAGAAGTGCTCTTTGATTTCCATGGAGTGCCCATGACCACCAATTTCACAGACAAATGGGATAAGATTCAAAACTTTCAAGCCAAGCCGGATGATATACTTATTGCCACATACCCCAAAGCAGGTTTGGTCTCTGCGATGGTGTAAAATCCAGAGTGCAGTGCAGAGGTGAAGGGTTAAAATGTCTTTATTTTTCCTCTGTAACTGCCCTATCAGGAACCACCTGGGTCTCCTACATGCTGGATCTGCTGTATTTTGGCCAAGAACCGTCGGAGCGGGAGACGTCTGTTGCAATCTATGACAGGGTGCCTTTCTTGGAGAGAAAGGGACTCTCCCCGTCTAGGCCTGCAGGTAAGTGAAACAGAGGACAAAGCACTCACCACCACCACCAGTGACGACGAAACACAAAAACACACCATGGTGAGTAGCGTGCACTCACTTTATACCTAACTGATTATACGCCACACCCACAAATGCACATTGAATGATGGTATCTATGCAGGTGTTGAGTTCAGATAATTTCATTACCACCATCAGAAGGTTCATAAGTTCAGACAGATATAATCAAAGCACAAAATCAAAGTTCTGTCACGTTGACTTGCTGTCACGAATCAACTGTTTTAACTTGTCAACATAGTCACTTTTTTTTTTTTTAACAAAACTTTCCTTTCACACTTGCACAGCTCTTTTGTATTTTGTCTGAATATTTAAAAGTTTAGTTCAGTGTAGGGCGTTTAAACACAGTAAATTAGAGGCTTGATTGCTCCGTCTCTGATTCTTTATGTAGGAGTCGACCTGGCAAACAACCTCAAAACCACACCGAGAATCATTAAAACCCACCTTCCCATCCAGTTGCTGCCAAAGTCTTTTTGTGAGCAAAACAGCAAGGTCAGTCGTTTATGTTCAAATCTAGATTGACATTTTTTTTACACTTACGAATGATAAACCTGGAATGTTTGCATCTATAATATATAATTTTATTTATCGTGTGTGTTTTGTTTCCATTTCGTCCTTCTGTAGATTGTGTATGTGGCCCGCAATGCCAAAGACAACGCCGTCTCTTATTTCCACATGGATCGCATGACCTTGACCCAGCCAGACCCTGGAGACTGGAGCTGCTACATCCAGAGATACATGGATGGACAAGGTACATTTCAAAAGTAAAGAACAACGCTAAATGTTCTTCTGACAACTACAGACGCCCATTGTTTCTGTGCTCCAGTTTTATATGGTTCCTGGTATGACCATGTGAACGGCTGGTGGAAGAAGAAACAGACGTATCCAAACCTCCATTACATGTTCTATGAGGACATGGTTGAGGTACTTCATGTTGTTTGTTTAGGGGCGATCAGACTGAGGCTCCTGTTTGTTGATTCTTCAATGGTGCAATGAAGTGTTGAGGAGATTAATACATAGAAACTGAGACATCTGCTTGCTAAAGTCGGTTGGGATATTGAACAACTGATTGCTATGAAAATGTTTCTGTTCATGCCCATAGAAGGTGAATGCCTGCCTGATGGAGAACTTCATTTAAAAATCCAGTTTTATACCCGTTTTTCACCTTCAACCTTAAAAGAGTTTTAGCTTGCTAGCCTGCCAGTTCTACCTGCGAAAACATTTGTTTTTATCTACCCGCTATTTTGCTACTCTACTGTATACATGTTCATTGTCTGGTGACTATTGAGTTGTCCCAGACAGCAAAGACCTAGTGCCCATTGTCATATCACAAAGGGGATGAGCAGGCAAGAACTTTTCCAGGATCTTTAGGATCACTTTTCCCCCTTGCATTCTAAGTTTTATTATATTATTTTGGTATTTACATATTCCTCAATAAGGTAATACATTTCTTTATCTCCCCATGGTTTTTCAAGGACACTGGACGGGAACTGGACAAACTCTGCAGCTTTCTTGGTTTGTCTCCTTCAGCTGAGCAAAAAAAGGAAATCCTCGTTGGTGTACAGTTTGACCAAATGAAGAAGAACAACATGGTCAACTACTCCAAATTTGTCTTAATGGATTTCAATGTTTCTACTTTCATGAGAAAAGGTAACGTATAAGGTTTTTGCATGGCATATTGTGCAAACAACACAGCAAGCAGACTGATGTAAAACAACCGTCTGGCTCTGTGTGGTTCTGCAGGGAAGGTCGGTGACTGGAAGACCCATTTCACTGTGGCCCAGAATGAAGTGTTTGATGAGCACTACAAGACGAAGATGAAGGACCCCACACTTCAGTTCCGCACTGAAATGTGAACTGGACTCGACTGTGTGCGTGTGGAATTTAGACTTCATAGTTGTTTTATGACATAACACTGGTTTGTGTGATTGTGTTTTATGCTTCTTTATTGTCGCCCAAAACCCAGTTATAAACTGTCACTCAGATCATGGACTTTAACATCTATTGAGAAGCACAGCGTGTAAGAAAACAAACAGAATGTAATGAAATATGTCACCTGTGTGCAAACGAAGCTGCTGATGAATGAATTAAATTATTTAGATTATCAGTGTTTCGCCCTTTGCTTCCAAAAACAATCCACAAGACATTTGAGCTTGTAGAGCAGGTGGGAAATGTTTTACCTTGGAGAACGCACTGCAACGTTTCAAAATATTGGACGGAAAATCATCAGCATCATGACCGGAGACATTAGCTTTCTTCCCGAACTCCTCCAAGATCCATTGATTCAACACCAGACTGGGGTACAGGTAAACTTTTCAATTTTCAAGTTTTCTTTTGCTAAAAAAAAGCCAAACCCCAGATTAATGTTGTTGGATCCCAGTATTTTCTGGCGTCGTGCTGCCGATCCGCGTCTTCGTTTAATGAAGAATTTCAGGAGAAGAAGGCCAATTTGAATATGTCTTTAGTAAAGAAATCAATTCAGGATACAAATATACAGAGCTCTGGGCCGAGTTCAAAACCCTAACGACAACAATGTATTGTCAGGTCATGAAGTCTGACTCCTATCTGTCCCTTGACCCAGTCCTTTTATACATAAAGAAAACATGCAAATGCTCTCCGATGTTGTCCTCCTCTGACTGGGTGCCTGGTTTCCAGACCCAAGCCTCATTGAATGTTGAGGCAGCCTTTGTTCCAAGTCTCTGGTTAATGACAATGGGCAGGGAGTCAAATGATCCATCCTTTGTTCCAGTGTGACCTGTCGAAACAATTTGCTGCAAGACATGCCTGAGGCCACAAGTTCCTCTCCCCCGTGCCTCCGATGGATCACAAGTTCCCCACCCTGTAACTAAATGGGTTATAAAGTTTTAGTGGCGGTCGCAAAGTCAGTTGGTTCTGATGTCCATCCTCTGGTCCCCCAGGCTCACCCCCTGGTCACCCAGGGTCACCAGTTCGTGAGGGATGTGCTTCCTTTTGTTCTTCCTTGAGCTCTTTGCATGACTCCTGCAACAATGCCTTTTCTTTATGTACAGGTCAGCTAAATGATTTCTATATTAATGATCATATTATTATAACCAAACACCTAAACTAATTGTATTATGAAACACAAACATCTAAACTAAACATAATAATACCTTCACTGCTAGCCTGATTAAGATGTTGAAGTGCCATTTGGTAATGTGGGATGTATATCAACAGACTGGGTGGAGTTTGGGCTTGAGAATGGTTTTCCTGAATAACTCTCTAATTATTAAGTTATTTGTTTTATTTTTACAAATACATGATCAAAGCTTTAACCGCCCTGCATATAATCTCACTGCCAATTCTATTGCTTATTGCCACACTGAGGGGGCAGCTGGGGAAAACAAAAGGGAGTTTATTTTTCCGCGACAATTGGGTTTGCTAATGTTATTTTACTCAGCATCTGGCTTCCAGCTGTTGTGACGTTACAGCAATATTGCATATATGCATGTCAAAGTCCCACATACAGCCACTATGACAAGCCCTTTGAAATATGTGGCAAGCTGCCAACTTGTTCCGCGTTGTGTAAGAAGAACTAATTATTGACCAAAAGTCGTAAAAGCAATGCCTTGTATGACCAACCATGTCATGTTGAATGCTTGTTTTGATGGCACCAGTACGGGTGTTGGATTGAATTGAATTGAATTGAATTTTATCTTCGGATTGACGGGACAAAGAGTAAAATCTCGGGAAATTTGGTAGGAGGGACAACGTTTTCATACGTCCCATCGGTGAGCAACCTTTATGTAACAGGGGTGGACGTGTCCTGTGTGCACTTTACAGCCGGACAGGAGAGAAGCAACGGAGATTCAGCAAGGAAAGCGTGGAGCAGGCTCAACATAATATCATCAAGGTAATGGTACAGTAGGTCGACAGATCTGTTCAGTTACATTCAGAACTCGACTGCTCGTGCCAAGTTAACATTTCAAAGATCTCCTAAATTTGCTGACGTTGCTGATTGCATGCAAAAAAATATAGTTTGAAAGGTTGCTCGTTCGAAATTTTGCAAACAAAACGTTGCTTTCATGGTCCCCAGCAGTCATTCCGCATATACTATTGCCTGTGAACATTGACTGATTATTCTCACACCATGAAAGACGTGTTGAATTTTTCAACTCTTTGTCTGTCAGATGGAATCTTTTACCCGACCGGAACTGATTGACTTCCAAGGTGTCTCGATGACTGACACGTTCATAAATGACTGGGAGAACATTCAGAACTTTAAGGCCAGGCCTGATGATATTCTTATTGCAACATATCCTAAAGCCGGTGGGTTACATAAGATTGACATTTTGATTTTATTTTTTGCTTTTGGAAAAAACTCCATTGGTCATTTGATTTCCAGTTTATATTAATGATACTGTACTACTTTCAGGAACAACATGGGTCTCCTACATCCTTGATCTGCTCTATTTTGGCAAGAAAAACCCAGAGCGTGAAACACTGTCAATTTATGAGAGGGTGCCGTTTTTGGAGATGAATTTTTCATTCATGGATTCAGGTTGGTCACCACAATCGA
Organism: Nelusetta ayraudi; assembly: GCF_046127955.1. Classification (NCBI taxonomy): domain Eukaryota; kingdom Metazoa; phylum Chordata; class Actinopteri; order Tetraodontiformes; family Monacanthidae; genus Nelusetta; species Nelusetta ayraudi. The sequence continues at coordinate 9,210,164 of NW_027466069.1, read as the reverse complement.
CGATTATCTATTTTTTCTACCCATGCTGTTGAATCTATACGTGAGTGTTTTGTTTTTTTTAGTATGGCATGGGCAATGTTGATATTTAACTTTTCTGTCATGTAGGAGTTCAGCTGGCGGAGAACCTCACCACTTCTCCACGACTCATTAAAACTCATTTACCTGTCCACTTTGTACCAAAGTCCTTCTGGGAGCAAAAATGCAAGGTCAGTCATGTGTGGGTTGTTCCTCATTTTCAGAAAGAAATTCAATAAAGGAAAAAAGAAAATCAACGTGTTTCTCATTTACAAAAGAAATTCCATTAAAAAAAAAAATTCACATCATTCCGTGTCCAAAAAGCCCGTAGCAAACGTAAGATATTTGCAATCCTTCTCTTTCCTCATTCTTTTGTCACCAACTCACAAGGCGAATATACATTTCATTATTATGATAAGAACTTAACTTGTCTTTGATTAAAACTTGCTTACATTATATTGAAACTTTGATTTTTTCTTTTTTTTTATTTTGGTAGGTTGTCTACGTTGCCCGCAATGCCAAGGACCTCGCAGTCTCTTTTTATCACTTTCATCGAATGAACAAGGGCCTGCCAGAGCCCGGTGACTGGAGCAGCTTCCTCCAAAATTACACGGACGGGAAAAGTAGAGTCTGAATATTTTTTCAAAGACATTGCTCAAGACAAACACAGACAAATAAATAACTTCTGGTATTTTGTTTCTTCAGTGTTGTTTGGATCCTGGTATGATCATGTGAACGGCTGGTGGGAGAAGAAGCAGACCTGTCCAAACATTCATTACATGTTCTATGAAGACTTGGCTGAGGTACTTGATGCTGTTGACTGCACGGGAGTATGGCGTTAGTTCGACCTCCCATTAGTCCAACTTCCCATTGGTCCGACCTACCCTAACCCTAACCCTAACCCTAACCATAATGGGAGGTCGGACCAATGGGCAATTTGTGAGACTAAAGGAAGGTCGGACTAATGGGCAGTTCCCAGCTGCACTGCGGGACCTCGGCTCTTAACTCCTGACATTTGATGATGGTAACTGATGTCTATGTATCCAGGATGTTGGACTGGAATTTGACAAACTATGCAGCTTTCTGAGTGTGTCTCCCTCCATTGAGAAGAAGAAAGAAATATTAGAAGGAACGCGGTTTGATAAGATGAAAAATAACAGCATGATCAACCATTCTGTGGTCCCTGTTATGGATTTCAAAATATCTCATTTTATGAGAAAAGGTAACCCTAATTTTGTCCGCAGATTTTGTTGCATTTCTTTATTAATCCCTCCAGTTTGATGTAAAATTTGGCTCTGTGTGGTTCTGCAGGGAAGGTCGGTGACTGGAAGACCCATTTCACTGTGGCCCAGAATGAAGTGTTTGATGAGCACTACAAGACGAAGATGAAGGACTCTACACTTAAATTCCGCACTGAAATCTAAATTGGACCAAACAGACTTTGTGCATCTGAAATTTGTACTCTATTGTGGTTCCATGTTATAGCACTGGTTTGTGTCATTATTTTTTATGCTTCTTTACTGTTGCCCAAAACAGAGCTGTAATCTACCACTCACTGTAATAAAAAGCATGGAGTTAACAACTATTGTGAAGCCCAGAATGTTAGAAAAGAAGCATAATATGTTGAAATATGTGTCACAGATGTGGAAACGTTGTATAGCCGAATGACTTTTATGATCTTTTGTACGTTTTGTACAAATGGACATTGAGTCTTATTGATGAACCTGATGATAAACAGATTAAATCATCTAAATAATCAGTTTCTCAAACTATATTTCCAAAAGCAATCCATAAGTCTCAGCTGGTTAAGCAGGTGGGCCATGTTTTATCTTGGAGGCTGCATTGTTTCAAAATGTGGGAGAGAAAGTAATTCCCCTGAATCAATTGGAAAGCCTGCTTCATCATCGCTGACGCCATGTTAAATAAATCCATACAGCAGGAGGCAACGGGACTTTTTCTGAAAGCTGCTGGTCAGCTTTTGCGGCCCATGAATCAAAAGAATGCTGCCCATCAGGTCAGTGTTATCAGCGTTTTACAGCTGACAGAGGTGCACGTGAAAGGGGAAACTTTCTTTACAATGGAACTCCAACAAGATCCATCTATTTGACAGACTGGGTTAAACACTTCTTTTTTTATTTTTTGTCAACATTTCAGTAAAATGGCAAAACAAGAACTGAAGGGAACCCAATTTAAATCTTGAAGTGTCTTTTATTATCATCAGATATAGGCACTAGACTGTGCATTGAAGAAGAAGAAGAAGAAGAAGAAGAAGAAGAAGAAGAAGAAGAAGAAGAAGAAGAAGAAGAAGAAGAATCAGCTTTATTGACCAAGTTTGTGCATGCCAAACAGGGAATTGAACTCCAGTTTGTCTCTGTAAGTAGATTTAAATAACTAACAAAAAGACAGTAAACAAAATGTGCAATGGCGTGTGGACAAAGGTAGCTTGTCCTCTTTGGGTTGGTGGAGACACCCTGCCTCAGGTGAAGGAGTTGAAGTATCTAGGGGTCTTATTCACGAGTGTAAGACAGTCAAATCCACACCCAGGAATGTTTTTCTTTAACAATTGAGGTTTTTCCGAGACGGGTGTTACTAGAGAAGTTTTTCCCAGACGGGTGTAATAAACTGGGTTACACCCGTCTCACCTATTGTTACTCCTCGAATTTGTATGATTGTACTTGGGGACTGTCTCTGTCTTCCTTTGAAAATGTTGTATGTCTCAGTGTGAGAGGTACGAAGGTCTTGGTGATTTATTGTTACTGTGGAAAATAACCCCTGATGACAAAGGGTCCCTGAGTAGGAAAGGTTTTGATTGAATCTTTTAGATATGCAAGAAGGTCGTGGGTTCGATTCCGGGGCCCGGGCCTGGGACCTTTCTGTGTGGAGTTTGCATGTTCTCCCTGTGTCTGCGTGGGTTCTCTCCGGGTTCTCCGGCTTCCTCCCACACTCCAAAAACATGCATGTGAGGTCAATTGAACGTTCTAAATTGTCCGTAGGTGTGCATGTGAGTGTGAATGGTTGTTTGTCTCTATGTGGCCCTGCGATGAACTGGCGACTTGTCCAGGGTGTCACCCTGCCTTCGCTCTAAGACAGCTGGGATAGGCTCCAGCAGACCCCCGTGACCCTGAGCTCGGGACTAAGCGGGTATGGAAAATGAATGAATGAATGAATTTTGAAGTGTCTCTGTTCTGGGAGGATATTTCAGGGAAAGAGCAAGAATCTCGAGCACTCTTTTTCTTGGACTCTCTCTCTCTCTCTCTCTCTCCCTCTCTCTTTCTTTGTCTTTCTCTTCTTCTGCTTCTCCTCTTCAAGCTTCTTCTTGTCCTTGTTACGCTTCTCCTTCTTCTTGATCCGCTTATCACCATTTTTATACAACCAGCCTGTTACATTTTTGTTGCATTTTAACTCTGGACATCGCAATAAACTGGTACGTTATCCATTTCCCTTCAATATAAACTTGTTGAGACTTTTGTTCTACGTGGAGAATAATCTGACATTAGATGTTGATTTAGTCTTCAGTTATATGGTAGATTTATCCGAGTAATGCTTGTACTCTTTACCTCTGAGTTGAATAGAAAAGATTGAGTATCATGTTTTTCTAACTATTGAGTTGGAAGATATAAACCTCTGAATATCTCAACCTAGATGTCTGGGCTGTTCTTCTATGTTAAGAAGGTCACTGGATGATTTGTCTATATCTGCCATCACTGAACTAAGATAGAGATTAAACAGAATCACAATGACCTTAGTTATATGGAAAGTTTCACTGGACATTATTCAAACCCTTAACCTCTGAGTTGGACAGATAAGATTGGGTATCATGTTCAATAACCTCTGAATACTCCAGCCCCGGCATCAAGGCTATTCTTCCATGTTTAATAAACAAACTGAATAGTTTTGTTAATGTATATAAGCCATCCCTGAACTGAAGACTAATGTTAGATCACTAGAATTGAATTATTATTGAGTCTATATTATTAATTATTAATCAAGTCTTTCTCTCAATCGAGATATAAAAGTAAAGTTTTTATTATCAAATGGAGTCAGATTAAATTAATTATTATGTACTTTACTTTGAAATCCTCATCTTAACACCGGAACGATTGGAGAGATATTATTATATGTGTCTGGATATTTCCTCCCCTCCACGAGTGAGTGCTTGTTCGATCTTTGAAATCCTGTGGTTTAGCTGCCAATATCTTGCAAGCACAAGTTAATGATTAACACACATTTTGTTTACTTCTCAATCAAATCAAAGTAGGACAGAGAGTAAAATCTCAGGAAATCAGGTAGGAGTGGCCAACTTTTAGTGCCCCACAGTTGAGCAACCCTCTCCAAACCTTTATGTAACACAGGAAGAGGCGCCCTGTCTACTCTGGACAGCTGCAGAGAGGAAAAGTAACAGAGATTCAGCAAGAAAGCAAGCAGCAGGCTGAACATAGCTTGATCATGGTAAAAGGGCAGTATGCCAACAGATCTGTCAAAGTCATTATTTCAAACCTCTTTAAAATGAGCTGATGTTGGTGATTGCATGCAAGAATTAACATTTAGATTCCTTCTCATCATTGGAAAGATTGCTTGTTCAAAACTTTGAAACAAAATGCTCCAGCAGTCGTGCCTCTTGCAGCTTTGTCTGTGAAGATGAACTGATTGTTCTCACACAATAATGAGACATTTTGCATTGTTTATCTTTGTCTTTCAGATGGAATCATATTCCCGACCGGAACTGGTTGACTTCCAAGGTGTCTCCATGACTGAAATTTTCACAAGCAATTGGGAGAAGATTCAGAACTTTAAGGCCAGGCCTGATGATATTCTAATTGCAACATATCCTAAAGCCGGTGGGTTACATAAACATTCTTTTTAGGCTTTGGATAGTATGTGATAAAGAGGAACTCCATTGGTCATCTGTTTTCCAGTGTGTCTTAATGATACTGTTCTACTTTCAGGAACAACATGGGTCTCCTACATCCTTGATCTGCTCTATTTTGGCAAGAAAAACCCAGAACGGGAAACACTGTCAATTTATGAGAGGGTGCCGTTTTTGGACATTAACATTTCATTCATGGATTCAGGTTGGTCACCACAATCACGACGATCATCTTATTATATATTATTTTTTCAACTATCCAATAGTGTTGCATGAGTATGGCATGGATAATGTTAATCATCGTGTCATTTCTGTCTAGGAGTTCAGCTGGCGGAGAACCTCACCACTTCTCCACGACTCATTAAAACTCATTTTCCTGTCCAGTTTATACCAAAGTCCTTCTGGGAGCAAAAGTGCAAGGTCAGTCATGTGTGGGTTGTTCCTCATTTTCAGAAAGAAATTCCATATAGGAAAAAAGAAAATCAACGTTATTAGAATAAAAACATCAAAACAGGATTAGAAAAGGAGGTTGTAAAAGACATTCACAATCCTTGTCTTTCCTCTTTCTTTTATCACCGCATAACCAGGCAAATTTACATTTGCTATTCATGAGAAGAACTTGTGATTAAAACTTGCAGATGTAAGTGATTTCTCTTTCACCTCTGTTATTGACTCTACTGAAGTATTTTCTGGAGTCAGTAAAATAAACACAACATATTGTGTTTATGCTGGATTTTTACCTTACATTATACTGAAATGTATATGTTTTTCTACTTTGATAGATCATCTACGTTGCCCGCAATGCCAAGGACCTTACAGTCTCATATTACCACTTTAATCGAATGAATAAGGGTCAGCCGGACCCAGGAGACTGGAGCAGCTTCGTCCAAAATTTCATGGATGGGAAAAGTAAGAGCTTCATTTTTTTATTCATTTTTTCTTTAAAAAAAAAAAAGTTTGAGCCACTCAAAGGCAAATAAATAATTGCTGGTATTTTGTTTCTTTAGTGGTATATGGATCCTGGTACGATCATGTGAATGGCTGGTGGGAGAAGATGCAGACATATCCAAACATCCATTACATGTTCTATGAGGACTTGGTTGAGGTATTTGACGCTGTTGACTTTAGCGATGGATCTCAGCTCCGCACTCCAGAAATGTGATGATGGTAACTGATGTCTCTTTATCCAGGATGCTGGACGGGAACTGGACAAACTCTGCAGCTTCCTGGGCGTGTCTCCCTCCGTTGAGGAGAAGAAAGAAATATTAGAAGGAACGCAGTTTGATAAGATGAAAAATAACAGCATGATCAACCATTCTGTGGTCCCTGTTATGGATTTCAAAATATCTCATTTTATGAGAAAAGGTAAGCCTAATTTTGTCCGCAGATTTTGTTGCATTTCTTTATTAATCCCTCCAGTTTGATGTAAAATTTGGCTCTGTGTGGTTCTGCAGGGAAGGTCGGTGACTGGAAGACCCATTTCACTGTGGCCCAGAATGAAGTGTTTGATGAGCACTACAAGATGAAGATGAAGGACTCTACTCTTCAATTCCGCACTGAAATCTGAACTTGACTCGACAGACTGCGTTTATGTGGAAATGTGGATTGATCGTGGATCTATGACATCACACTGGTTTGTGTCATTTCTTGTGGGTTCTCTGGCTCAGTGTCAGATCATGGAGTTTTACATCAATTGTGATGCCCGGAATGTAAGAAAAGAAACAGTGTATATTGAATTATGTGTCACGCGTGGAAATGTAGAGCTGGATAATGTTTATAAACTTGTATGTGTTTTGTCTGTCTTCAAGTCTTGTTGATGAAGCTAATGAAAAATTAAACCAAACGATCAGTGTTTCAACCTTCATTTCCAAAAACAATCCACTTGTCTCAGTTGGTAGAGCAGATGGAGGCCGTTCTCAACTGTTATATTAATACGAATATGAAAACCATCGCAGGGGCAAAAACACTGGGCGTGGGCTATTCTCCTACTCTGACAAGAGGAGTAATGTGTGACACTTTTTTTCTTCTCAGTTGTTCTACCCTGACCTCACGTTAGTCTTTAATTCATCTAGTCAGAGGTGTGTAGTGGGGTTTAAACATCTTGGGCGAGAGGTCTGCTGGGAAAAACCTGAAAAATATTAACCTATCAAAACATTCCAGTTCACTTCAAACCTGGGAACACCCTCGGACAAGAACTGGTTGTCCCTGGGGACAAAATTCCATGGCAAACTCAGTCATGTGACCTATGCTGTCCAATGCCACGAGGACTCTACTGATATAACACTGGGTATAACCATTGACAGTATGAACAGATGGATGGGGCTTCTGCTTTTAAATAGAAGGCCAATGTGGAAGTACCAAAAAAACATTCTGCCATTTGGCCAGAAGGAACCACAAAAGTTGGTCACATAAAGAGCCACCATGTTTTGGCTTATCAACTGTTGTTGCATAGCTGCTTTTCCCAGGTGTCTCTTGCACTCCCTGCCTTTTTACACAATGTTGATTGGTTGCAGAAGTTATTGAATTTTAAAGAACAACTAAAATGCCTTCTGGAAGTTGGCAAAATGGGAAGCAAATTAAAATTTTGATTTATATTGTGAGCATAAGAGTTACCTGCCACTCTCTTCATAACATATTAACTGAAAAGAATTCAATCATCGCGTGCATGAGAAGATTATCATTATTATTATTATTATTATTATTATTATTATTATTATTATTATTATCATTATTATTATTATTCTATCAAGCCTCTTATTTGGGTCTAACTGTGTGTTTGTTGTTCTTTGAAATCCTCTGGCCAGCTGCTAACATGTCTGCATTAAAAATGAATCATTAACTGATTCATAAAACTAACGTCTTGCGTGCTCAACTTAGCGGTTCACACTCATGTCATTTCATAATTAATGACAAAGGACAAAGATTCCAAAACACGGGACGAGGTGTTAATATCCTTTGTGCAAGCACATGCAAAGTTCATTGGTGAACACTAAAAAAACAACAACTGTTAGAAATTTGGGATGCATCTTCAGTAGTAGATGCATCCCAAAGAGTAAAGCTCCGGGAATGTGATAGGAGGGACTAACTTTTCATATATAAGCATTGGCCAACTCCCTCTAAACTCTTACATAACAGCTGAATAGCCGTTCTGTGTGACCATTACAGCTGGAGAGAAGAAAGGTAAAGGCAGCAAGACAGCGAGCAGCAGGCACAACGTAAGTTGGTCAAGGTAAATTCACAGTATGTCACCAGGTGAATCTAATTACATCAGAACTTTACACATCGTGCTAAATTTTTAAGTTAGAATTATTAAGTCTCTTTGGGCTGAGTTGACGTTGCTAACTGCATGCAAAATGATAACTAGATTCCTTCTCTACAGTTTGAAAGATTGTTTGTTCAAAATTAAAATACAAAACGCTGATTTCATGGTCTATGCAGCCATGGGTCATGCAGTGTTGCCTGGTAAAATTGACTGATTAATCTCACACCATAATGAGACATTTTGTATATTTGAATATATTTCATCTGTCAGATGGAAATCCGACCAGAACTGTTTGACTTCCACGGTGTCTCGATGATCAAACTTTTCACAAGCGACTGGGAAAAAATTCAGAACTTTAAGGCCAGACCTGACGATATTGTTATCGCAACATACCCAAAAGCAGGTAGGTTGCAAAATGATTAACGTTCTATTGCCTTTGAATGATGTGTGATAAAGGGGAACTCCATGGGCATCTGATTTCCTGCATGTATTAATGATAATGTGCTACTTTCAGGAACAACATGGGTCTCCTACATCCTTGATCTGCTCTACTCTGGCAAGAAAAACCCAGAAAGTGAAAAATCGCAGTCAATTTATGAAACGGTGCCATTTTTGGAGATGAATAATGCTGAGTATTCAGGTCGACCACTACAAACAACAATGATCTATTTTGTCTTCCATCAAATACTGTAGCACGGCTATGAGTGTGTGTGTGTGTGTGTTTTAGAGTATGGCATGGACAATAACTATCTTTAACTTTTCCGTCACGTAGGAGTTCAGCTGGCAGAGAACCTCCCCACTTCTTCTCCACGACTCATTAAAACTCATTTACCTGTCCAGTTTGTACCAAAGTCCTTCTGGGAACAAAAGTGCAAGGTCAGTCAAGCGTGGGTTGTTCCTCATTTCAGAAAGAAATTCAATAAGGACAAAAAAAAAAATTATAGCCTGTAGACTGGAGCAGCTTCCTCCAAAAGTTCATCGATGGAAAAAGTAGGAGTTGTATTTTGTGATAACAATAATGTTAGAGCCAAGCACAGACACACAAATAACATTTACCTGTATTGTGTTTCTCCAGTGTTGTTTGGGCCCTGGTATGATCATGTGAACGGCTGGTGGGAGAAGAAGCAGACCTGTCCAAACATCCATTACATGTTCTATGAGGACTTGGCTGAGGTACACGATGCTGTTGACTGCACTGAGGGACGTCGGCTCCTCACTATGATAACTGATGTCTCTATATCCAGGATCCTGGACGGGAATTTGACAAACTCTGCAGCTTCCTGGGCGCGTCTCCCTCCGTTGAGGAGAAGAAAGCAATATTAGTTGAAACGAGCTTCGATAAAATGAAGAAGAACGACCGGGTCAACCACTCTGTGATTCCTGCTATGGATTTCAAGATTTCTCATTTTATGCGAAAAGGTAACCCTGATACTGCTGTCTGATTGTGTTGCGTTTTTATGATCCCTCCAGCATGATGTGAAATAAATAACTATCTGGCTCTGTGTGGTTCTGCAGGGAAGGTCGGTGACTGGAAGAACCATTTCACTGTGGCCCAGAATGAAGTGTTTGATGAGCACTACAAGATGAAGATGAAGGACTCTACACTTCAATTCCGCACTGAAATCTGAATTTGATGCTACAGTCGGTGTGCCTGTCTCTATGTTGAATTGCGTTACCATCATCTTTATTCACCATGATCTTGACCACAGCTGCAAGCTGTACAGCAGAGCTCATTGCAAATCTAATTATGCATACAATTTATAATGTCAATTCATAAGACAATAATGCAAATGTACAGAGAACATTCGTACAATTTGTTTACTTTTGTAAGTGTTTGTCATTCTAACTCGCACTTTAAAATTAGCAGTGCTTATGAGCATTTGGTGTAAAACAACCCTGCAAAACACAAAAGATTGTGTTACGCTACCATTTAAAATCAACTGCCCCCAACTTTTATTGAAATTGTATCATTATAATGAATGTTGCTGCAGAGTTGGACATCACTGCAGTTCACAATTGCACAGTGCACAGTTTTGACTTGTGTGAGTTTGGACACTTACACTCCACATGGACAGCAGCCTTGAATTATTTCCTATTCTTTGTGTTTATATCCGTTTTGCCTGGTTGGTGTATCTGTTTTTCACTCTGTCCTGTCTGCCACCCTGGCTCACTCTGCTCCTTTCTCTCTTTCTCTGTCTCTCCTCTATCTTTCTACTTCACCCCAACTACTCATAGGCAGATGATCGCCCTCTGGAGTCTGGTTCTGCCCTAGGTTTCTTCCCACAGGGGAGTTTTTCCCAGCCACTGTCGCATCTTGCTTGCTCCGGGGGCCCGGTTGGTTCTCTCTGATTGTATAAAGCGCTTTGAGACGCCTTTGGCTGTGATTTAGCGCTGTACAAATAAAAGTTTATTATTATTATTATTATTGCTTTGTTGATTTGTTTTGAATAAGTGCTGCTCATTAATGAAATGTACATGGACATAATGCCTCTAATGTTTACAAATTCACAGAAATAAGGTGGTTGATACATTGTTTCAGAGGAGATTTTTTATTATTTTGGGTAAAGTGTCCTTAAGTGCGTGAAAGGTACCATTAAATAAAATATATATCATTGTTGTTGTTGTAGTTGTTAGTGGTAGTAGTAGTAGCAGCAGCAGCAGCAGCAGCAGTAGTAGTAGTATTGCATGTTTGCTAAAAATGCATTTCATATGTGTCTACTAGGACTTTTCATGTTCTAGTTCAACTCAATCAATTCAAAATTCTCTGTGTTGTTAACAACAGTTATCTGATAAGCACAAAAAAGAACAAATCCCTGAGCAGTGTCTTTTCTTCCCAACATCCTGTGTTGAAATAGCTTTGGCTTCCACTGGCATGTGTATAACAGGCATTCATGAGAGCAGAAGGGAAAGATTAGCATGCAGGCGGGGAGCTGTAGAAGGAGGGGCTACAAACTGAGTTTGCAGGCCTCAAATTACAGCGATTCAATGTGATGCAGCTAGGCGAGAGGCGTTCCCAAAAATCTGTGAGAGTTAGAGAAGTGTAGCGGAGGGGGAAAGAAGCAAAGTTTCAGCAAGGAAACAAGCAGAAGGGCTGAATTTAGGCTGATCAACTAAAAGGTACGTAGCCAGTGCATCTACTTTTAAGTGAGGTCACAACTTTTCATGGATCTAATCCAAGTGTATTGTGTTAAGGCTAGTTAAAGTTAGCATAGCTTGTCTCATGGCATACAGAAGATTTGTCTTGTGCATACCTAACAGCATGCAGCTTGATTATTTCCAAACTCTTCCAACACTTTTCTTGCAACTCTCTGTCAGATGGAATCATTTTCTCGGCCAGAGCTTTTTGATTTTAAAGGCGTCTCAATGTCCTCGTTATTTACAAGCAACTGGGAGAACATTCAGACCTTTCAGGCCAGGAGTGATGATATTCTCATTGCGACGTACCCTAAAGCAGGTAGGATACACCAGGAACTGCCCATTAGTCCGACAAATTGTGCATTGGTCCGACCTCCCATTAGGCTTAGGGTTCGGGTTAGTGTTTGGGTTAGCGGAGTTCAGACCAATGTGAAATTTGTTGGACTAATGGGAAGTCGGACCAATGCCATCTGGAAAGAGTTTTGCCTTTATGCCTAATGGAGAACAATGTGGACCATTATTTATTTTTTGTGTTTGTGTCAATATGGTCCCACAGGAACGACATGGGTCTCCTACATCCTCGATCTCCTGTATTTTGGCAAGAAAAACCCAGAGCGTGAGACATCGCTGCAAATCTATGAGAGGGTGCCATTTTTGGAGCTGAATATGTCGTTCATGGATTCAGGTTGACCGCTGCAAATCTGTGATAACTGCAAATCTTTAATAACTATGACCAAATAAACGGAGGTCTTAGTGAAACTGCAACACCCTTATGTGCATTTTTTGGGGGGCACAATGGCATGGACAATGTTTTTATCTTTAACTTCACTGTCATATAGGAGTTCAAGTCGCAGAGAACCTCCCCACTTCTCCACGGCTCATTAAAACTCATTATCCTTCCCAGTTTGTGCCAAAGTCTTTCTGGGAGCAAAAATGCAGGGTCAGTCATGTGTGTTTTTTTTTTCCAATTGCAATTTATGTCCTAATTTGTATCAAGAAATGAAAAAAAAAACTAATACATGCAATCCTACTCTTTCCTCTTTCCTTATCCTTTCATCACAAACAAAGAAATATACATTTACACACTGTAAAATGACACAATTGAACTTTGGGTAAAGTTAACTGTGTGTAAAACTTGCAGAAGTTATGTCTCATTTTTAACTCAGAAAAGATTCATTTGAAATATTTTCTTTTGTCCCTAAGACACACACATTGGTATTTCATTTTATTTTGCTTGACGTGTTTGCGTTGTTTACTTTTTATTTCTTATTTTTTACTTTGGTAGATTATCTACATTGCCCGCAATGCCAAGGACCTCGCAGTCTCCTATTATCACTTTGATCGCATGAACTATGCTCAGCCAGAGCCCGGAGACTGGAGCAGTTACCTTCAACGTTTCATGGATGGAAAATGTAGGCGTTACATCTTTTCATAACAACATCATTAGAAGAAAAAATATATACATTTGCAGGTGTTGTGATATTGTGTTTCTTTAGTGGTGTGTGGGTCCTGGTATGATCATGTGAACGGCTGGTGGGAGAAGAAGCAGACCTGTCCAAACATCCATTACATGTTCTATGAAGACTTGGCTGAGGTACTTGATGCTGTTTCTAAAGGCTGATCCCATTGAGGCACCTTTCCTTTAACTCCAGAAAGAAAAGACAATGCCTTGAACTGATGTCTCTGTTTCCAGGATGCTGGACGGGAATTTGACAAACTCTGCAGCTTCCTGGGCATGTCTCCCTCAGATGAGGAAAAGAAAGAAATATTAGAAGGAACGAGCTTTGATAAAATGAAAAATAACAACTTGATCAACCATTCTGTGGTCCCTGTTATGGATTTTAAAATATCCAAATTCATGAGAAAAGGTAATCCCAAGAAAATATTCACTTTGTGCCACGTATTGCAAAGTACACAGAGGTAAAGATAAAAGAAAATAACCTCTTTGTGGTTCTGCAGGGAAGGTCGGTGACTGGAAGACCCATTTCACTGTGGCCCAGAATGAAGAGTTTGACAACCACTACCGAAAGAAGATGAAAAACTCCTCTCTTTGTTTTCGCACTGAAGTGTAAACCGAACTGCATGTCAAGAAATCTCTACAATTTCATGACTGAATCATTTTTATATTAATGGTGTTTTTGTATCTTTGTTGTATTTGTATTCTGTGCACTAGCTACAACAGTTACACTGACTTTTTTTGTTGAGCCACACAATGCAGTGGTAAAGTAACGTCACCTCAGTCGCAGAGGTTACGGGTTTGATTCTCAGGCCTGAGGTCTTTCTGTGTGGAGTTTGCATGTTCTCTCCTTGGCTGTGTGGGTTCTCCGAGCTCCTGGCATTGTCCAAAGACATCCGCATTAGGGTAGTAATGACAACTATAAATTGTTGTCATTGTAGCAGATGGATGGATGGATGGATGGATGGATGGACGTCAATATGCAGCACACTTCACTATCTCAGTGCTGACCTACCCTCTGAAATGTGACAATTATTACAACGGAATGTAACCAATTTGAGGCACTGAGAGCGAGACCTATTCAAATTCTACCATGTTACAGTGTTATTTAGTGTAAAAAAAAATTGCTATACTTTAAGACTTAGATAAAGTAGCGGTTTATTGCATGCGGCCAGCATTAAAAGTCCAATTATATACAGAGTTTCTATGACTAATGTTTTCTAGCAATAACTTGTCTTAGACCCCCTCAATAAATAACCATTAAAAAATACTTGTTTGTGGAATTCCACCCTCGTCTATTTTGAGCCATCTTCTCTAAATGGGTCCACGTCAGTCCCTTCTTCATTTCTTTCTCTGTGCTCCTTCTCAAGGTGTCTGTGGGCAGTCGTGGCGTAGTGCAGCATAATTTAGCTCTGCAGGTGGCGGTATATACACACGAACGTTGTTTGCGACTCGTCAGTAAACTGAACGAAGAAGAACGTACTACAACAAAGATGGCGGCCCCCGATGAAACAACGCCGAAGAGTCCACACGTGGGGAAAAAGAAGAAGGTGCAATGAAATTATTCATATTTATCCAGTATAATATTTTGGAATTTGATCTTATGACAGTATCTCGTTATTAAACAACGAGGAGGGAAATTTGCTTCGTTTACAGCATTTTAGCATCGGAAAGCTAACGCTGCTGTGGTTTGGTGTCTACAAACTAAAGATAAAACTGTCTCAAAGTCTCTGTTGTTAACGGTTCACTTTTCTCTGTCTTAGCCTCCTGCAGTTCGGTATTGGGAGGAAGCAGGTAAGGGGGAAACGAACGAAAGCACAGTAGAAAAAGTCGCAAAGAAGACCAAACGAGCGTCGAAACGGCAAAATAAAAACACACCGAAAGCAAAGAAGAGAAAAGATGAGGAGGTTCCTACGGATGGGAAGAAAGTCATATCAGGGGTAAGATGTCTGAACACGCTTCAAGTATGTTCATCTTATGACCTACCACCCGTTGTATGCTGTCTATTCCAAGGGGTGTCCAGCCTGATGTTCTTTGGACAATCTTTCTGCCTTTCACTGATGAATATATTTTAACCTGCTGTCCCTGATACGTGACGTACGCGCTGTATTTTTCTGGTTTCATTCAGAAATCGGACCCTTTCCCAGGGGCTCCTCACATTCCAGAAGACCGGATTAAAAAGTTCAAGAGGAAAGATAAAATGAAAAGGGTAATCAACCTTATGTATAACACTTTGTTTCTGTTTTGGCAGAAAATGTAACTCTGTACACCGAGTTATTAATATCTTGTTTTCCTTATCCCTCTCTTAGCCTAAGCATTCGCATTACAAACTGAAGAACATTATAACTCACTCAGAACAAGCTTCAGAAATGTCCCAGAAACAAGCTGCTCGTTTTGACCTCCTCCTACCAGAAGATGCTGGGTAAGTGTTCCCAAGGCTCGAATTCCTATTGACCAGAAGCTTGAAGTGATGCAAATGTGCATCAAGTCTGTAACTGCAAGTCTGTAACTGTGGGGGGAAATGGTCACATAATGCTTTGCTTTCAGCTTCCTAGAAGGAGATGAAGATGAGGACACGTGTCAGATTTATCAGGAAGATATTGCAGAGGCTGTGGATATAACTGCTGGTGCAAAGGTGAGAAATGAATACACATGGCAGAAGCCCTGAACTTCTTTTCGCAAAGCATTTAAAGACAGATCATTTGAAATGTGAATTTTAAATCAATCCATGCTACAACACAGACTTGTGATCTTCAGTAAGAAGGCATGAGTAGCCTATTTATTTTGTCCATGATCCTTGATCTATCTATCTATCTATCTATCTATCTATGAGTAGCCTATTTATTTTGCCCATGATCCAAGACGTAAATGAAAATGTATGTTTAAAAACAAACATTTTTTTTCTGTTGACTTTTCACGTCTATTGCTGTTTGTTTCATGTTGATTTGTGTTTTTTTTTTTTCTCTCTCTCTGCTTCGTTCACAGTATTTTAATCTGAAACTCTCTCAATTTGGACCTTATCGATTGGACTACAGCAGGACGGGGCGGTCAGTATCACACTCTGTACAGCATCTGCCTTGGGTTTCATATGATATCCCTTAATATTAAAAGGACATCAAAATCAATTTGCTGCATAATTTTTATATTGAATGCCAGCAGTGTTTGTGCACATTGAAAAACACCCGATTTCTCTGACCTTCAGACACCTGGTCCTAGCTGGGAGGAGAGGCCACATTGCCTGCATGGATTGGCAGTCCAAACAGCTGATGTGCGAGATAAATGTCATGGAGACTGTAAATGATGTGAAGTAAGTTTTTCAGAACTCACTATGTTCAAGAGATCATTTGATCTCAAGCAATCCAACTGGTTCAAGAAATGAATCAAGTGTGCTCAATGCAATATTGCTGTGCAGTTGACCGGCAACTGTGAACATGCCTTCTGTTCACCGAATGCGTTTCTGTGTGTCTGCAGGTGGCTCCACAGTGAAGCCATGTACGCAGTGGCTCAGAAAAAGTGGCTCTATGTCTACGACTCCAGCGGAATCGAGCTTCACTGCATCCGCAAGTTCAACGACGTTCTTCGCATGCAGTTCCTCCCCTACCACTTCTTGCTGGCAACAGCGGTATGACAAGTTGAGCAATAATATTTATTTGGGGTTAATGAATCAGATATTGGTCTACTCATCAAGAAATTGCACAAATGTTGGTGTTCATGTGCCTGGAAAGTGAGCAGGAGTTATTTTGAGTACCTTGTCTTGTATGGGAAATGTTCCTCCCCTGCAGGGATGAGCTGCTGGGATAAAAGGTGGAGAACAAAAAGCTGAATACGCACATTTTTTTTGTCAGTGTCCATTACTGTTTTTGGAAAGTTAGTCTGAAGTCTAGAGAAAAAGCTGAAACTGACACATTTATAGCTCTGCAATAAACGGATAAGAGAAAAGACACGCTTGGAAATAAACTCACCAATTGCAAACAATCCGTAATATAACAAATTTTAGATGTGGAAAAATCAGCAGTTAGAAGGAGAGCACAGAGATGGAAGGGTATTGAGCCTAATAAATTGGCAGGACAAACTAACTTGTCATTTTGATGGCACAGATTAGGTGATAAGGAGGCATCTCTTTTGCCTAAATCAAGAAACACCTTCACTGAACTTTTAACTGTATGTATGTTTGTATGTGTGCAATTATGTAAGTGACGCTAAGTGATTCATTGCTGCAAAATAAGGAATAAACCACCATTTCTTTCACCAGAGCGCTACAAGTTTCCTGCAGTACCTCGACGTGTCTGTGGGCAAAGAGGTGGCAGCCATCTGCACCAAGTCCGGACGGCTGGACGTGATGTGTCAGAACCCTCACAACGCCATCATACACCTGGGCCACCACAACGGCACGGTCAGCCTGTGGTCGCCCACCCAGAAAGAAGCCCTCGTCAAGATGCTGTGTCACCAGGGCAGCGTCCGCTCGCTGGCCGTTGACAAGACGGGCAAGTGAGTCGCCTTTACAGCATTGGTGTTGCTCTTGTTTTAACAGCTAAAGTGGTGGATAATTGTCTTGTAGATTGTTGAGATTGTGAGTGTAAACTATCAGAATCTCACACTACAATAGTAAGACAGAATAATAATAAACTAAAAACTGAATGAATTCATTGATTCAAGTTACAGTGCAGAAAATACTCATTTCCATTTATAATGTACAATACATTTGCAATAACTGTATATTTACAGTTATGGATAGCACAGTTGGATATCAGCAATTTAAATTTCAGGTGGCACTGGAGGAATCTGTGTATTATTTAGCAGATCACAGGATAATGACAAAGCAACAAGGAACAATATGGTTAAAAAAAAATACACATGAATACAACTATTCTGACAACAAAGCAGGGGAGAACACGTCAAAACACGTTTTGCACGGGCAACCCGGGTGCGAAGCAGTTTCATGGCCTCCTGACAGCAAGACTATGTGCTTTTTATTTAGAATTATCTCGAAGAGCACGAGTCATTCTGTGCCGCTACGCATTCACCCAATAAATAATTGAATATTTTATCAGCTCATGGAGCAACCGGCCATCTTCAAATGCGCTTTCCTTTGACGAAACATGTCCTTTAATTGAACGTGTGAATAGAACTTTAAGGGCATTATTAATTAATGGGCGGTTATTCTGCTTTTTCATTAGATAGGGGTGGACGGTGTTCATGTGTTATTTAATTTTTTAGTAATAGCCTTGGTCATCTTTTATTGTAACTGAAGCATTTTTGTATTGTTCCACGTTTTATGTGGCGAAATTTTCATATTTATGTGTGGATGTGATATATATTTTTTTCAGGTAAATATATAAATAGAAATTTTCCATAGAAGAGTTTCAATTAGGATTGTTTCCAAAAATCTTCACTCGAAGCCCCTCAAGCAAACGCTCTGGGGATTCACCGACGTTCTGCCTCTTTGGGAAGCACGAGTTGCAGTTCTCTGTGTGACCACCAGAGTGCGACCTAATCTCCTGCTCTGGTCTTCCCGACAGCTACATGGTCACGTCTGGAATGGATAAGAAGCTGAAAGTATTTGACATCAGAGCCTTCAAGCCCCTCCAGTCCTACTTCCTTCCTGCTGGAGCTTCATGTCTGTCACTGAGCAACCGGGGGCTCCTATCTGCAGCCACAGGGGACATCGTACAGGTCGCTGTCACACTCTGCACGTTTCTCCTCCAAGAACAAAGCTGCACAATTGTAATGTTGCAGGGGATTTCCCCCCACGCAGTCCATAACTGGAGTTAACTCGGGCTAACACACCATAACTGGTAGTTAACTCGGGCTAACACACCATAATAAATTTATATTGTAGCCTAGTTGCTTTTTGTTTTACGTTTGTTTAATATTTATGGTTAGATAACTGCTTTGCGTTGCCTTTATTTGAAGTTGGATCTAGTTTAATTATTTGTCTGGAAAATTCCCTAATCATCCCTAATTCCCCAAGATCATCTGTCAATGCAGTAATAGCTTTTAATTTTGACTAAATATATATGTAAAAAGACACATGCAATATGTTTATTTTCATATTTTCATTAGTTCATTTATTCTTTATTTCATTCTTTATAAAAGTTAAGAAAAACAATTTAATATGAATACAAACGCTCTCCAGTTTGTTTTATAAGCTGTGGGGGATCAAGACGCACAACCTGGGATTTGTTTCACTGATGGAGTCGAGTCTCATGCTGCGAGATTTAAGTGTATTCTTCAAAGAAGGCAAATATGCTCACTGTGCGAGGCGACGTTGCACTTTACTGAATCTTTTTTGCGTCCGAAAACTGTGTTCCTTCAGGTGTACAGGGACGTGTGGAGCACTCCGGTCAGCAAACCCTACATGGCTCACAGAGTTCACGGGTCAGTGTGGGGGCTGCACTTCTGTCCCTTTGAGGACGTCCTCGGGGTGGGACACGGAGACGGTTTCACCAGCATGCTCGTGCCAGGTCCAGTTTACACATGACGTCACGCTGCAAATGGCTCAACAGTCTAAAGACCCCTGGTCTTCAACCCTCCTGCTCAAGTCTTCACGGCTTCTTCCTTTGGTTATCGTTCACAGGTGCGGGAGAGCCAAACTTCGACGGCCTGGACTCCAATCCGTACCGCAGCGTCAAGCAGAGGCAGGAGTGGGAGGTGAAAGCCCTGCTGGAGAAGATCCAGCCGGAGCTCATCAGCCTCGACCCCAGCGAGCTGGGACAAGTGGACAACGCAACCTTCCAGCAAAAGCACCAGGACAGGGTTGAAGCTCTGGTGGGTGTCTGGAAGGCTCTTTTCGCAGATTCTATTTCTATTTATTTCTTCTGTTGATTATTCTATCGATGTGGATTTACGCTCATTTTTTTTCCCTTCAATTTTTGCAGGGCTACGACCCTCTTGCCAAAGAAAAATTTGTTCCCAAGCACAAGAAAAAGGGGCGCAGCTCTGCCGGCAGTGTTGAAAGGCGCAAGAAGCAAGTGGCTCACGAGGACCAGAGGGTCAGTGTCAAATGTCACATGACTGAAAAGAAAAAAAAAGTAGCTGTGTTTCCTGAAAGAAAACTACTGGAAAATCAAAAATTTCAACAAAGTACAATTGCAATTTGCAGGCGTTTCCATTGAATGGTGTGAAGCGCATAAGCCATAATTCTGGTAAAATCTCACAGGACAAGATTTTTACGAGAATTCTGTTTGCTTTTGTTTGTTTACCTTTGTTTGCTGCAAACACAATGTTGATTTGAAATGGTAAGAGGTTAAAACAAAACGGAAGGAAAAACAGAACCCAAGGCTAAAACGTGTGTCAGAGTCCTATGAATGACGCAGTAAACACTGATGCAGTGGTTTGGTGATGGTTTATTTTTCTCTGCTGTGTTTTAGCTAAACCGTTTTTGATTTTTGATGATTTTTTTCCCCCCCACACCAACAGGAAATCATCAGAAACACTGTGGAAGACCGAGTAAAAATGGAGGCGGAGCAAAAGCAGCGGCAGGAGAAGGCGGCAGCGCTGGCGAGTCGGAAGTCGGCTCTCGACCGATTCAAGAAGTAGAAGAGGGAGATTCTTTGTGATGTGTGATCTTTGAACTTCATACAGAAGATGCTTTTTTGTCTGACACATTGCCTCACGCAGAGGAAATGAGGAAACTTCTGGATGACTCGTACTATGTTCAGTGTCAGTGTCGGCCTCTTTAGTGCCTGTTACTCAGGCGCAACCAGAGATCTCCCTCACAGATAAATCCAGTAACACTGTCATGTTTCTGACTCCAGGTCCAATGTTTTATATATAAGCCTGTTCATTAAAAAGAATTAACGATGTAAGGTGCATACTCTGACTTCCTTGCCTGATTTGAAATCCATAAATCTGCAAATCCGATTAAAGAATATAAGCTTGTCCATCACATATATTATAATATTTATTTTAATACTTGGAACACTTTTGAGAAAATCCAGGGATTCAAAGTGAAGAAAATCAAGAAGGAAGTTGAGTGGGGGGAAAGAAAATATGCAAAATTCACTCCTGCTTGTCCTGCTTGTCTACTTTGTGTGTGGTCCGTCATTGTGAAACTCCAAGCAACAAAGCTGCCGTCGAGGGTTAAGTCACGTCAGTGTTTATAAATAGCAGCGTTAGTTGAACAGCTCCTTATCAACGACACCTTTATCCTGGACTCAGTCGGCTATTCCTACGACGCATCTTGAAAACACCCCCAAACGTTCACGCGCAGAGAGTGAATTCGGCAGCCTTTGACTTCCGCTGAGCGCGCGCTCGGTTTGGGGGACGTCTGCGTCACGTTGATCGGCATCGTCTGCAAACTGTAAAACGTCTGCACCCGGAACTCGACGTCAAAGATTGAACGAGGTGCACGTTAAAAGAAGAATCTTGTCAAACCAGTGTGGAGATATTGATCTCATTTATCGTTCCATCTCTGTCTGGTCGGCACACAGGAAAGAAATCTAATACGGAGAAGCAGTGTTGAAACGATGCCTGTCTGCGTTATGTGAAACAGACCCCCGAGTGAAAACTTTGTGGTTTGTATTTTTTTCCGGAGTGCATAAAAACACGCACAGACTCTTTTTTTCATTCCGAAACAGGCCACAGTGCCTCTAAAAGCTTTGGTTGGTTGAATCATATATATATATATATATATATATATATATATATATATATATATATATATATATATATATATATATATATATATATATATATATATACATATATATATATATATATATATATATATATATGTATATATATATATATATGTATATATATATATATATATATATATATTAACTAGGCAAAAAATAAAAATAACTGTGTGTGACTGGAAAAAACTTTAAAAGACTGTTAATCTGCACTAAGGGTCCAAGCCCTTACGAGTATGAATGTTCTTCTGGTTGCATTTATGACTATTATGACATTTTATGACATTTTCACAGTTGAGGCTGTCAGTGCTGCAGCATATCGGGATAAAATTCCACAATCCAGTGTCTCCACAATCTTTATTGGGTTATCACCTACCTCTATCCATCTTTAGTAAGTGGGTCTGGCCACGAGCGCTCGCCGTTGTGAATGCTGACACGCTGTAATTTCCGTATCCTCTCTGCTTACTGTGCACACAAAGATTTGCAGGCGGCAACCACATCAAGGCCTGAGAATGAACACTTTGAATGAAGACAGGAAGTTGTTCAAAATGGAGGGGAGGATGGAAACTTGAGTGCTTATTATAAATCTGGCAAGAGGAGAGATGTCCAGAAATGCATAATTGGAAAATCCTTCATAGTCCAACACCGTTCATAGTTTTTCCAGCCCGCAAGATGGTTTTGCAATTGCAATTTTTTAATAAAATAAACAGTTGTTCTACTGTCCACTGGATGTTGCAATAGCGTCTTCTGCTGTACAAACACATACTGTTAATACCGGGACTGAGCAAGTGGGCCCAAGCACAGCCACTCTGAAGCTACGTTGTCTTCCAACCTAAAGAGAAAAGTGCATGCAGTGTTCCAAGAACACAACCAAAGTAAAACAAAGAAAAAAGTTGTTGTTATTTTAAGTTATTATTATGCGATGAATTTACCCGTCCGGCCCACTTAGGAAAAGACGGCCCGTTTACTAAAATGAGTTTGACACCCCTGGTCTACGCGTTAAGAGTGACCAGCACAACCGCATTGGCTGGACTGAATCGTGACTGAGGTGTTGGGACGCCATCCGACCGGCGGCAGTGTGTCACCAGGCCGGTGGCCGCAGGCTGCAGTGACTGCATGGGGGTCTTCCACCTGCGAGTGAGGCTCCTTGTTTTGGTTCTTTTCACAAAGCATCAAATTACTAATATGATAAGTTTTAGTTTTAGGCAGTTAAAGTTAAAAGAATCACCACACTCCCCTTTCAAACCCCTCAATAACATGAAACAAAACACCAACAAGAGAATTTCTTTAGCTCTGTTTTTTTTTTTTTTTAATGGGAAGGAAACTTGCCACTTTCCCCTCAAGATTTCACCCACTTCTCAGACGTGCTGTTCATCCAACAAATGCATAACCCTTAAAAACGGCACATTGTTTAGAAATAGGAGAACGAACAGGCTTTCCTCTGACACCGGGATCACTGTGAATGATATGGTGACAACAGCAATGGGATCAACCAAACACAAATTTCCATTTTTTTTTCCTTTTTTTTACAATTACATATTTCATCAATGTTTTCTATTGCGCCAAAGAAACTCATTGTCCCCTTTTCAAACGTGAAATGCATTTTACTGTTAAATGCATCTTACTCTTAGTTCTTCTGGCATGTGCGTCATTGCAAAAGAAGCATTTTTTTTCTATATCTATTTTTAACTCTATTCAGTGCATCCAATATTGCCTAACTAGCTTTTAAACACAGAAGGATTCAGCAATTTCTTTTAATGGCTATTGTATTGCTTCCGGATCATCTATTTAGGAATTTAACGTCTACAATTCAAAAACTTAGTGAAAGACTACATGGATCTTGGATATATGAAGGTTTCGGAATATGACCAGTGTGCAATGATCACATAAGCAGTGTTTGCTCAATAAGTGTTTTCTCGTTGTACAGTAGCATGCCAGGATTTGATCATCTTTGATTGTATCAGTGAAGCACAAGGAAGCCCAAACAGTCCTGAACAGCTGAGAGATAACTGTCAATTCCTCCTGCAAGCACGTCATCCCACTTGCCGCAACTAAAAAAGTGATCATAAAAGACTATATTGGTCTGAAAAAAGTGTACAAAAATAAAGGGACATATTCTCAGTATAACTTCACAGCCAGAGGAGAACGTGTGCTGTTCACATTATCCAGAAAAGGCTCAGCCCCAGTAAGTCTAGTTTTTTGTTGTTGTTGTTGTTTTCTTATTGCCGGTGAACGCTCACAAACCCTGCTCGAGTCCCAGCACATCGCCCAGCATCGCCCTGACTTTGCACACGCCCAGAGAAGCACGCTGACTCAGCCAGGAGCACGGTTCCGACGAGTGGATGTCGGCCCAGTATTGCAGCATCTCCCTCGGCATGACGTGGTGGATGGACACCATGGCCTGATAGCAGCAGCGGCCGAACGGCACCCTGGGCCCTCCGGAGAACAGAGGGCAGTGAGAGGGGAGCACCCCGGCCGTGCGGGCGCACAGCCCCATGTACACGTCCTCTGGGGGCAGCGGCGTGGACAGAGGCGAGGCGGAGGCGGCGAGGGCGATTTTGAGCAATGCAGAGCGGGACAGCACATACGCAGTGCCGCTGCAGTAGTCCGGAAAGACAGAGGGAGGGTAGGCCCCGGAGGGAAGATAGTGTTTGCTGTCTGGATCCCGGTCAGGGGCCACTCGCAGGTGCACCCTGCCCAGGTACAGATCCCCCTGTTCGTAGGGGTTGCGGCTCTTGTTCAGGAAGTGCAGGAGGGCGCTGGGATTGAAGAGGACGTCGTCGTCCACTTTGGCCATGAAGTGAGCCTGCGGGCAGAAGCGGCGGGCCCAGCCCAGCATGGACAGAGTCTTCAGAGTGAGGTTGGAGTAGGTGTCCACGAAGCGGCCCTGCACCAGGTCCATGCGCTCTCTGGCTTCCTCGATCAGCAACTTGGACAAGCCGGGGTCCGACGACACGCCAACCATGAAGAGGGTCATGACCCGAAGACGGCTCACCTCCACCTCCCCTCCCCAGGTGTCCCTGATGGCTTGCCGGGCCCTCTGATTGGCAGGGGCGCTGGTGACCATAATGATGAGGTAAGGCTTGGCCCGCTGGCACACGAGCGGGCTCGGCATGAGCAGGAACTCCTCGGGCCGGCTGGGGGGCGCGCTCTGCTGGGGGATGGCGCCGGCCTGCGACTCCACCGCCGCGTTCATCCTCATGGAGGTGACCCACCACTCGATGTAGTCCAAGAAGAACAGCGCCAGCAGGGCTGCGCCCGCCGCCGCAGCGCACAGAACGGGCAAAACGCCGGCTCGGCCCCCGCGCTTCCCAAATCGGGGTTTACATCCCCACAGCGCCCGAGCGAGCATGACCAACCCCCGCCGTGGAGCACCGAGGACCGCCGCCGCCGCCGCCGCCACTACTCACCCGCAGTCTATGCAGAGCTCACCGACCCCCCCCCGATTCTGCGCTCCCCGGCAAGAGATCAATCCGTCATCACTCCTCTTGTCCTCTTGAAGTAGTGCAGACAGGCGTCGGTGAGGATGAGCTGATGCCCTTGTGATGACGCAGATAATGCAGCTGCTGCAGCCCGGTGCCTCTCAGAAAACCGGGGTATGCAGCTGCGCACCAGAGACGGTCGATTCGGCAGCAGCCCCGCAGCTATTTTCTGCCCTGATTTTTCATCAACGTACGGTTTCGACCTGCGGGGCGAGACTGAGATCAAAGTCGGTCGTCGGTCGTCTTTGTGTTGTCGACAGCCACGCTGCGTCCTGCGCCTAAACGGCGTCGACACGCGGCTGTATAGGACCTTCAGGTTTATAGTCTCTCTCTCTCTCTCTCTCTCCATATATATATATATATATATATATATATATATTTTTTTTTTTCAAACATGTAGAGGAACGCTGCGGCGAGACCGCAGTTGTGTTCGAGGGGCGACACCTAACGGTTTTTTCTGTTCGCTACAAGCATGCTGCTGCACTTCCCCTGCTGCACTTCCCCTGCTGCAGTTTTACGCTTCTATATTTCACACAGTTCTATACTGTCTGCTGCCTCTATTTATGAATGATTTTACAGATAAGCTATTTGTAGCCTATACTGTGGCCATGCACTCACCCTCCATTGTTGCGAGTCTAACATGCACAGGAGTACTGAACAAAATGTTTTTATTTATTTATTTATTTATTTTTATTAAAATGTTATTATCATAACAACAATGACGTGTTGTGTAAGGCGGACTCAAACCTATTATTGCATAAACTCACAGTCCTGCTGCTACTGGAATGGATCTATGCTGCCTTTGATACAGTAGATAAAAGGCTGTTTGTACTGTGAAGTGCCCCAAGGGTCAATTTTAGGTCCAGGACTTTTTAAATCTTTACATGCTTCCCCTTGGGGACGTCATCAGGAGACACAAAGTCAGCTTTCACTATTATGCTGAAGATACACGGCTTTACATTGGCGTGTCTCCTGATGTCACAGGGCCTATTGACACCCTTTTAGAATGCATTTTAGATATTAAATCAACCAGGACAAAACAGAGGTTGTAGATATTGGTCCTGAAGGCAAGATAGAAAAACTTTTACCAGAGCCTGGGCGTCATTTTGTGACTCTGATCTTAGTTTTAATCCGCATATTAAAAACCGTCACAAAGACGGGTTATTATCACGTCGGCCTGTTCCCAGTTCCCTGTTCTCCCAGGCAGACACGGAGACGCTGATGCATGCTTTTATTTCCTGTCGGTTATAATATCGTACCACACTGGTTTCTGGTCTTGCCAAAAATACTATCTCTAACATGCAGATACTCCAGAACTCAGCCGATAGTTGGCTGAGGCGGACCAGAGGGTGGGAACACATTACACCGGTTTTAGAATCGTTGCAATGGCTCCGCGTGCAATTCACAATCAATTTTGAGGTGCTTTTATTCGTTTTTAAGTGTTGTAACGGTCTTGGACCATCTTGTTTATCCAACTTGTTTTTTTATCAAATCACGGATCCTGAGGTCCTCTGGCATGAGCTTTTTAATTGTTCCAAGTGTTCGGACCAAAACCCATGGGGGAGGCTGCATTCAGCCACTACGGTCCAAGGCTTTGGAACAGCTTGCCAGAGGGCTTCAGGACTGTAGAGACTGTTGATGATTTTAAAAGGAGGCTTTAGACTCACCTTTTTAGTTTGGCCTTTTACTGATTTGTTTTCTTTTCTTTTACTTTTCTTGTCTTTTAGATTTAAAGCCCATTGTCCTTGGGCTTTTACGTCATCTTATATTCTATCTTATTGTCCTATTTCTTATGTCTTTTTATTCCACTGTCTTATAGCTTTGAGATCTGTTTTTCCTCCATTGTATTTTAGATGAATTATTTAGTTTTTAGCTCCAGTGCTTCCTTGCAGGGGGCAGGGGGTTGTCATTGTTCTGGGAAACCCTCTCAGTGTGGATGATCTCCCATGGTGGCCGTTTCCTCTTATGGTTCCTCAGTGCCCTGCCATTTTTTTTTTTTTTTTTAAATTACTGACTGTTTCTGTGGTGTGGGTGGGTGGGTCATAACCTGTGTGCGTTCCGGAGGAGGGGGTGGGTTTTAATTGACTGCAGTACTTCAGTAAAATGTTTTTTTTTAAAATCTTTATATTTTAATTTTAATTTTTGTCAAGCACGTTGGGTGTCACTTTATGTATGAAAGGTGCTATTTGAATAAACTTGGATTGATTGATTGATTGATTGATTGATATGTATTTGTTATAGGTATACCCATTTCACCTTCCCATTGTATTTTACTTTGAAAGTTAAATCATGTTAAGTTACATATTTATTGCATAGTATATTACATATTATATCATTTTCTAAAATTTGAAATACCTTTCTATGTATATTGTACATGTATTAGCTTGGGAAATCATCATAAATGCTTGCTGTGCTTAACATTAGGGACACTTACCAGTGTGTTTGTTCTGCCTCCTCATAATGATCCAAAATGAAAGAAAATATCCAGAGAGTGGCAGTTCTCTGGGTGAAAATACATTTTTGATGTGAGATGTCGGAGGAGAAGAAGACCACTGTTGACCAGATAATGAATCTCGTTAGGGTTTTTTGCAGTGTCACCCTAACATCGCAGCTTTTCATTAGAGACTCATGTGATGGGATGAGATATTAGAAAACAGGAACTAACATAAGAGTGGCCCTAACCAGTTGGAATTTAAAGTGAAATTTTATCTGAAGTCGTTTGGTCGAGGTGTCTGCTTGTTGTTCTATAATAGCTAGATTTACAATGGCACTCAACAGCTTTTAATACGTAAAGTAAAATGAACTTTATTCTTATTTAATAAAACAACGGCCATTAATACTACGTTATGTCAGAGTCCCCCCATCCCCATTGATTGAACTGTTGTATTCTGCATGAGGAAACCGGGCTGAGAATTCCCTAACAGAGTGGAAACTGGGCTGAATGTGCAAGCTTATCATTTAACCTAATAACGTTGACAGCACTTAACAGTAAATTCCCTTGAATATCAGACATGATGACGTCACTGTTGTCTGGCTGCGATGGTGGGGGGGAGGAGGGCACAGGAGAGGGAGGAGGGAGGGGGGGGAAGCATCAACCATCATCGACGCGCTGGCGAGGAGGGGTCACGAACTATGACCTTTAACAGTAAAAAACCAAAACAATTATTTTATAAAATAGTCCTCGTCTTTAAACCCGCGAGCGCCAGTCCTCTGAGGTAAGTTTCTTCGCGGGACTTAAAAGCCTTGATAGCTCTGGGGTGATACTAGATAATAAAAGAGCGCTGCTAATCTCGACGCTAGCTCGTTAGCCGAGAGCCGATGCGGAGCTCCCTTCCTGCTGCCTGCTGCCTGTATGTGACAGCAGGCAAAGACACGGGAAACGGTGCGCATTGACAGACTGTGTGTCCTCCAGACAGCAAAACCCGTCGTCGTCGTCACCGTGTGACGTGACATGTGAAGTAGCCAGAATCAACCCGGAACACTCATCGGGACAAATGTAACGGGAGCGATTTGTCCATGCAGCTGAGGATGCAGCAGCCCCTGTCGCGTCTCCGTACGTGCACGGAGCTAGCTGTAAAAGCTAACCTGCAGTAGCTCAGCTGTGGCTGATGCGCGCGCGGGGGGGGGGGACAAACAAACAAACCAAAAAAAAAAAAAAAACCTACCTCACGCTCCTCTTCCTTTGCCAGCACTGCTGGGGGGTTAGCAGTTTAACAATAATACTCGGAATGTGACTGAATTCAATACAGCTGTGATTTTACATTTACAACACTTGTATAGCCCAGTGAGAGGTGTTACGCCAAGTTCAGGATACCTGCTTGAGAGTGGCATTTTCTTTTCTTTTCTTTTTTCTTCTTTTTCTTTTTTTCTTTTTTTAATATATATATATAATATATATTTTGCTCGCGGGTGCGCGCTGAACGGAAACAAAAACAAGAACAGACGCAACACCAAAACGTTATCCCATTAAACACAAAGCAAGCATTAAACAAGTAAACATGATTTTCGCCACTACAAGCAAATGTGTTGCTAATAGTTGATAATTATGTCATGTCATCAGTGTTACGTGAGATTTTAGAAGCCAGAATGAATTGGTGTTTTTATAAGCGGAATATACTATATTATTCACCTGCCTTAACTTGTTTTCTTATAATCACACTTTAATTAAATTTGTTACATATATATGTGTACCAATATATGTATCGCTGATATCCATGTGTGGTTATCCGAAGTGAGAAGATAGAGCGAAGACTGCAGCAGTTTTTGACTAACGCACTGCCATGCAGTCATGCAGAAGTTGGAGTTGAATTCCCTCGCAAGTTGTGAGAGGTTTAGGAATTAGGAGTGAGTCGACTTTACATTGTGGGGAAATGTGGAAGTCCCATCCATCCCTCCATCCATTTTCTATACCCACTTTCTCTTGCACTCAGGGTAAGCTGGGGTCTATCCCAGCTGTCATAGGGCAAAGGCAGGGTGACACCCTGGACATGTTGCCACCTCGTTGTAGGTCCACATTATAGGACAAAGCAAACACTTACACACATCTTCGTACTGGAGACCCCTATTTGCCTCACATGCGTGTTTTTGGACCGTGGGAGGAAGCCGCAGTACCCAGAGAGAACCCACACAGACACATTGAGAACATGTAAACTCCATACCGAAAGGCCTAAGACCCAAGGATTGACTTGAGGCAGATGTAGAGAAAGAAGAAAATCAGGGTAAAGTGAATTTAGCAAAATATGTGACTAAAGCCAAACCAAGTAGTTTTTTTTTGTTCTGATTATGGAGGAATTGATTAAATTAGCCACTGCAGATGATCAAGGTTATTCTTACATGTTGTTTTGGAGTCTATAAACTGTCCGGAGCAATCTCAGGGTTAACCAGATTTTCGGTTACATTTTGTCCCCTTGTAATAGTCTTTGTCTTCTTTCCTGACAGACCACACTAATGATCTTAGATCATCATGACGGCCAACCTCAATCTGCTCACTCAGCAGAAAGTGGATTCTGAGCCTGAGGCAGAGGTGAGCCCAGTGATGATTGATTGATGTTCGTCTGAAGTTGTTGCATTCAAAATCCACGTAACATTTCAGCATTGTGCTGCCTTCCTCTCGTTGGCTGTGATGATTTCAGCTTTTGATAAACTTTACAGTTTTTTTTCAAGTTACATTTTTGCATAGCAATGCTTTTATGCCCACATTTAACATAAAATTCATCTTGAATAGCATTTTTAAGGCCTTGGCTTGTCTCTATGTTGTAGGTGGCTTCCTCTCCCTCGGACTCAATGATGGATGAGTCGCCAGAGCACTTCCAGGTCATTGCTGCTGACCATGCCACTGCGCCGCAGCGAATACAGGTGACTCTTAAAACCAACCTGCTATAGAAAGTACCACCACTTTGACTCTGCTGCTTCCTGCTGAGGCACTTCTGTGTTGGCACATCAACAGCCAAACAACGCTAAACAGGTTGATGTTACGACATGTGACCTGTGGCTGTCGCTCTATCTGGGTCACTCTCCTGTTTTTCCACCCCACCTTACACCTTAACCCCACTGGTGCGTCTTAACGTCCACCTCACTCTGTGCCCGTCTTCTGCTTCAACCCTTAACACCCTCAGATTGTAACAGACCAGCAGACGGGTCAGAAGATACAGATAGTGACAGCAGTGAAGCCGTCTGCAGCTCCCAAGCAGCAGTTCATTCTGACTAAAGCCGACAGCTCAGGTGCAGGCAAGGTTATCCTGGCCTCACCTGACAGCCACAGCACAAAGCAGCTCATCTTCACTGCGTCAGACACCCTCATGCCTGGAAGAATACAGGTAATATCAACACAATATCACTCCCAATCTGATATCTTGGTATCGACAGGGCGTGGAGATAAAACTCTCTATTGAATGGCCCGTGTTTGACTCTCAGATTGTCACAGATCCGGTGTCAATGGAACGTTTGTTAGGGCAGTCTGGGGACTTGAGCAGAGCGCAGCTGGTCGAGTACTGTGTCGTGTGCGGGGACAAAGCTTCAGGTACAAAAGAAATCTGCATTGTCTCATTGTCATTAATGTGTGACGTAACGACACACCTCTTTGTCGCTCAGGGCGTCACTACGGCGCGGTCAGCTGCGAGGGCTGCAAGGGCTTCTTCAAGCGAAGCGTGAGGAAGAACTTGACCTACAGCTGCCGCAGCAAACAGGACTGTGTGGTTAACAAACACCACCGCAACCGCTGCCAGTTCTGCCGGCTAAAGAAATGCCTTAAGATGGGGATGAAGACTGATTGTGAGTTGATGGCTGAATCTGGTCGCATTATATCGAGAAGGTTAAAAAAAAAAAACAACCCGCAAATTACTATATTAATAGCATAACAGCAGTGGGACTACCGATTATTAGTCCAGTTCAGCGGTTTGCATTGTTATTGCGTGTCTGCTTTGCAGCGGTCCAAAGTGAAAGAAAGCCCATTGACATCGTGCCCAGAGAGAAGCACGCCAACTGCGCTGCCTCCACCCAGAAGATTTACATTCGCAAGGACCTCAATAGCCCCCTCATCGCCACGCCAACCTTTATCTCTGAGACTGAGGGTGAAGTGTCCAGGTTAGTAGACATCCGAACTGCAGCAAACACTGGGCTCAGGCCAAAAACAAAAACCCAGTGGTTTAGTCATTGATGCCACATATTCTGCTCAGATCCAGCCTGCTGAACCAGGGGATGCTGGTTAACATCCAGCAGCCACTCATCCAGAGTGACGGAACTTTGCTGCTGGCCACTGATGCAAAGGTACCGCCGAGACGTTTTGTCTGTGTACCAGTGATCCTTGTAATTGAGATATTTTCCTCAGGTATAAGATGTCGTAACTCTTAGGAGCTCATTCACTTTGAGTTGTTGGATTTGCAGTTTTAGTCTCTGCTGTTGGAGAGATCACAGCACAAGCAACAGGATTTGTGGAGAATAAACGTCAGAGGAGATTTCTAAGTAGCAACACACAACATGTTTATTTTGATCCTGAGTCCTGTCTCTCCTTGTTCACTGTTTAGTTTTGTGTTTTGCTCCAGTATATTTGGTGCGAGCAGAAATTTTTCTGTTTCTGTTTTCAGATCGAGTCGGGGCAGAGCGATCTGGGGACATTAGCCAACGTGGTGACATCACTGGCCAACCTGAGTGACTCACTCAAAGAGAACCTTAATAACGGCAGTACCTCAGACAGTCAGCGAGAGGAGCAGTCTGCCAGCGACATAACACGGTCAGAACAGTCACACAGTGCGCACACTAACGCTGTACTCTGTTCCGCTTGTCCCAGTTAGACTTCAAGACCGTTTTTTGAATTAAAGCAGTGAGTCAATTGCAATGTTTTGTGTGCAGTGCCTTCGACACTTTGGCCAAAGTTTTTAACCCATCCGAGGAAGGGATCGAACAGAGGCTAGCGGACAAAACATTGCGGTGTGTTGGCGGAGCTACTATCCAACTGATTGGTCGAGACCAGGAGACGCCCATCATTGAGGTTGAAGGGCCACTGCTCACAGATAGCCATGTTGGCTTTAAGGTGAGTGGAGTGATCGATGCAGCTGAGGGGTTGACAGGTATGCAGAATTCAGAGATTTTTTTTAAAACAAATAATTCAATAAAAGCTTTTAAACACACAGCAATGCTATTTCAAAGATCAGCATCTTGTGCTGGTGTTCTCACTTCAAATGAATTTCAAGCAAAAAATAGGATGAGCTGCTTTTTTTTTTCCTACTTTGACGTCCCTCATATGCCCTCTCTTCCTTGACCGTAGCTGACCATGCCCAGTCCCATGCCTGAGTATCTGAATGTGCACTACATCTGCGAATCAGCATCCAGGCTCCTGTTTCTGTCGATGCACTGGGCGCGCTCTATCCCTGCCTTCTCAGCACTTGGGTGAGATATTGTTTTA
Source organism: Nelusetta ayraudi (assembly GCF_046127955.1). NCBI lineage: Eukaryota > Metazoa > Chordata > Actinopteri > Tetraodontiformes > Monacanthidae > Nelusetta > Nelusetta ayraudi. The sequence goes on along the minus strand of NW_027466069.1, from coordinate 9,177,411 downwards.
CCAAGGGAATCTCAAAATATGCCCTTGACTTGCACACGAGGCAAAATTCTTCCAGCCTGTTCCGGCCACGGAACGTCGTCGGAATCGAGCCCTTTGTGACGTCACAAAGTGTGTCACCGAGGTGTGTCCGCTTCCAATTGTGTGAAAGGTGCATTAACGAGTCGGTTTTAGCAGCTGTCTGCAAAGGAATGCAGCAAAATTCTCATTTTTTTTTTTACTGGTTAGTTATTTTGCAATGACTGAAATAAATTGCAAATAGCAGACAACATTGTTATCAACATTAAGCTATTATATTATTTTATATTGTCTGTCTAATGTTCTTTTGTTGTGTGCTCATAACATTTCTGTGTCCTTCAGTCAGGAGGCAAACACCAGTCTGGTGAGGGCCTGCTGGAACGAGCTGTTTACTCTGGGCCTCGCTCAGTGCGCTCACGTGATGAACCTGTCGACCATTCTCGCTGCCATCATCAACCACCTTCAGAGCAGCATCCAGAATGGTACTACACACTCAAGTGGGCTCAATGAAGGGGGCAATCGATAAATATCTGTGATAACAACAACCCAATTGAAATGCTATTTTGTCTCTATCAGACAAGCTTTCAAGCGAAAGGGTGAAGCAGGTCATGGAGCACGTTTGGAAGTTCCAGGAGTTCTGTAACAGCATGACCAAGTTGGAGATCGACAGCTATGAATACGCCTACCTGAAGGCTCTCGTGTTGTTCAGCCCTGGTGAATCTGCTTTACTCAATCAGTTGCATAGTTTTCTGACATTCACACAAAATCATTTAGAATTGCACCGATGTTGCAGTCTGAAAAGGTGATTGTGTGTGTGACTCATCAGATCATCCCGGTGTGGATGGCAGCGGGCAGATTGAGAAACTCCAGGAGAAAGCCTTGATGGAGCTGCAGGACTATGTGCAGAAATCATACCCAGATGACATCTACAGGTAGTTCAGTTTGAGCCATATCTACAAACTTTGAAAGCTACAAGCTTTCAAAACTGAAGGAGTCGTGGATTTGTTTCGGCAGGTTGACCCGTATCCTGACCCGTCTCCCGGCCCTCCGCCTCATGAACTCCAGCATCACGGAAGAGCTCTTCTTCACAGGTTTGATCGGTAACGTCTCCATCGACAGCATCATTCCCTACATACTCAAGATGGAGACAGCTGAGTACAACAGCCAGGACTCTGACCCCACTGGCTGACGCCCCGTCACTCCAGCAGCCAGAACCAACAAGTTCAGGACTGGTGAGTTTCCTTCCCTCTCCCCTCTCTCGACAGACATTTTTCACTGTTGAGGCTTGTTTGCTAATAATGCATGGTACAAATCTTGACCTCCGTTAAAACAATCTGGCGGAATCCAGAATGACCTGGAATGTTTTTTTTGTTGGGGTGAAAATACGGTGGTGTTATGAGTTGTAAACTCGCACTGAACTGAAAAAAAAAAAAAACTCCTCTGCAGCGGCAACTTTGCTCGACTCCTTTAATGACTTTGTGACACTTTGAATTGGTTTAGACGTGAACTTCACCTTGTAAGCTAAAAGCTTTGCTTTTTGTGCCCTGTGAAAGCCTTACCATGCCCCAATGTTGATGGAAAATAGATTAAATAAATTAGCGCTAGCCTTTGTTGAAGATATCGCAGGAGCTGTATTTAAAAACCCACTTAAAGCTTGTGGATGTTTCTTCTAAAACTAAAGAGTACTTTACATACAAAAACTATCAAAGATAGCATTTGTTGTCCCATAGGGAAATGTCTTTAAAACAAACACGGAAGAACTATATATATATATGGAATGGAGAATATCATAGATTGAATGAAAAACTGCAGTGCTTCTAGTACTACTATGAGCTAACTCTAAGTCCCATTGATGTGTACTTAATGTCTACATATTGGTTTACTGTATTTGTATATTTGCAGCTTATTATGCAATTATTTCTTTCAGTTTTACCCGAAATTCCATTCATGATGCCAATTAGCTATTTTAATTGACTGTGAATTTTTGTCACATGACAATAATGTCACAGAGATTTTCAGATTGATTTCTGGGTTGACGTATTATGTGCAATCACCACATCGATTTTCCCTTTATGACAATCAATTATGTTGTTTCCATCTCAGTGTCATCATGACCTCAGTCTGTGTTTTCTATATGTATCTATTGATTGCAATATTTGTTTGAACAGGTATGATTATCTTAAAGATATTATGTTGCCCACAATGTTACCCATATGTAGCCAAGCTACAGCTTTTGTACTTGTGTTTGTCTTTGTACTCTGTTAAGTGCACATCAATCAGCTTCTGCAGCGTTCCAGTGTGTTTATTCTGACTAAAATGTTGTTGTTTTTTTATGTAAAATGTTTTATATGTGTTCTTTTCATAATGAATTTGTTGTGAACAAATTTGCTTGTTGCATTCTAAGTGTACTTAAAGTACTATGGGCAGGTCTCCCTAATATTTTCTTTTTTTTTTTTAATACAGATTTTGGTTTTCTCCCATTTTAAAGTGCACTGATTTGTTGAAGACCATATGAGTATGTGAATTGGCCCATGCACTTGTTTATGTGTTGATAAAAAAGTATCTGGGCCAATATAAATGGGAAGAGAGACATTAATAGGTTAAACAAGCATTGGGTCTTGTAAGAATAAGTAATTCTAAAAATTTGGGTTTTGAACCTTCTCTGATTTTATAAAGGCACTGTCTTGAAATAACCTTTGTACATGTAATTTCATAAGAATGAGTGCATGTTGTTTTTAACAGGGTTTTCTAATCTTGTCTGCCCTCATAATGAGCATTGTCATAATTTTAGTGCATTACAGTGCATGGAAAAGTTGCTTAAGTGCATTTTATTAAATGCTGTATTAAAACTGTTCATTTAAATGTTGTGGCTTTAAAATACTTACCATGAGCAGCTCTTGTATTAAAGAATATTAGAACTGTTTTTTTTTCAGCTTTGTGTAATGAGTGGGTCATGGTAAAAAAAAGAAAAAAAAAAGAAAAGATGTAAGATCTTTTGTTTATCTGCTCATATTTTTCTTCAAACATTAAGAATCGGGGATCAAACCAAGACCAATCTTTCACTCACGTTTATCAGAAAACATACATCTCTACCTCACACCAATGACAATATTGAACAAATGTATTTATGGCTGATCTCCTGATTTCAGTCTCTTAAGGTTGGCTTCACTGAGGTCACACACTCTGAAAAACAATAAACATTGTACTATGAAATATTATATGATGTCTAAGTATTTGTTCATGCTGGAAATAAAGAACTTATTGTTTTTTTTTCTACCACATGAAGGTTACAAAAGAAACCTTAAACTAGTTTTCTACATAATTTTAAACAGTTACTGTGAAAATTGTGTTATAATATGCTCTAACTTGAGCCTTGTGAATGAACAAATTGATGAAAAAATATTAAAATAGCAGGAATATGATTTCTCATAACATGGTGTTTTAAAAGTTTTATCTAAAGTAGACAGAGATCCTTTTATATGTCGTCATCTCATTTTATATTTCATGGTTTTTAATACATATATAAATGAGCGAGTTTATAATTCACTCACTATATATATATATATATATATATATATATATATATATATATATATATATATATATATATATATATATATATATATATATATATATATATATATATATATATATATACATATACAACTTATTGGTAGGTCTTGCAAATAAAGGTAAAGACGGCTTTGGAATTTATTTGTCGCTTGTTTGTGACGTCTATTTCTGACGTCATTAAACCACGTCGCCCCATCGCTTATGCCAGTGAGCGTAGGTTAGCTTGGTAGCTACATCATAATTACAATCTGAAAAGTACTATTCAAAAACAGAACTTCAAAATGCCTATGAAAGGAAGATATCCGATTAGGAGGACTCTGGAATATCTGCAGAAGGGCGACATCATTTTCAAAAACAGAGTGAAGATAATGACGGTTAATTACAACACACATGGAGAGCTGAGCGAAGGAGCAAGGTCAGAGCTAACGACAGCTAGCCAGAATATATTTCATAATTAAACACGAAGCATGTGTTGCGTTAATTGTTTCCAGGTTATCATTGCTACTCTGTGTCTGCGCTATCATGGTGAAATGCTTTTAATCGTAACATTAGCATTTGCAACTTGGTTATTGGGGTGAACGCAAAGTGGCATTCGCTCCCAATGCAATGTTGATAGTCAATGTTGGATGCACAAACACACCTCTTGCCTCATGTCTGAAATTCTTTTCACTGTGTGTTTTGCAGAAAGTTTGTTTTCTTCAACATTCCGCAGATTCAGTACAAGAATCCATGGGTCCAAGTAATGATGTTCAAAAACATGACACCGTCATCGTTTTTAAAATTCTACCTCGGTGTGTAGCCAATTCACAGCCCCTAACTTATGATCACCTCTGCTATTCTATTGGTCATTGAGTCTGGGTCTGACCTCTCCCTTTATACAGATGACGGGGAGCGGGTTCTGGTGGACGTGGAAGGAAAAGACCACAAACAGATTTCACAGCACGTAAAGAAGATCTTGGGGAAATCAGAGTAAGACATACAACATTCTTATGATGTGTATTGCATGAAACTCATACCCAGAGGCTCTACATAACCGTGACTGTATTTATTGTATATCGTATATCAGTCTGCACTGTTCACAATAGCTCTTAAAACATTTGATTTATTTGTTAGACCAAAAGGTCAATTTGCTGCTATGTTTCAGTTTAAGTCAGAGCAATTATATATATTTGAAGTATCGGTATGAGAGAGAATGAATGTTTTAGTCAACATGAACTTTAAATTACAAAAGTCATAGTTTACTCTCCTGGTTACTGCTACAGGATATTAAAACACACTGGCCTACGTTTTTTTTAATAGCCCTTTGTGATGTCACAGAAAGATACAGATTGGTGACATCACCCCCAGGCCAGCTGTTTGCTCAGCCTGCCCATGTGGCCAGTCTAATAAAGTTTTTAGGGGGCTGTAAACAATATGGATATCGAACCATCTCACGTATATACAGTCGGTTAAAAAGAAAATTGCCATGTTGTCGTAAAAGTGGTTATTTCAGTTACATTTGAATGCGGCTGAAGGCAATTTCCCAGCTGAGGCGCAAGGTGATTTTTTTTTTTAAGTCTTTGGCTGGAGTGAGGAGGAAACAGCAGGAGGCAGGCTGAGATATAAGCCGAGACTTTTTGGTGAGAATGCAGACCCAAGTTGCGTCAAACTGGAGTAAACTGTGGTGTGTGTGTTTTTTTTTTGTTTGCACTTGCTTAGTTATCCACTGGCATAGATAGATAGATCGATGTACTTTAATAATCCCAAATTGGATGAATGAATGCATTTTCATTGCACTGGTGACCCAGTTTCAAGTCGCACGCCTTTCAAAGTGGCAAAAACTCCTTCAAATCCCTCTTTGTTCCGTTTTCAGAGACGTATTAAAAGGCGAGGCAGAGGCCAAGAAGCAGGCTTCCAACCCTGCCAACTTTGGGCCAAAGAAGTACTGTCTAAGGGAGTGCATCTGCGAGGTGGAGGGCCAGGTGCCGTGTCCTGGCACCACGCCGCTGCCCAAAGAGATGACGGGCAAATATCGCACTCGGATGGCAGCGTCGCAGGACTGAGGAAGACGGAGAGGGACGAAAGACTGTAAAATGAAAGCGCTGCAGTGGAAAATGTGAAAAAATGCCCACTGCATTGCATATTTTGTATGTAACTGTGTGGGTCCCACAGTGCTGTGTCCAGACTTCACCTGCAGTAAGGCCTGTCATGTCCTTATTTAAATGTCCCTGATGGGACTTGTATATAATAAATGGTTTTACATGTAGTTTTGTCAACACTGCATTGTAAACATCCCAGTGAGAGCTCATAGAGTCTTGGAAACAAGTCATTAATTAAAGCCAGTTGGTAGGAACACAGAGATCCTAAAGAAAGTTTATCAGAGGTCGAAGTTGGAGGGTCAAAGAAAGCCAGGACAACAAAAAAAATTGTAAAGACAGATTTTTAATGGAGCAGAGATGGAAGGTTTTCTAAACTTAATAAATGGATAACTGTGAGACCAAAACATTTACATTTTCCTCTGTTTTTAAGTGCCGTGCTGCTTCTAGATCCTGAAGTGGCCTCACAGAAACAGCCCAAATTATTTGCACTGTCACAAAAGCATTTACAGTGTAAAGTTTCCTCCTCAGAAAATGAATGCCAGATCAAGACTGCACATAACACAGCTCATGACCTGCAATGTGCATATTCTCACAGACAAGAAATAACTATGGAAATGATTTAGCAGCGTTGATGTGATAATACTTGCTGGCTTGGACATAGTGTTAATGGTAGAACAACACGAGCTCAAGTCTAAAAAAAAAACGCTGCTTTGACCAAGACTTTCCGGCCGGTCTTCGCCAACACGGATAAACGGCCGTGCACAATGTTGTTTACAGCGTACAACGGTAAATAGAATTCACTGCGTTCTGAGATGCGGAAGGACGACCGCCGGCTGTCGGAAACCAGTCTGATGACGTGCCCGATGTATTTGAACAGCAGAGCCGAGTTTGAAGATTACATCACGGGAGCGGCGAGATGGGTCTGATCGTCCGCTCTGCCGCAAGACCAGTGAGAGAGTTCGTGGAAACGCACGATTCATGCATCTCAAGTGCTCAGTTGTGTCAGTAGTGTCACTGTCATTATTAAGGTTGCAGTTTGGAAAGAAAGGAGAGCTTTCTTTGCGGAAGCATTGAGGAATGCTTGGGAAAGTAGGGAGGTCTCAAATGAACTGATGCCAACGTGACAAATAAAAGGGGCTCAAAACACTGTACTGTAGTTAAACTGTGCAGACAGTGCCGCGTTCATTTCAATTCAATCGATCACAAGTTAGATGAGTGAGAACAAACACCAATTGCGTCAACAAGTGCGGTCCCGTATAACATACAGATAAAGGGTTTTTCAAAAGGAAAAAAAAAAAAAAAAAAAAAGTCACGTAGGAGACTTGCCTTAAGGAACATTTAATATTGACTGCAAAAATTTGCAAGCAATGTGACTTAATTTGAAGTTTAATCTTGGCATTAGACTTTCATATTTGGCTACAAAATCAAGGCAATGAAAATCTTAATTGTATTTGTTTCAGGTGACTATTGAGTTTGCCCTATTAGATCAGTATTGTGCGCCTCGGCTCTGTCACCAAGCATGTCACAAAATGTTCACTGTTTCACAACGACCCATCATAAGAACCAGAGGGCCTCCATTGGATTTAGTACATATGTACAGTACGACGCTTTAGGTCTGTTTCTTTTTTCTTTTCTTTTTTTCTCGACTTTGAGAGTAAAGTCTCGGAGGATAAAAAATGTACAAAGACAAATCCGAGGAAGTTGTGCAGATAAGAATTAAATGAAGGTTTAAATCTACTTTATTCAACCACCTCGACAGTGCCTGTGCATCAAGTTGAATTGCTGGTAATGTATCGATGGGATTATATTACACTCAGTCACTTAATCTACAGCCGCTCTGCCGATTTAGAGAGACAAGTACATAACGTGTCCGGCAAAACAAGTGCTGCGTTCAATTTTCTTTTTAGATTTGGCAGTCTAGAGACTAAACAATGGGTTATTCAAGGCCAGCCCTAAAAAACATGCATCTGCTTCTTTGTGACTCGCATTTGTTCACCCTTTATTACACTGCTGCCAGAGAATCGATTTGCACGTCGACTCTCACGAGTTCCACGATGCGACTCTCCTCCCCCCCTCCCGCCTCTCCAAATCATTTTGGATTCGTAGTCTTTAATCTTCTTTTGTTTGCGTTTTCCACCGACCTGCTTCTTATCAACAGCAGCCATCCAACCTGTGCAAATACAATTGACTTTCAGTGCTAAAAAAAAAAAAAAAAAAAAAATGCTGCATGCTGGGATATGCACAAGCTCTCTGTGTGAATCTGTACAAGTGGTTTTAAGATGGTGTGTGAAAATGAATTGAGTCCTGTCCAGTCTGGGCAACTAATTTTGGAACCTCGACTTGTGCTACATCAGCGGACCTTAGCTAAACTTGGATTAGTGATTCGTCATTATATGTAGTTTGTCAGCAAAGAGGATTCAGTTAAGTGGCGGATGACTTCGGTGCGGTTGTCGAAGAGACATTTTCTTCAGTGTTTATTTGTCTTCTGTTCCTGCAGGGTGCGCTGTAGTTCTCTGAGGTTCTGCGACAGCAGCTCCACCTCGTCCAGACGGCCGCTCAGCTTGGCGTCGAAGATGTAGGCCCTGATGTTGTCGATCTGCTGCAGCAGTAGTTCCTCCTCTATCATGTCCACGTCGGGCAAAACCTCGTCGTCGTCCCCGTCGAAGGGGTTGGTGGAGGCGCCGGCCGAGGCCCCGCCGGCGTCTCCACCCGCCGAGTACGGGTTGGCCGCGTCGGAGTAGTTGTCGTCCCCGTCCTCGTCGAATGGATTTCCGGGTACAGTCTCCACCTCTTTGCCCTCGGCCTCCACCTGCTCCTCCGCGTCCTCCTCCTCGAACGGGTTGTATTCCTTCTTCCCGTTGCTCAGCTGCTTGTGCTCTCTCTGAATGTCCTCAAAGAAGGGGTTGGACGGATCCTCCTCGACCGGAGTGGCGTCGCCATCGTCCCCGTCCTCGTCGTCGAAGGGGTTGAGGGAGCCGCTGTTCTCTCCGTCGCCACCCGGCGGAGTCACGTGCCCCCCTAAGCTCCTCAGCCGGGGCGGCGACTCGTCCTGGCTGGCGAGCGTGGGGTGCGCTCTCTCAGCTGTGGGGGTCACGGCCTCCGCCTCGGTGTCTTCCTCCCGCTGCACGCCCCCTGCTGGACAGATGTCCAGACACCTTTCCCAGCTGGCCGAGGTCGGGACGGAGCCCGCCGCCGCCGCTCCCCGGTATTCCCTCTCGCGGGCCTCCAGACGCTGGAGCTCCCCCTGCTGTAAGCTCTCCTCCTGCGCCAGCCTCTGGGAGAGCGCGATGGCCATTTTGGTCTGCTGCTGGTCGTACTCGTCCTGCAGCTGCCGCAGGTTCTCCTCCAGCATGTCCACCTCGTCCGTCCTCTTGGCCTGGCGCGCCTGCCGCAGGAACGACTGGATGTTTTCGATCTGCTGCAGGAGCGGGTCGTCCAGCTCGCCGCGCGCGCCGCCCGAGTCCGCCGAGGGCAACCAGCCGCCGGCTTTGGTCATCCGCGGAGCCCTGCGCGCCTGCGGCAGCTCTCCGTTGGCACTGGCGGGGGGGCGTCTCCTCTCCGACTCTTGCCTTCGCTTCAGAGTTTCCTGCGCTGCCTGTTGGGCAGGAGGGTGGAAATGTTCTGAACGTTCGACGCGTGCGGAAAATCTGAGGCGCGGCCGGGGTCGCAAAATCTTACCAGTCGCTCTTGTTCCAGTCTCTTCTCTTGTTCCTGTTTCCTTTTTTCTTTCAGGTCTTCATATTTCTCCTTGGTGGGTAAAGACATGAGACCCAGGAGCTTCTCCTAAAAGAGGGAGTGGATCGGAATAAAGCCAAAGGCCTCTGTGACTGTCTTTACACTGAACAATGAATATACTACGTCCACTAATGATGGCCGAGTAGAAATTGGCTTACGATCAAATAATCAGTTGGGCCAGTTAGTGGCTGATCTGTCTGCTTACTTGACTTGTAGACGAGGACCAATCTGTTCCATCAATGTCCTAAAATAAACCACTGCCTGTGTGCAGTCGCTAGTCGTTTATGAGAATGTGAAGTCTCACTCTCTGGCTCCACTTTCAGGAAGTTATTACAAAGACATCTCTCAAATCCAGCCGTATCACATTGCCAACCACCAATTGAACACATAGGGGAGGAAAAAGTACTTGTAATATCTGTGACGTTCTTTTTCTCTCACCTGGACAAAAAGTGTGGCCGAGTAGCGGATCATCTTCTGCAACTGGAGGGCCTTCGGATGCGGAGGCGGATCGCCTTTCGCCCCCAGTGTTAGAATCTTCTTACTGGCGGGGGGGAATATGCACAAATTCATCCGATCTTTTCTTTGCAAGACCGGCGTTGGTCGCGACTTCTGCTCGAATGACCTCTAGCTCGGGACACCATACCTCAGGGCGTCGATGAGTTCGTAATACTTCTGCACCTCCAGTCTGAGTCCACCGGCAGTGTCCAGATTGTATGTGGTTTCTCCGGCGCTGCGAACGCAAGACAGCCAATGGTGAATCCCTCTGAAGGAAAGCTGCAGTTGAAGATTTGCTTTAGGGGGCTCTTACTTGAGGGACTCGGCCATTCTGATGTAATCTGGGGCCTTTTCGTCCACCTTCTCCATGCACATCCTCAACCTCTGACAGTCAGGAAGGCAAGGTTTGGCCGAGAGCACCACAGGAAACCCCAAAAGACAAATTGGAATGAATGACGGGAAGGATGTGCCAGCGTAAACACTCCGAGACATGGAAACAAAAAAAACAAAAAAAACAAAAAAAAGGAGCGGAGACAGCGGGAGTTCCTTTTACCTCATACAGTTTAACTACATCCGGCACGTGGTCCTTCTCTTCCAACTTCTGCTGCCTCTTCAGCAGTGTGTCCATGCAGTGGTGACAGCAGCGGATCTTCTCGTCGTCCTTCTCCTCCAGCATGGAAGTGACGCTGCTCAGGCTACTGATGCTGCCCCGCCTGGAGCCCATCCCGCTGCTGCTGCCTCCTGCTGGGGGCGACTGGGAGTGACCGGGGCTTCCGGCCACACACAGGGCCTCTCGAGTCCCGCTGATGAGCTTCTCTGTGAACGCACCGCAGGGCCATCGTAATCATAATCATAATAATAACACTAGCATGTGTGTGTAATGATAATTTAAAAAAAAACAAACAACCTTTGACCTAATATGTATACGAAGAGTTTTAAAGGTCATACGTACGAGCCAAAGGCAACGGGACAAAATCCATGCACTTCCTACACATGATGGAGCCACAGAGACGACAGTGGTGCCGCCTGTTCCGGATGTTGAACTTGTTTCCACAATCGGGACAAAACGGGACATCGGAGTCATTTACCCATGACACCACTGACTTCTCAACAGCTGTAAGTAAAAAAAAAAAATTTTAAAAAAAATGAATTGAATGCTCATTAATTTCACAACAACATCAACAATATGCACACACGTAATTACAGAATAATTTAGTTTCATTTACATTACGTACCTCTGATTTTGGCAGCATCAGAGTTGGCGCGATCAAACGAGGTCAACTGAAACAATACGACGATGACATGGTCAATGATTCACCGCCGTTGATGATAATTAATGTTTTGTTTCAACAAAGGCAGCAAATATTAGAGTTGCCGTGTTGGCTGCGAGAGGCGCACCTTTTCCAGCCTAATCATGAGCTTGTTGACCTCGATGACATAGTGATCTATCCTGGCCGCCCGGTGCTTCTTAAACAAGTCCAGGTGACTTCTGGTCGCTCCTTCAGAAGAAAACAGAGAGGGTAGTCAGTGTTAAAGTGAAAGCAGTAGCCTGAGAAGAGAAGAGTCATGATAGCCCATCATTTTCTGTCCCACCTAGTTCCTGGGGCTCCCACATGTAGGGGTCGACTCCGCCGTAGTAGAAGGACTCATAACTGCCTGTATCAGGTCGGTCGTCTCCATCCCTTTTTAACAGTTTGTCTTTGGCTTTCTTTGCCTTCTGAACCAGACCTGTTTCACAAAGGCAGGAAGAACACTTCTGAAGAAAACTACGCAGACTTTGGAAAATCGCAGAAATGATACATCTTATTACACCTAATAATGTAGATAGTCTTTCCAGGCAAAAGTAAATGACATTTTCCTGCATGATCCTCAAGAACATTCCTTTTAGTCACCCTACAAGTCGGGGATGCTTTCCTCTTATGAAAACCAGACTCTGCTTTTAAAAACAGATTTGTCCAAATCTTAAATGGCAGTGCTGCCACGTTGCTAGAACTTACTTTTAATCTGCCCCTTTACATGGCCGTCATCCCCAGAGTGCTCCTCCTCGTAGTGTTCTTGGAGTTGGTAGAACGACTGCAGGTCCTTCAGGCACAGCGGGCAAAGGAAGCCCTCCTTCACTTCACCTGCACCCTCAAAGGGGGGTGGGTAACTGGAGGCCATGACACCAGCTGGCAGTGCTGTCACAGGTGAAGTGCAGGGGATGCCTTGGTTCACATGTCAAGGAGTGTAAAATCCACCCCATAATAGTTCCATTGTGCCAGGGGGAGAAAACTGAAAAAAACAACAAAAGAAACATTGAGAGAGAAAAAATAATCAATCAGAACAACGAACCACTGTGAGTAATGCAATGTCAGTGCAATGAATAGAGTCACTACTTTGCAGACCACTGCGGTGGTGGTTCCATTCAGCAAACAGCAATCAAAGACGTGCAAGAACAATCTGTCTGTAAGCCATCAGTCCTGAATATTGTCATGGGTAAAAAATAAAGTACAAATGCACAGTTCGACAACATGCAGTCGGGGACTTTCTTGTAAGAGCCTCTCTCTGTTTCCAAGTGACTGTTAGTTGGAAAATAGATAAGGGGAGAACCGGCTGAAAAGAAGAAATGCATTCTCAAGTAGCGTAGACACAAAATGGCAGTGATGCAAAAAAAAAAAAAATTATATATATATATATATATATATATATATATATATATATATATATATATATATATATATATATATATATATATATATATATATTCTGCCTCTAATCCTTCACCCTCACAAAGGAGGAGATAAAGACGAGAAAGAGACGGAAGAGCAGGACACTCTAGCTTGTAAAAAAACAAGCCGGTCATGCTGTTGGCCCATGAGTTGTCAAAAAAAATGTGCAGATGCGCAGATGAGAGAGAGGCTTATCCAACTCAAGTGGAGGAACATGATTAGAAGTTTCCAGCAGTTGGGGCAGTAAATTACAGGGTGTCTCAGTTCATTCTCGAGATGATGAGCGGCTCGTCTCTTTCTCGCCCACTGTGAAGCCGTTCCACGTACAGGCAGATACTGGCGCCCGGTATCTGCCTGTCCGTGACTTTTACTTAGGAAAGTAGAGGAGTCGCTAAATGTGAGGAACAGCCGGGTTACGATTTACTGTCTCACTTACGGACACGTCATAAACTGCAGCAGTCAGGTGAACACTGAAACAACCAGCTCCGAACTTTCGCACAGCGGTGACATCGCTGAGTGCTGCGATGACAACTTCATTCTTTGAGGATTTCATACAACGAGAACTGACTACGTTCCAGACGCTCGGTATTTTTTCTGAGCAGATCGTCAGATAGGGTCACGCCAACGCGCGCAAATCACTGAACTCTACACATGTTCCTTCGTTTTCGAAAGCGAGCGCTCCCCTTGTACTTTGAATAAACACGCGAGTATGGTCAACGACTCGAGTTACATGTCTAAAGTGACTGTTGGGTGTTGTCGTTGATAGCAACTCACTGAACGGACATGCGACGTTAGCTTAAGCATGCTAGCAGCGCTTCGCGCTTAGTGGCGCCGACGTCATTTCCACCACACTGCATTAAAAATGACTAAAATAACATCACATACATATAGTATATAATTGAGTTCTCATTTAAACGAATTCAAACGTCCAAAAATGCGTGGCTTACCAGGCAGTGACAGCTCAACAACACCAGCTGCAGAAGGAACAGCCCTGCTGGTCATGTGATTAGCGTACAGTCCATAAGGGAACTGACGAAGGACAAACCACACGACAACCGCGCGTCCTGGGAATTGTCCAACAATCGTATCCGAAAGGAAGGTTTGTATAATTGAAAATGGAATAACGATTTGTTTCCAATGATTCAGAAAATCTATTTAAAAAAATAAATAAATAAATAACCCCATTTAATGACCTATTTTGTTTCAACCTGACAACCATATTACAACAATCACATTGATGAAAATGACCTAAAAGCAGATTTTGTACTCTCCGTCACTGTAATCCTGGCTAAAAATAAACTATAATGGATTGATAGATTATCATCTGGTTTAGAATTAACAATTCATGTTATTATTTGGTGGTGTCTGTCAGCTTTATAGGCGCTGTTAAATAATAAGTACAGTCTTTATCGTGCACCAGTGATATATCTCTTATCTGTTATCATAATTTAGCCTTAATTGTGTTGTGTGACCCAGAGACATATTGGATTATCTCCACTAAGCAAGAATTTACAATACTGTACTCAATACTGCTATCTGTCCTTGATTGGTAGCAGGTGCAATTTAATCCAAGGCAGAAAAAAATTGTTTATTTCCAATGTGTCATAATGTGCATTTTCTACTGCCTAATAGTTTCAAAGTCCACTGGAACCTGAGCTGACTGCGTCTTGCAGTGGAATATCTCCACCACTATGTCTCAATCTCTGATGAATAATTTGCATATTGATCAGCGGCTGAGACAGCTGCTACTCGAGTTCTAATGGAATAAACCCAATTAAAGACGGAACCTGAACCACTGTCATTGATGCTATAGGATTTCATTTATCATTCTAGATTAGGTAAAAACCTTGACCTTTAGGTTATAAAGTTTAATTAATGAGTTAAGTTTAGCGGACCAATAACATAACCTTACCAAACCCTGCATACACGTTGACTGATGGCAATGAAAATACCAAACATAAGAGGGTTTCTTTAAGGCAAAGGCAGCTTTTAATTGACATTTGAAGAGAACTGAATCCATGCAATAATTTGTAGAAAAATAATCCATGGCCACAACTGTACTTTACATTAATAGAAAATCAACAAAAACGAAACAACTCGGTGGAAAGGACTTTCGATGTATAACCATAATGTACTTTAATTGATATTTTTTGGAGAGCGCTGCACTGACAAACGTATAGGCTGCCTCACAGAGGCAACGTCACCAAAGTCAGTAGAGTTAGCCAATGCTTTATTTATTATTATTATTATTATTATTATTATTATTATTATTATTATTATTATTATTATTATTATTATTATTATTTATTTATTTATTTTAGCATAACGATCCCAAATAGTTACATTTATCAATTTACTGTCCAGCTAAACATTAAACGTGTACTACACATGAAACCGCAATTTAACAACGAGACGCTCGTTTTGGAGCTCGATTACGCACAAGCTCTCCAAAGAAACGCACACACAAAAACAGGCGGCCAAAGGGGGAGGAAAGCAAAGCACAAAAGATCAAATGATAAAATTATTTTTTCTATCCATTTTTAATAATTCATTATAGCATCATCATCTATACATGTCACAATACAGCAGCTTATTACACGATATATATTTATATATGTTTATATTGTTTTTTTTCCCCCCTCACTCTACTGTGCTTAAATCAAATCCTCCTCAGACACGGACCTTTTACCCGGGTGTTGCCTCTTCTCCTCGACATGGCTCTTGTTGATGCTCTCTAAAAAGTCGAGCAACAGATTGGTTTTGCTGCAATTCACAGGGTCCAATCCGTCACACGGAATGTTTGTGTCCAGTTCCGGATTGGAGTTATCCCAAAAGCGTTTCCCGGGATGCTGACGCTTCTCGAACCCAGTGTAGTCCTCTTCTCCAGCCGTGTCCGCGTCCCAGTCCCGGTCGCCGTCCTCCTCCTCCTCCTCCTCCTCCTCCTCCTCCCCCTCCCCGACGTACCTTTTACCTGGATGCTGTCGTTTGCTCTGCAGCCCCAGGTACCGCTTGCCCGGGTGCTGCCGCTTCGAAAGTCGACTCAGGACGAGCGCGGGGTTCTCAGAAACCAGTTCCATCACGGTGCGCTTCCCCGGGTGCTGCCTCTTGGGCAGCACCATGAATGAGAGCATGTCTTCTTCACTGTGTGCCGGGTGATCTTTCACCAAGTACTTCTCATCCCTTCTTTCGTCTCTCCTGCCTGGATGATTATCCCCGTCGCTCAGTCTCTTCCCGGGATGCTGCCGTTTTG
Organism: Nelusetta ayraudi; assembly: GCF_046127955.1. Classification (NCBI taxonomy): domain Eukaryota; kingdom Metazoa; phylum Chordata; class Actinopteri; order Tetraodontiformes; family Monacanthidae; genus Nelusetta; species Nelusetta ayraudi. The sequence goes on along the minus strand of NW_027466069.1, from coordinate 9,161,557 downwards.
TCATCCACTCCATTTTGGATTCCTCTGTTTAAAAAAATAAAAAAATAATAATATAAAAAAATCGATTAATGAATAAATGAGGGAGTCAAATAAAAAACACTTTAATGTATTTCAAGGACGTAAAATTTGCTTTTAGTATTGCTTTAATCGAAACACGCATTCTCTTCGTCGTCTGTGCAGTGCGTAAAATGCGCGCAAAATGTAGCGCAGTCACCGTGTCCAATTGGAAGCGATATCTTTGCCATTTAATACCAACATTACTATTATATTTTTGGGGCTGTCATAACTCAACATTTCCAAACATAAACTAATCTATTTGAACGAAAATATCCCACAGACACGTTGTCACCATTTGTCATTAAAGTTTTCAATCGGAAATTATTCTTATTACTATTCATTCATTTATTTTTATTATTATTTTTTTAAACACCACTCATTTCCAATGTCTTGGCTTGACGGTGGCGCCCACTCAGAACAAAAACTGTTTTCACGCACCGGCTCTGCTGTCCTCATTCTTCTGCATCTTCTTCAGCATGGAGCGCAGCAGCAGACCCTCTGCTCTCCGTAGGATGATGTCGTCGACGGTCAATCCGTCCGCCTCGTGCTCATCGCCGAGACCCTGATGTGCTCCACACACAGCCAAGTTGCAGACCACGAGAGAAGTCACGATCAACAGGCATGTCGACTTCATGGCAACGCGGATGGTCCTGTGTTGAAAAAAAAAAAAAGACAAGTTGAGTCATTAAAAATTGGACAGCGTCCAGATTTCCCAGATTTGCCCAATTCCAACAGTTATTAGTGACGAATACACAATATTATGGTGGGATTCAGAGTCAGTTTTCAAAATGGTTATTCAGTGTAAGTCCGCGTAGATCATTACCTCATTATTATTAGAATTTACATGAATAAGTCTTAATCTATCTTGCAACATTTAAAAAAAAAAAAAAAAAAGAAAGAAAATCACAGATATGATAACCCACAAAGAAGGAATACATAATAATACGGAATTTAGGGGAATTGCCCCATGCAGACTTACTCGGGATGTATCCAATCTCTTTCTCTGCGCACCTGTGAGGTTTGTTGGATGGTCTCGCTCAGCCTCTCGGAGCGCTCGGTCACCTGTGGAGGCCAAGTCTGGAGGTATGTGCCGGTGATCTCTCCGCCTCATCCTTTATACCCGCCGTCCACTGTCGTCACACCAGCGTTGGTGTCATCTTTCAGAATCCCCCGTCTTCGCTGATGTCACCAAGTCGCGCGCCATACTGCGCGCCATGAATGATCGCCAAACATGGGGTCGCAGCCCTAATTCGTCAAACGGATGATAAATTGAATCTTCTATATTCTGCCGTTTGATTCTTTTTTTTTTTTCTCTCGATCGTTGGGCGTGCTTTGAATTGATGGATTTGTCCAACTTTAACTTCCAAAGCACTGTAAAAGTTCAATATTCTTAAAACCTATTTTAAACGATTCCAAAAGATTGGCCAAGATATATCAATCCCCCCAAAATATTCAGATTCCCATAAATTTGCTTGTTGCACTCAAGGAGAGATGGATTTGTTTGCCTCCCATATTGACATTGAATGGACTGTAATTGAAACTAAAACAAACAAACAAACAAAAAAAACCCAGAGGAGTTTTGTGTTGTTTGTTTGTTTTTTTCTTTGCTGTACAAGGATGTCGGCTCTAGCTTAATAAGAACACATTATTGCATTGCATGAGCAAAATATCATTGGGGTTTATGGCTAAGTATGGTGCACATGTTCCATAGGATTATTATTGACAAAGTGAGTGGAAATAATCTTCTGCCAAGAGGAGAATCAAGCCTCATCCCCACCAAGTATACAGTCTCAGCATCCGCCAGTGCTTGCTCCGTCAGTGGTAAACATTAGCATAAATTCATTTGAGCATCTAATCATGTAATCATTTGCTTTCAACAAGCTGTCATCTCTCATAATTCAAGCAGGTTTGGGCCGGTGCTGAGGCAGTGATCCCTGCACTCCAGCAAATGGTAGGAGAATCTCTAAACCATCGTCAGCTGTGTTATACTGGACCCATTCCATACTCCATTACAATGAATTAATAGTGTGATGTTAAATGATGTAAAATACCCGTGGTGATCCCAGCTGTTGTGTTGTTCTTATTGTTGATCACTTTAAATATATCGCAATGAGGACAATTACCAAAAAAAAAAAAAATGTATTAGCTTGTTTTCGGACATTAGTGACTTTGAGGGACATTGGTTGCTTTGCATTTGCAGCACGCTTGCAAAACTGCCAAATTGTAATTGAACTCTTCAGGCCATCACTTTTTTTTTTTTTAATCCAAAGGCTACATAAACCAGACCTGGACTTTAATTGGATCGATTCAAGGGCTTTTTGGCTGTGCCCTGAACTGGACACTTTGAAAAGGAATGTAATAGGGTTAAGAAGCTGAAACCCCCGCAGAAGGTATTTCTGCAGTAAAACTCCGTTTAAGGGTGAAGGTGGAGGGGATAATTGACCTGTGAGCCGAGGCTCCCACACTGTCTCTTGGCAATTTCTCCCTGCACTGTATTACTTTGGGACTAATGCAGAAAACGCCAGCCTCTACAATTAAGATACTTGTGATCTATGTGGAGACTCAGGGACCGGGGTCTGTCATCTCTCTCCTCTCTTCCCTGTTAGGCTACGTGTGTAATGGCAAGCCCAGAGGAACCAATTAATGGCCCATGAGAACAGTGTGTGTGTGTGTCAAATTTCCCACTGTGTAATGACCAGCACGTGCTGCGACAAGAGTGCGTGCTGTGAGTCTGCAGAATCATCTCGGGAGTGTGGCGTCCCTCCAAAAAAAGCGTGAAACAGGTGAAACAGGAGAAATGATTGCGGCCAGTGTAGCCACACCCTTCACCGGTGCAAAGGCTGTGATTAACATAAGTCTCTGCTTTTGTCCTTTTGTCCTCGCTCACTCCTATCCAACTCAATCCTTGTCTTTCAGCGGAGGGAAACCAAATCAGTCAGTATTCTGGTCTGCACCCTGCACCTCATGTCATGAGGAAGAGGACAGGACGATAATAAGAATTAGAATTTGTTTTGTCGTCGGTTTAATCAGTTGTTTAGTTATATATATATATATATATGTATATACATATATATATATATATATATATATATGTATATATATATATATATATATATATATATATACATATATCATAGTTGTGTTGAACCTCTTTAACGTGAAGGATGTTTCTGCAGACCATGACTGCACCTCTTCCTGTGCATTTGGATTAATGCTGCAAAGGTGAAACTTGTAGCTGCAAATTGTTATTCTTCCATCTGTGTTGATCTGCAAGTGATTGGAAATAAGTCTGATTTCAAAGGTACTGGTCTGGGAGGCCTAACAACACATGCACATGCTGTACATGTTACGCATGTTTATTTTTTGGGTATCTTTTGTCGGGGTTTTTTTTTCCAATTGTGTGACGCTTAACTAATTTTGTGGAGAAACAAGCTTAAAGCAAAGTTGTCTCAGCAGGTTAGCTTTTGAAGATTGTTATTATTATATGAGCCATGTTCCTTCTAACAGGAGGAAGTAAGATGAAGGCACGATATGCGGAGGCAGCTCTTTTTGTCAATTGAGAAACAAAAATGCTGCACTTGCAAACAGTTGCACATGAAAAGGTTTCAAAGGACAACTACTATTGAAGTTGTTTGAATAAAATGCCAACCGCTAGTGTTGTGCTTATAGTGGTTTATTATGTGCCTTACATTCTGTTCAGGGTTCACGTTCAGTCAAATGATTTTATTTTTTGTGAAACTATAATTGATTTGATCGTAGATATTTTTTTTAAATTAAAGAATGGGCTAGAAAATCACATTAAAGATGTAGCCCATTTTATATCTATTATTAGTTTACAATGTCACATGATCAATAAACTGAAATACGCAGCTCAAATAGTGATCCTTCCCCAAATGCCCCGCAATGTTTCATTTGTTTCTTGCTAAAACAAATGTTATGTTAAAAAAAAAAAAAAATCAGTGTATTAGTCAGTTCAGTTAATTAGTTTGGTGGCTGGCAAATGTTGTGGATGAATTTAAGTTTACAGAGTTTGCACAGAGTTCACTGGGGAAAAAAGTAGCTCTTTCACAGACACTTCTATGGTTCCTGCAACGCGCTCGGAGGTGACAAGTCTGCGAGCAAAAGGGTGACAGGGGGAAAAAAAAAGTAGAGTGAAAGACGAACGGAGTGACGCAGACTCCAGGAAATGAAGCTGCACAGGCCGACAAACAAACAAATGAAAACAGGAGTGTGTGTGGACGGTGTGGTGACCTCCGACCCCTGAACTGTGACAGCGGCCTGACAGAGGTCCCTGCAGCCGTGGAGTGAGTGACAGCTAACAGGGCAGGCTGGGTGTGTGTCAGTGTGTCTGTGTGGGTGCAGAAGTGATGCGTGCCACTTAGCAGGAAGGCCGACTCAGCGCTCGCAGTGTCTGTGGCCTGCATGCCAACAATATTCAGTGCGCAGAGGGAACAAGGAGACGGTCCTAAACCCTGCAGCTCCAGAGCTGTACGCAAAATAAAAAAAAAGAGTGCGTTGTGGATTTATTTACTCCAGGGTTCACCGACGTTTTTGAATCCAAGAGCTACTTCATGGGGTACTGAGTCATATAAGGGTAATCAGTTGCCTTTAGTTATTGCAACAGTTGCATAAAGTCATGCCATTTCTTGAATAGGTCTGCGGGCGACTCATGCAATCTTTTGGGGCGCTACCTGGTGTCTGCGGGCACCGTGTTGGTGACCCCTGCTTTAGGCTGCCCTGTCCTCAATCAGAGTGCTAAAACGGTTCTTGGTGACCTTTATTTATTAATTTTTTTTCTATGTGCACCGCTCACTTGCTGTCGTGCATCACCATGAACCCTGAAGAGAGCGCGAGGGACTGGGGTGGTTTTGCGTCAGAGGGTGTGTGCTCTCCAGCAATCCAACCCCGCTAAATACCAGACTAGGGCTTGAAGGTGTAACACAGTGGGAGACGCCCCGTTGCACCCCTGCTGCGACTGCTGGGGAGAATAATAAGAGTCGCCTGACCCTCATCCCTTATACGTAATGTGCACAGAAGGGGGGCAGAATTTCGATTTTGCTTTACACGTCGTGCAGAAATCAATGAATATATGTATCTGTAAATGAAAAAAAAAAGAAAAAAAAAAAGAGTTCACCCTGTGCTTGCTTGGCTCAGTCCACCTTTCAGTGAGTGCCTTCCAAAAAACGTCAGTTCATGGTAAATCGACCCTTAGGGATGTCACAGAGGGCACAGATACATCACCGATACATCACCTCCACCCAGGCAGGTGAAAACATCCCGAGCCTGCCGTCTTTTAGTTGGAGTGCCAAAACAGCCGGAGAGGCCCCACTTTTCATGCACTCTTTATTCCCATGTTTTCCCATTTTCCATCACGGCACGCCACTATATTCGCAGAATATATGCGCGGGCGCGCCGGCGAGGAGCGGCAGGATTTTGCATCGCTTACTTTCCGACTTCATCTTCTGCCGTTTGCCGTGTGTCTGTCACGGCGACAATCCCATCATCTCTCAATAACCTGGGAAACGCCTTTGCGCCGCTGATTAGCTCGCCGCTTCCAAATCTGACAGCTCACTCCGCCTCTTCCTCTTCCCTCCGCCGCTAACGTTCCGACGCCTCTCCGTCACCGTCAGGTGGCGTCTGGCCATTGAGCATTGAACGTTGAGCGAATTTTTCAGTCTCTTGCCTTGTCGAAATGGCAGGCGTGAGACGTTGAGATTTTATTTGATGGGTGGAGGGGAAAGGTAGTTTTCTGACAGAAGTGCTGTGTGGAATCTTCCATCTTAAAGCAAACAAACACAGCTCCATTGTAAAAAGGACTTTTTCAAAAGAAGATTTTTTTTTGGGGGGGGGGGCTTCAATATTAAATCCTATTCGATACATCAACGTCACTTGTGACCCTTCCCTCTTTGTTAGAATAAATATTTGAGCTTTTGCCTTAAAGACAAAACTGATTTTGCCAAAACCAGCCCTCTGAACTGTGGTCGATACAAACTGGCTGCTGTCACGACATGCGAGGAACATTTGAGAGTGAGGTGCTGATGGTTTTTGACAATCCACTGCAGTGATTGGCCTCACCTGTCTAGATTTACGACGGTGACCTTTGCCTTCCTTCGCTGCTGAAACCGGTCGGCTTCAGCTCAGCGGCACACCGAACGCAAATTGCATTTCCGACTTTATGAAATAAAAAAAATATATGGCTGTCGGGATTCAACATTCAAACTCTTCCCTTTTATATAGTTACGGCAAGGTTTTGTTTGGCTGGATTACAGCCATCACTATAGTCGTCACTATACAAAATACAGAAATAATATATACTTTGATGTCTCTGACTCTGCTTTAGTCTCTTGTAGTAATATTTCAGTTTCAGTATCAGTGATGACTATATGCACAACACTGTCTTTCCCGTCTTGGCTTGTTTTGTCTTCAGTATTCGTGGATTAAGATTTGGAGGTTTCGAACAGGCATTGAAGAGCTGCGCTAATTGATTCCAAACTACCCATCCTCAGTCCAGGAAACTAAGGGGAATTGCAGAGAAGCAGCTCTTCTCTGGCGTCACGGTCTGAACATCCTGCGGCTCACACAGCTGCAAAGTTTACGGAAAGAATATTCATCATCGGATGTAAATGGCGTACCATGCAAATGCTGTTACCCACCTCAGCGCAGCCTTCACCTCTGATGGATGACGCACACAGCCACATTTATTATACACACTATGAGCGCTATGGTTTCACCTGCATTTTCAGGGATTACTCATCAGTATCATTTGGAGATTTGAGAAAAAAAAAAATCTGTAGTTCTCTCTGTCCTCAGCTCTCAAGATGCACCAGCCGCTCAGGTAAAACAGACAAAATGAAAAAGTATTCCACTCCTTTTATTTTTCGCCATCAGTACCTTGGCCTTATGTGGTGAATGGTCCATTTAATAATTGATAACTAAATCATGTGCGAAAAATTAAACACACAAATATCCCCCTTGCTCCTACATCAAGCACCACCTACGTTACGTAATTGAGTCCTTATCCTACAGCACTGACAAATAACATTTCCAAAAAGATGTGTTGAATAGTTGTTGGAAGGCCCTTGAAGAGATGTTGCTTAGAACTGAAGCAGAGAGGCTGTGCATCTCCCTTCCAAAGATGTGATGTGGAGAGAGATGTGTGTGAGTTCAGGGCCAGGGAGTTTAGGGTCAAGAGGAGGAAGGAAAAATAAAATATTTTTTCCCTGGATGCATCAACAAAATCTTGAAAAACTTCTATAAACTAAGCTATCAGAAAACAGAAGATCGAGCCATTTTGCATTTCCTCATTTTGAACTTTGAAAGACCCCATTTTTTAAAACCATTTTCATGTTTGTTTGTTTGTTTTTATTTTACCCTCGCTTCCCAGTGGAGTGTCTCAAAGCACTTTACGTGATGAAGAGCAGTAATAACATTGATAAAACTATAAAACTGAGAGAGAGTATAAAAAGAGATGAAAAAGAAGGTGACAGAAGTTACCATCACTGGGCAGAGTTTCAAAGGCCGGATGTTTCTGCTAATGACTGAAAGAGACTGGCTGGTCTAATCGCTGGTGGGAGCTGCGTGAGCTTTGCTAGCTACCCACCGAAAAGCTGTTATGATCTGTTTTCAGCCCTCTGCGTGTTTTGAACTAGACAAAAACAAGGTTTCCATGCTGTCGTCGTCTCAGAGGATGCAATAAACACCTGGCTCGGATGTTTGTCAAAACTGTGGGCGTAAACACATTTTCTCCAAAGTGGAGCGAGCAAGAAGAAGGAAAAAGATGGATGACATCAACGCACCAGGGAGATTTTCATAAGTGAATTTGCTTCCACTGGAACTTGTGGGGCACTTTTGAACGTCACAAAACTGCAAATGTTTGAGGTTGCTGCGATATTACACTGTCATTTAAATAGCTGAGTGGGTTAACATCTTGTATTGTGTTTCATAGTTCACACATTATTGGTATTTGGGTTGAAGCTCTGACTTCCAGCGTTGATGTCATATTGACTTTCCCTGGCTTCATTTAAGTAAATAACTCTCTTAATGAATTAGCAGGTTCTGCGATGAACTGATGACTTGTCAAGGGTGCAAACCCGCCTTCGACTGCAGCACCCCTGCGACCCTGAGGGCAGGAAAAGACGTGATAGAAAATGGAAGGACGGGAGGCTAATTAATAGATCAAAGAATACGTGTGTCCTCCTCAGTGGTCTCTATTGCTGCATCCACGCCATTCATGTCATCAAAGAGGATTCAGTTTGAATTTCCTGTCTAGAGGAACTCCCATCTGACATGTGGAGATCAAAACCAGGCATTTTTTTCATATGCTCTTGTCACTCTAAGAGCATTTGAAAATCCATTTTCTCTCCTCCCTCTTCTTTTAGCCCCAGAGTGCTACTTTGCATTACCCGATTGTGCCCTTGTGGATTCCCTACGTTGAAAAACGGGGACCTTCTCCATGCAACATTTAATAGACATGCAGCTACAGCAGATCCATGCTGTCTCTTGGGTCCCCAAGATAATTTATCCATCATCAGTGTATCCATCGTTATCCAATCGTCAGGACTTGTGGCAGTTGAAATAAAAGTCAAGGACTCAAGTTCCATCTTTTGTTTGTTCACAATTACAGGATGTTGTCTGCAGTTATTGATGAAGGAGTGGGATGTTGATCAACCCACTGACTATTCCCCTGCAGCAGCAGCAGCAGGTGGGAATCCCCCCTATAGACATTTCCCCAGGAGACATCAGAAAAGGAAACTTGGGCCTTCTCTGTCAGCAAGGTGCGGATGTAAGGAAACAATACCTCAAAAATCTTAATTTGTTGTCGGTATTGACAGAAATTCACCCATACCGTCACTAAAGGCGTTTTTATTCCAACTCCTTTCTTTGCTAAGCAGGTTCTGTTCAGTTGTTACAGGCCGCTTTTGTCTTTCACAAAGAATTGATATGTCCTTCAGACGAGTCTCTCCTCTCCGGGGACGACAGTGGAGACTATTGTTTACAGTAGGAAGCAGCGCTGACAGGACCATCTGTTCCCCCTACGAACCAATTGCCCGCAGACAAGGATGAAGACGCTCTGCATCTCGGAGATGTTTTGCGAAGTCGTAAAGGTCAGGCCGCATAGAGTTGATCTTCTGCCCAGACAAACCTGTTTTGTCAAGATTGAACTCTCCCCGGAGCCCCGTGTGACGCCAGCACAGCCTCAGATGTCAGATAGGAGTCCGGAATCGTTTCATCAGGAGTTGGCGCACAACTTTGTCTCTTAGGCACGGCCTGATGCCGGGTCATTAAGTTATGACAAAGAGAAAATGTACACATTTTCAAGGTGTTGATTTCGGTGGGTTGAGCTTCTTTTTCTTATTCAGTGTTTTTTTTTGTTTTGTTTTTTTTAATGTGAGAAAAAAATGTTAAATGTTGATTCATTTTTGGCTTGTTGGTTAACAACTGAGAAATCAGCCTAAAAACTACTCTTCAAAAAAAAGCTTCAGGCATGCAGTTAATATTCTATCAGTCCATCCATTTTCAGTACCTGCATCAACGTGCTTATGAAGCACCTTCCCGCAATGCTACAGACTGGCAGCTCTTAAGTGGTTGTAGGTATGAGTGTGAGCGTCTCTCTGTGTGATAAACTGGTGACTTGTCCGCCAAGAACCCAACCTCCGCCTACAAGACACAAGGCTTTCTGAAGTCCAGTGCAAACCAACAGGGACAACGACAGAGAGGCAAAAGTGAAGAGACTGATTTGGTGCAGGTGGACTCTCGTCTTGCGGCAGTCTGCTGAATCTTTACTTAGACCCCTTTTGTCAGACCCAGGACAGAGAAATTGAGAGGTTTTCTGTATACAGGCAACTAAAGAAAGCATATTACGGCAGTGATTAAGGCGTGGGCGGCTTCTTATTGTCCATGAGTGCAGCAATGTGTTGCACGTGATCCCAGACTCACACACACTGTCTTAAAATTGATGGAATGAACGAGTTTTTGTTCTCTCTCAGCAGACATATGCTTATTATTTTTTGTGCCTCACATTTTTTTTGTCTAGAAATAATGTAGTGATTCCCATGCGCAGAAAAGTTAAAATGTTTATGAAACAAAGCACAATCGGTTATAGGAAGCCACTTTTGGAGAATTCCTCCAAACCGTTCTCGAGAAGATAAAGAACGTGGCTGTGCAGTTTTGGGCAGGACAGATGATCTTCTCCAGTTTTTGATGGCTTTCACTGAGATAATAACTTTTTATCAGGTTCAGTGCTCAAAGATTTAAAATGTCCGGCCCTTAATCAAGGCCACACTCCTCACTCGGCCTCTTAGACTGATTCCAGGTCTGATGGCAAGACTCTGATGGGTTTTGCTAAGAGCCACTTGAGGTTGAGATGGATTTTTTCTCTCTCCAAACTTCAATTGGTTTGAGTGAATAAATGAAATGGCAAAATCATGAAAACAGCCCTCAGCTTATTTTACCCAGCGCTTTTTCGAATCCATCTTGATTGTGTCATCATTAAAAAAGAAAAAAAAAAAGGTAGAAGCAACACGACGCAGCGGATCGATCTCATTCTTTCATTCCTCGGTAAACAGCCTGAGATTTTTTTGTCCGGTTGGTTACAAGTCATGGTGTTTGACGCCACAGTCTCCAGGTCCCCTCGTCCCGTCCGCTGCCCCACGGCTGCACTCCTTGTCACAGGCCGCTGTCACTGTCCCACTGCCCTGCCAGCCTGCCAGCCTGCCAGCCAGCCGCACGCCTGCCTGCTGCCACATTGATGGAGCTCTGAAGCAGCGTGGCTGACAGACAGGGTGACTCACCAGCCCCCAAATGGGTTCTCTAAAAATACTGCCCAACATCCGAGAGAGCTGTATTAGCGCCATCAACATCATTGTTTAGCTTCCACAAACAAGGTAAATTTAGACATGTGCACACCTTTTTTTTTTTTTAAATAAATACATTTATGTGATGTTTCGAAGTAAGTTTGGCCTAACAGAATGTTAATAATGTTAATAATAATGTTATTCACCCAATATGTATATTTCACTTTTAATGAATTTTGTGAATCGACCAGGGCGACACGGTGGTGCAGTGGTTAGGGCTGCTACTTTACAGCAAAACGGTTGCGGATTTAATTCTGGGCCTGGGGTCTTTGTGTATGGAGTTTGCATGTTCTCTCCTGTGTCTGTGTGGATTTCCTCCGGGTTCTCCAGCTTCCTCCAACAGTCCAAAATCACGCATATAAGGTGAATTGGAGACTGAAAATTGTCCGTAGGTGTGTTTGTGCGAGTGGTTGTTTGTATCTATGTGACCTTTTGAAGAACTGGCAACTTGTCCAGGGTGTCACCCTGCCTTCGCTCTATGACAGCTGGGATAGACTCCAGCAGACCCCCGTGACCCTGAGCTCAGGAAGAAGTGGGTATTGAAAATGGATGGATGGGTGAATTGACCACTTTCTTTTCACATCTGCGTTTATGTTTTAAATATTAATTAAATATTTTAATGCTCCATAGGCTTATCATTAACACCTTAACATCAGTTTGTTATTAAGCAGTCATATCATACTAATAATATAATATAATATTAGAATATTTATCATAGGTGCTTGGCCCTCTGTCAGTCTTTAACAGCTTGCTGTGTTGTAACCTGGGTGCTGCATGGATCGTTTTTACAATTTAGATTCCTCGGATTCAGCTGACTTGTCAGAAGAGCTCAGCTCACTGTGCACTTCTAAAGGTGAACCGTCTTGTCTGTCACATTCAAGCTGACCAAACAGCTTTGTTGCTCCCCAACTTTCTTAGACACCTGAGGAGAATTCAAGTGAGGCCGAGAAAAGTGTGTAGCCATTGTGGCAGCTATTGTTTACCAGTTCCAATAGCTGGTAAACTTTGAGCGACCAAGCAGACGCGATTAATTATGATGTGGAAATGACTTCAGCTCTCTGGGGATATTTACTGGATCAGACACGAACAGACAGGTCCGTCCACAGGTTCTCACAGCAGGGGGCCGGCCTAATGGAGTGTTTTTCGATGAGAGGAGAGACTGTGCACAGCTAGGTAACACTTGCCGATACAAACGTGCATTTACGTAGCGACATACACACAATAAAGGAACATACCTTGAAAGCTTTCATTTTCCTCATCTAATTCGACTTAGATATTAGTAATTGGTAAAAAAACGCCATTTATATGCATTAACAATAAGTCAGTGATGTATTTACTTTTGTCGTGCTAGTGCAGATATTTAGACTGCAGCTTGATTGTTTCATTATTTTGTGCTCTGAATCAGAGAGAAAAAATAAAATAATGATCTGTTGATTGGATTGATTGTCTCAAATCCTTTGAGAGTAGCAGATGCTCCGAATGAGCGGCAGGCTGCGCTAATCTGTGACGCATGCGCACCCGTGTGTCGCTTTTTCATCGAGGCAGGTAGGAGGGAGAGAAATCCGTGCACAGTCAGGAGTTGTTTAAGGCAACAGTGTGACGCCCCGAACGAGAGAAATCATGGAGGCAAAGATAGCAGCAAGCTTGTTGTTCTCGCTCTCTCATCCGCTCGTGTGTGCGTGAGCGTGTGCGCGTCACAAGGTGCCGCGGCTCCGTAATAGAGAGCAGATATCGTGAGGCACACTCGACACCGAGGCGCCGGGAACTTGCAGCACAGCTCCTCGGAGTCCTCTTCATCTGTAATCAGCCGAGCGAGAGGGGAGTCACACACCTTCTCCTTCTCCTTCTCCTTCTCCTTCTCCTCCTCCTCCTCTACCCCGCAAACAATCCCTTTCCTTTCCCCGGCCGCACATGCCCTGGCTCCTCGATGCTGCACCGCTTCATCGCGGCATTAGTAGGGGAGACCGGCGGTGGTTGCAACACTTTAAATAAATAAATAAATAAATAAATAATTAAAAGAAATTTTAAATAAATAAATAAATAAATGGTGTGAATTGCTCGTAGACCTTGTATGCGTGACAACCACCCCCAACCAACCTCTTGACAAACATTTTAAACTAGCTACCACAATGTTTTAGCTTGCTGGATATTACCTTTGCCTTTTTAATAAGCGTTTCAAGCTTTTAATACAAAAACAATACCAACATCAAAAAAAAAACAAAACTCTGACCCATACAAATCACATATCTCCTCACCTCAATGTTTTGTGTTTCATCAAAAAAGATGACCAGTGCAAAATGAGCAGGATGTCAGGCTAACTGTCTGACAGCAATTTCACATTATAGCGGCCTCTAGTGTGGCTGTAACAAGCAACGTGACAACCAACCCCTGTGACAACCAGCCCCTACCTCAAAGTGAAGTGAAAACACGAAGAATTATTCATTTATTTAAAAAAGAAAAAGAAAAAGAAAAAGCAGCACCTCGTGATTTTCCACGAGACGACGGTCTCCATTTTGGAATGTAGCTGCGCAGAGTAAAACTGAGCTACAGCCAAATTAGAGGCTGCTCTCGCCTCTTCTCTTCCACGCAGATTAGCGTGTCTCCCGCGCTGTATGCTTCACATTTAATGATAAGCCTGCGAAGCCGTTACAGCCTCGCTATCTGTCCTCCTCTCCTCTCTTCGCTCCCTCCCACTCTCCTCCGCACTGCTACCTGTTGTCCGTCCGTCCTCGTCGCTTCCCCCCAACGTTTCTCCAACCTACGACATGTCTTTGTGTGCGATTGGCGTCCCACAGTTCCCGTAAGAAGATTGTTCATGAATAAATTAATAGTGATTTGGCAAATGGCAAAGAAGAGTGTTTGTGGCCTCGTATTGTGAAGACATAAAGCAGAGACAAGTGATTTTCCAATTCCCCGACTCCTGTAAGTGCAGCCTCTGCAGCAACTGGCCCCAAACTATCTTTCCGCCAGTGCTGAAGGAGCGTCTCAAATCTGCACTTCGAAAAGTTGTTCCTCGTGATTCCCCTGCACGCAAGTAAAGGTGCAGATATAAACCAAAAAAATACAAACTTATTTTGTACACATCAATTTTTTACTTGTTTACTTCTCTTGCTTTTTTCTGCCCTTTACCTCAAGTTTCACCACCAACGCTGAGACACCCACAGGCCGTTTGCTGCATTTATTTGCCATGCAGTCAACCTCTCGCTCTCACTCAGTGAAACGTTTCATTATTTAGCGCGTCGCTGCCGCCCGCCTATAGCAGCCTAGGCACCTCAAGAGTTACCCCTTTCTGGGTGAGTGGGTGCAAAGTTGTGACCTTGACGTGCGCTCTCTGAAAAGACATGTACGATGATGTTCAAACTTAAAGGCGTAGTGTGTTAACTTTGGCTTGATTTACGATTTTTATATTGGTAAAAGCTTAACATACTGGCCATAAATACATTGATAAAAGTGTATACTCGCAGTACAATAGAAATAATTTCGTTTTCCTCCCCTTAGAATGGTTCTCATATATGTATAAGAAGATACATATAGCAAGGTTCTTGCTCCTAGTTAGCTGCCATCTTGGACTGCCATATTAGTCTTCAACTAAAATAAACAAAGAAGAAGGTGGACGAGGTATCCAGGTTTGGTTGCGCAGGCTACCGTAGCTCACTGGCCAGCTCAGGAGTGGGAGGGAGAGTAAAAGACACCGCAATCTAAAATGTAACCACTTGATGTCGCTGTTCCTCATTCAAAATCCTCAAATATTATACACCTAACCTTTAGTGTGACATGTCGAATCCGAACATGCGAGACACTCAAACAGGTTGCAGGCTTTCTCTCCCACTTTTTGACTGACTGGTTAATAAGGCACTTGAATGCAGCACGTGGGAGGCCGCCATCAGCGGGAAGGTCAGGGCTGTCTCTTGTGTGCTCCGCTGGTTTGCCTGCGAATACACAGTGTGTATACGCAACTGCTTTTTGGAGCACAGTTTCCTTACGCAAGGGAATTTTAGAGGCCTTTTTGTCAGTCAGAGGTTTATATCTGAGGGGAAGCTGAGCCAGATTCTCGATTGAGATTCTCATCCTGTGGTCATTGTCGCATCATTGAAGACACAGGGTCAAATCTTGGTAGCATATTTGTCACATCACCGCAGTTATGTTGCAAGTACAACCAGTGGTGCTGGTGCAAAACCGTTGAAACACTATCGCTGTGTTGTCAAGGTCTTTATTCCCTAAAAATGTCAGCGTTGCTGTAATTGCTCTCATGTCTAAAAGAGGCCCACAGCTTCTGCCTGCGTCTTTTTTTTTCCTTAACTAGACAGACTACAGCAAAAAAAAAATTGAAGTGCCATGTCCTATTGTCATGGTGTTAGTGTCACCGGAGACACCCAGCAGGTATCGTCTGTTGTCGGACCTGCTGACGTCCTCTTTGCTCCGGATTTGAGAATTTTCCTCGCCAAGAGAGGAAATCGCACACCTGCTTTATTGTCTCCGCATGGAATGTAAAATAAGGTAAAAGGAAAAAAATTACGCTTGAACACATTTGATATCGTCTCGGTGTACTTTGTTCACGTCAGAGGTTAAGTGTAATCCACGCTGCTCTGACAGGCGTCTCAACTGAGTGATGAAGACACGCTTTGCCGCAAATTGGGGCCAATTTGTGATGGCAGAGATCTCTGAAAATGTTTAATCCTCGAACCCTCAAGTCGCGCACACATGGTTCAGAGATGCCCAATCACATTTTTTCGGCTATCTCTCCAAGTTGATCTCTGGTTTGATACCCAGTAATAAGCTCAGAGTTGCCGCTGCTGGCCGTGACTAATTCCGGAAGGTGTGTAGACTTCTGAGGTGCCAGTCTGTCATTGTTGTTTCACAGTTCTGAATCTCTTTGGCAAATCCGCACACATCCCGACTGTGATCCTGCTTATGAGTTTTGTTGAATTAGGAGTGCTGTGCAAAGCTGTGTGCCCACTCTGACCTTTTGCAGAGGCAGCCCTGTAAACCTGAGGTTTTGCTCAACGGCCGTATAAGAGTGAGGAAACACACAACAACAGTTTGTCTAAGACATACCAATGTAGATTATGCCTCTCTTTCGCTTTTATTTGTTATCTAAGACATAATTTTAAATCTTAAGGGTCCAATGTCGATGTTATTCCTGCTTCAGTTGAAGACAAATCAGACATTTTTTTCAGAGAACACTATTCAGACCACTGTTAGGAAGTTTGGTTGGTTTTTATTGTGTGTGTATATGTTGACAAGGTTCTCTTCACTTTTCGCTTTTGCACTTTGCTCATTTTTTTTGTTCTGTTTTGTTGGTTTCATCAGTCCTCTGTATTGATCAGAGCATCAATACATGTAGAATACAGCCCCTTCGTTTCATTCAATGTAGTGACAACACTTGGGCAACAATTAGGGCCA
Source organism: Nelusetta ayraudi (assembly GCF_046127955.1). Classification (NCBI taxonomy): domain Eukaryota; kingdom Metazoa; phylum Chordata; class Actinopteri; order Tetraodontiformes; family Monacanthidae; genus Nelusetta; species Nelusetta ayraudi. Next base: position 9,145,244 of record NW_027466069.1, on the reverse strand, counting down.
GCGCCTGCCCATTTGCATTGACACTCAAGTTCATTATATGGGGCCAATGCCACATGGACATGCATCACGTGTGCTGTCGCACAGCGCCTCTCATTACATTATCTCAGATCAATAAGTCGTGCTGCTCACTGAGGCCCGCGTCAGCGTCTCTTGTACATGCGCTGCACTTGCAGGTTAAAAGCCACTTTCAACCGTGTGACAATGAACATATGCTGTGGTTTCACTGTAAAAAAAAAAAAAAAAAAATTGTGTTAAATTGAACAGTTGCCTCTTTTGTTAAACATCTACATTTAAATAGCCTTATGAAATCCACCGCTGGCCCATATTCCAGGCAGAGCTTCCTCAGGGATTGGGATTGTTCATTAATTGAACACCCTCTTACCCACCTCGAACCCACGTTCCGTGGCACAACTCCATATCACACTGTATTTGAAGCTCTTGTGTCGCAGCCTTCAGTCTATTCCCTGATGATCGGGACCCTCCTTGGAGCCCACGTCGGTGAATCAGGCTCAAAGAAAAGCAATTAGGCTCCGTCTTCACTGTGATTCTCAAAAATATTTCGCCAGATACTCTATGACTATCAATGACTTCTTCCATTTCTCCACAGAATGTTTGGCCCTATTTATAGTGCAGCCAGTTATAAAATCACCAGATATCTCAATCACCACCCTGCAGCAAGTCATTTCACTAAACTCCTTTCTGTCACTCAGGGGATTTTGTCACAGTCCAGGATTAATCTCTCTCCAAATCATTGACTTGGATTGAAACATAGTCTAAGCAATACAGAAAGCATAGGAGATGACTATCTTCTCTGCTGAATGCATACTTCACATTTAGGTTAATATCAGCATCATACTGATACCTTTGTCATGTTATTTTTGGGGCCTCAAAACTAATAATGTCACAAGTGAAATTTCATTCATGTTTCCTCAGACAAGATGAGTTGAAAACTGCTTTATTTCTCTTGTGACCCTGGGCTGACACTCATACACACTCAGACAGCTACAATATCAATTACATGACACTTTCTGCTGCTATAGTTTTTCAGCGCTCATGAAATCCACGAAGCCTAAACAACAACCTTGTTTGCCTCCAGATGGACAGCTCTGCCACTGATTGTAGATGGGATGATTTTGGAGTGGTTTATGCCCAGTCATGTGTTTCCCTCGAGTCTCTGTAGTTCTGTAATTGCATTGTTGACAGGTGTTTCCGAGGATAGTTCTTTCGTCATTACCGAGAGCCATCACTTGCTCGGAAATGCCGTTGGCAGAAACTGGGATTGTGTGACTTCATTTTACCTCTACTAGAGATGTGGTCCTTCTGCTCTCCCGCTGGCATAAGTCATAATAGCGGACGGCCCTGCCGGCTAGCCCTCCCTCTGAATGCTAAAGGCAACACAAGAAATGCCAATTAGCCTTTTGAGCACGCTCATCACCAATGAGATGCAGAAACAGAGGCGTTGCAGTGAGTCCTGACCTTATCAGAGCCTAAGTGACAACTAGTACGTTCAGAATACAAATCAAGTGTGTGTGTGTGTGTGTGTGTGTGTGTGTGTGTGTGTGTGTGTGTGTGTGTGTGTTTTCAAGAGCATTCGTCGGGTTTAAAAAGTAGTGTAACAGTGGATACATTTGATGGTTGAACGCAAAGGAGGGATAAATTGATTTTAACAAGCTAATTTTGAGCAGTACTAATCAGTTTTTCGTCCATACACCATTTAACACACCAATAAACAATAAAACACACCACACAAGATTTTCAGGTCGGTAATAGAATCTTTGACAACATAAATTTATCATATTATTTAATCGCTTATAATTAGGAGACATTATTAAAAGCTAAATCGCTTTGTTAATGAATTTAGGGAAACCTAAAATAATTCTTTGGTTAAATCTAGATCTAGCTGCTCTAAAACTATGAGGGAAACATAAGAATCAGGGAGTCACACCAATATGAGGTGTTAAAAACACTCTAATGATTAGCACATTTGAACACAACATATAAGCAATGGTCTGCTGATAGCAATGGAGGAAAGGCAGCATTTTTTTTTTTGATAAAGGACATAAAAGCATTGAGTTGTCATAATAGCTGAGCACATAGAAGCAGACAACACTTTTTTTTTTCAATTCAGCCATAGAACAGGGCCATTTCATTAACTCGATTCATGTAGCCCCTTTGAAGAAAGGGCTCAGAATTGTTCAGATGTGTAGAGAAGAAAACTACAACTAAAAAAAAAAACAGTTGATGCATGAGGCTGCAATGGAAATTTACAGACAAGCTGTCACTCTTTCAACAGAGCTTGTTAAATGTTACATGTGGGAGGGAAAAGATGCCGCAACCTCCATTCCTGATGAACAATTACAGCCCGGGCAGGATTATTCTAAACAACGCAAGGATTGGAAAAACTCCATTTTCCCTAAGCTGAGATCGACATAATGAACACCGGGGGGGGCTTCAGAGACTTACGAGACTCACCAGTTTCCACTAGCGGGAGCGTCGCTATTGATGCACATCAACAGCACTTGCTTGTTTGATGCAAGGGTGGGAGAACAGTTTGGAACGTGTGAAAACTAGAAAGTATAATAACGTTGCAAGGTCAATAAGAAGCCACGTCTCCCTGAGGGTGACACGCGTATGATAAGAGGAGAAGTCGGCCCTCAGTCCCCAGGCTTTCCCCATGTCAGGGCCTCAGCTGTGCCCTCACCAGGCGGGGGATCGATCCCTGCCGGCCCGCCTCCAGTCCCATGTTCCGGACTCTTCATTACCGGGCCTGCCAGACTTTACGTTCTAATTGGCCGGGGCCGCTGAGAGCCAGCATCCTCGCCCGCCGCTCTCTCGGAGAAAAGGGTCGCCAGGCATCAGCCGCTCGCACTAATCTTCCCCATTATGCTCTGCTGTACTGCGGGAAGAGGAAAAACAGCCAGCCTGTGCCAGTTGTGTGTTTTTGAGTGTGTAGTGTATATGCCACGTTTCAGGACACACACACACACACACCCCAAACAACCCCCTACCCTCCTCGGCCCCCCTCGGTTTTTGTGTTGCTGTGTGAGCTTTGTTCAACTCATTTGGCTAATGGCAGAGCAGCTGCGAGCGAATCGTGTGAAAAAATGGTGTCGTTGCACTCAGCGGTGCAGCTTACTTTTTTTGGGGGGGGGCATGATTTTAGTGCTATTATGCTTCTGTCTGTTTTCTAGTTAAACCTGCACATCCTGCCAAGCACAGCACTTCCTATTTTTAAACAGAAAAGCAGAGAGCTTTTGCAACAGAGTGGCACACATAAGAGCCCTCTAAGAGTTTCCATTCACTGCCAGTGATTCATCCTTCATTAGAAAGCCTAATTGAATTTCCTCGTCGTTAAGATTGAAGGGATTAATTTGAAAATTAAAAGCAATCCACTGTAAGGAAATGCACATTTACATGGTCATTTACAGTCTCTAATCAGAAATTAAACCAAAAAATATTTTTACTTTCTCAAACCTGCATAATGACTCATCCTTGGCAGGATATAAAGGAAAAAGGGTTCTATGGTTCTGCAGCACAGTATCAGGTAGGAGAGTTTCAAGTTCTAAGCGGTGAAAACGTGTGTATCCAGTTGCTTGAAATCAATACTGTCCTAAATAATCTTGCAGATCAGACCTCATCGTAATAGTGGTCAAATAAGAGTTACAGCGTAAGATCATGGCACAGAAAGTGCAGACTGCATTCATTAGCAGAGTAACAAAGCATGAATTAGCCAGGTTTTTTTTTTAGAAAAAAAACATGAACCCAAGCAGAATGCAAATAATGACATTACTACGGCTGGTGTGTATCAAGGCTAGCTGCAAACGGACTGTCATTGCGGAGAGAAACTAAATAAAGGTTCACCCGAGGCAGAATGTTGGTTTTGCAGGGGGTTCTGGGTGTCAAACTGTGATAAAGAATTAATATTTTACCAACGACAGCACCAGAAGATAAGTCTGCCCCTTTCATTTAGCATTTCGTTCCTTGCAGCCATGATTTTTTAGTATGCATCAGGTGACCTCTTTGCAGGTCATCATACCAAGCCTCAGTGTGTTATCTTCAGAGATAGACTAATTATGGCCAGTTTGTCTGCAGTGAAACACAGCAAAGGCCAAACATTGGGAGGCATTTGTACATCTTGTCTTTGAGGTTTTTATTTGCTGGAAATGTTATAATGAGTCATTGGAGAGGTGTTGTTCTCTACCATGATGCTCTATCTGCCTTTCTTTGACACAGAGCAAATTACAGATACATAGAATACTTCCACAAGTATTTTATTTCCATGGATGATGTTAATATGAACGAGGGAACGAGGTAGGTCCAGATGAGTTAAAATAATGACTACAAAACTTAAGCAAATCTAAAATGTGCCTTTTTGAGTCTTGTCTCATTGACAGTTCATTGACTCTTCGCTCCAGCTGTTACACATATTTCTGGAAGACACTTTCATGAGGCAATCCCTTCCCGAGAAGTCATAAGGAAAAACAATCAAGACGCTGCTCTTCTGCCCCTGTGCCTGTGTTATGCTGACATCTAGAGGAGGAAATGAAAACAAAACACGTCGAGGGAGTTCTAGGCATACAACAACTAAAATAACATTTACAACCACTTCATTTTCCACTCTTTTTTCACTTTTCACTTTTTCACTTTACGTTTATAACCACTGAACTTTTCTGGGAATGAAAAAAAAATCACTGTGGCTGACTTGTTAAAGTTTATTATACCATGATTTGCATGACGTTTGCCTGCAGGCTAAAGTGCATCCCCACGTCAGTAAAAACAAGATATGAAAATAATAAAAATACAAAACATTTTTCGCTCTCTAATTTGATGATACTGTCTGTGAGGGATCTTCTTTTTGTGCAGTTGTGTGCATTTGTGTGCCACTGACATTAGCCGCTGACAGATCCTGTGCATCTGTAACGTTTTAATGAAAACAAATGGCAATGAGTGATGTTTCCTCCTCACTTAATTAAGCAGAGTACTGAGAAAGAGCATCAGTGGTTAAACGATTCTTATTCATTATTCATTGGGGCAAACTTTGATTAAATTTTTGTTTGTGGATGGAAAAAAAAATTGCATAGTGAATTACACCATTCACAACCAGTTCAAAGTTTACAATCTTGAGGAAAACTAAAATAATTAAAAAATAATAATAATAAATAAATAAATAAATGTCTTACAGAACCGATGAGTGGGCCTATATAAAGCTCTCGGAGAACGCGTGAATTCCACGAGCGCAGATCTTCGGTTAGCGACGTCGTGCGTGATGACATCAGAGCGGGGGCGGGGCCTCGGAGCAAGCGAGGCGGACGGATGGCAGTGGAGCCCGGAGCGCCGAGGAGGGGTACTGCCTGCCCGCCTGCCCGCCCGCCCGCCCTGGGGACGACCGAGCCTGCCAAACAGTTTGCTACCGGGCCCGTAAGTGCGAATTCAACGTCCCAGTTTCATACACGCGTTCGACTAGCGTGCGAGTCGTTGCTCCGTGTTTGCGTTGCCGCCGACAGCTGTTCGCCTTGTGAGAGACGTTTCATCGGCTCTGTCGGTCCACTGACTCGCTACTTAACGGGACCGTCGGCGTCCGTTGAAACACACTGTTGCTGCTCATTGACAGCGCGGACCTGCACTCAACTCCCACTGACAAGGCTTTTCGGCGGCACGACACGGCGTTTTAACGCGTGTTCACATCACACACGGAGGCTGTGGCGTTGGGGACGCGATGAAGTTGACGCAAAGAACGGTTGTGAATCGTTATTTACCTTTTTATCCATTGCTGCTCCTCATAGAGACCACATGCAGACTGAAATCAATATGTTTTCATTATTATTTTCTTCCCTGGGGGGGTGCATGTCATTGTAAATGCTAACGTTGATTTGATGTAATTTGACCCTGTTTGTTTGTAGCCTCTTATAAGACTCCCCAGTGTTGTCAGTATTGCTGAGGCACGCTGGGACGCAGTGATGTGCCTCTGTGTCTTATTCTATTAGCCACGGGCCCTGCCAGTTGTTTCGCAACCTACACAAGTTTTAATAAAAGCCTCGGCAGGGTTTATTTCCGTCCCAGCAGGCTAACACAATCTGATGGCCTGTAGACATTTCATTGCCGGGGTAAGAATGAACATCCGCAGCCTCATTAGATCTCCATTCTTCACAGAGGAGGATTTTTATTTATTCATTCATTCATTTATTTATTTATTTATTTTTGCAGACTATTATTAACTGCCTGGGACAGCCAGAGACAGCGGGACAGACGTACGCACCGTCACACTCAGGCACAGATCAGCCAACATGCGGACGCAGAGCGTACGGTGTGCCAAGGGTGCATTAAGAGTTACACTTTCCCTCTCACTTTTGTTTTTTTCTTGTCTTTGTTGAAGACCCACGGGCCTCATGTGGCAGGTTGCTTCCCCTGCGATGAAGGAAAAGCTGCTCTGACGAGACCATCATGGACCAAAGGTTAGTTTTCATTCCCTCGCTCTGCTCAGCTATGCTGATGATTTGTTTCCCTCCCTCCATCCCATCCCCTCCTGCTTGATCTTTGGCTGCTTACATAACATAACCCCGGCGTTTTTTGACAAGCGAGCAGCGTTTGCTGTCGATTCCGACGTTGAAGGCCCGGACGCCTCCGGCGTGTGACGGGATGTGTCCCCCGGTCTGCTCGGTACGCACTCTGCTAAGTGGCCGAGAGCTCGGCTGCCCCTTCAGGGCACTGCCAGCGCAGCCATTCATGCCTCAGTCTGACAGTCAGACCACCGTGATGACGCTGCTCCCCTCCTCCTCCTCCTCCTCCTCCTCCTCTTCCTCCACTTCCCACTGCACTCACATTGTGCCTTCGCCCCCGTGAGGAGCTCAGCTTGGAATTCTTTGTACGAGTGCAGCGTGCATATGCATCTGCTCTTGCATGCACAGCGCTTACAGATTAGAGCCCCTGTGTGTTTTTTTTTTTGTAGATGGGAGGCGTCTCCTCCCCTAATTTGAGCTCGGCTTAATGCAACGGAGACGTTCTTATCTAAGATTTGGTCACAAGATTAACACACAGCTCTCGCTCTCGGCTCGACTTGTCGTCACCGAGCTAGCTGAGTCATTGGCAGCTCGGAAAAAGCCGGCGGCACTTTGGTGACTTCTGTCATTTCAGCGCGAAATGTGTCAGTTTTCAGCAACAAGCGCGTGGAAGGTGCAAAGTGAGATGACCTCGTGTCGTCCGATGTCGGCTGTGACCGTGTGCTTGTCGTCGCCGTGCAGATATCTGGTGTTGTGCTGCGCTGGAGACTAAAGTTCTGTGCAAAAGTTCAGTTGATATTATTTTCACTACTTCCACTGCCTCAACATCTCCTCCGTCTATTTCATTTTGTATTCACATGATGATTTTTGTTGGTCTCCCAGTTTTACATTCATTTGCACGTTTCAATGCAAATGAATGTGAGGGAATTTCGGTTCAGATTTACCGTAAAAGCAAATAATGGTGCTAAAGATGGTGCACCAGCCGCTTCCATAGGCTTTTTACAATGTCATTGCTGCCTCCCTTTGCCTGTGACATAATTTGCACCCGGACTAAGAAACAATCACAGGGCAACTTGCCCCATATATCTTTTTCAGTGCTGTCCTGAGCAGCGTTCACTCGCCAGTCATGATGCATTTCACGCCTCAATTTGAGGTAAATGGCCAAATGTATCAGTCAAAAATGACCCCTTGAAATTTAATCAACAAGTGTTTGATAGACTTTCCTTATTCTCTCCTGTAATGCTGCTCCCACACGTCGAGAATGAAGGTGAAATTCTTCCTCAAAACCTGCGGTCTCTCCTGGCAACCAGCTGCCCGCCTCTCTCTGCTTTCTTCCTGTTTGTACAAGTGCAGCGAAGAAGAGGAGGTCACGCAGACGGCGTTACCGGGTCTTTACTTTGAAACCGGCAACACCTTTGAATCATTTATAAAAGCCCCTCCGGCAACATGCTCGACCGAGCCACTTTTGATGGAAGGCAGTGCATTCCTTAAAGATGTGAACAAATGGAGTTGTGGGGGAAAGATCCAGTTCTATGGCAAAGCAAATGGTGCAGCGCTTTGCTGTTTTTTGAGCGCAAATGACAAATCAGGTAGCCACTTGTGTGGTTTGTGTTGTCGACTAATTACAACCTTAGCATTCAAATAACAACCTTTTTTTTTAAATATATATATTTGTGTTATCTACGTGTCCAATTTGATCCTATGATGCTAAAATCTAAATTTCCTTCCCTGTATTTTCTTTCCCTTTTCAGTGGATGGAAGGATTGCAGATATTTGCATTCGGAGGTCAGAAAAAGTCTTAGTCATTTTTCCCCACGCTTTGCTCTCTGTTTTGTCGGGCCCCAATGCTATGCTCGTAGTAACCGCCTCGCCACAGCTTGGATATGCTGATCCCACTTAAACCTCCTGGCGGGGCTGCGGAGGTGTCTGGTTACTCGAGTTCAAGAGATCTGGCCAAGGAGTTATTTAAATCGGCGACGATACGGATGATTTACATCTGCCTGCGTAAAACTGTTCTCACCTGCTGGAACCGCACATGGCCAAACGGCCCCACGGCCTGATAACCCAGCAGGTGCTTTAGTTGTGGTTGTGCTTCGACCCGTTGCCCTCACCGTTGCCCGAGCTCCTTTTGCCACCATCTCTGGTATGAGGCTTGCAGCTTGCGTGTAGGTGGTTTCCCAGCCTGTCGACAGTTGATGATGCCACTCTGGAGCGGGAGCTTCAGTATGTCGGGCACCAGGTTGGAGCTCCTGTTCTGGACTCTGGACGCAAACGTTGGTCCACGCTGATGAGCGATATACAGTATGTGTGCTTGCAGGAAGTCTCTGCTTTGTGTGTCAAAAGCACCTGTCTCGCACGTGAAACCACAATCAGGTCAGCTCGGGTCCGTTCCTTGTGGCGTCGTCGTCGTCGTCGTCAGCTTGAATTATTCATCAGGACACTTTGCTGTGCCGTGTTAAGCAACACGCGTTGGCGGCGGGCCCTAAGTAGGTATACGAAAAGGCCGTAGCGCCTTGTTTAATGTATTACATTTAACGTTCAACGTGCAAAGTTGTGACTAGATGTGATCTCCTACCTCCTGCCTTGGGAGGGGTATATAAAGGGGAGTGGCTATTGAATCGAGTGAAACTTTAAGAGCCGGTTGAAGATGCCGTCTGTCGGCGAGGGAGATGAGCTCCATTTCAACGTTGAAATCTGAGCGATCCGCCTGGAGTGCACGGTCGGAACCGAAAAGTTGACGGCCCATTACTGCACGTACGGTATGAGTGTCACGTTTTTTTTCCCCCCGGCCCTGCACAGCACATCCCGGACGGATCGATAAGGTGCTTCCTCTGCTGAGAAGACGTTTAAAAAGCAGCTTTCCTCTGTTACTGTAGCCGATGAAGTCTGCTGTAGATCATATTGTATAACCAGTTGCTGTGGCCATTTAACACAGGACACCGAAGCTTCAGACTTGTCTGTGTTTCTGTTATTTCTCCTCTCTGAGTCCTGTGCATTCCTCAACTCTTGCTTGAGCTGTCACTGTGCAAACAGCGGTGCGTGTTTGCAAAGTGACTCGCGCTCGTCTGCCTGTCCGGGCCAATGACTTGAGTTTTTAATTCCGGTTTGTCTTGTCCCCGAAAAGCAGACTTCAACCTTTTGGCAGTGTTCGAACCCTGGTGGGTCTTCGCCGTTCTCGCCGACTGTTGGTGCTGCGAGGGCTGCGTTCAGACTGCAGGCGAATCTGATTCAAATCAGATTCCTTTTTAAAATCCGATTTTTAGAGCGGACTGTCCACACTGTTTTTTTTTTTAGCAAGTGTCCAAGTGGGGTCTGGCTGTGTTCAGAGTGGGCCACATTATTGACTGATCTAACAGGTTTCTGTAGCAATGACTGTCCAAATGCGATTTGAAACTACCTCCCAATCCGTTTAGCGGATTTCATGTGATTTGTGACTGTTGAGTCTACAAAAAGAGCCATCCGCTTTCAATCTGGATGGGCTGAAAATCAGATTTTGGCTGGCCGTCTGAGTGCGGCTTAGCTAACCTGCCTGTCTGATCTGATGCAAGTTCATCCAGCACGTCTCTGAATGTGGCTTCCCTGCGAACACAGAGCCTGGTGTCTCTGCTGAAGTCATCTCCTGCGCCGTCACAAGTGACACCAGGCTGCAGTCCCCTGCCTCGGCGCTGCACGCACACATGCACGTTGCACACGCGCGCGGTGACGCACAGGCATAAATACAATAACGATTGTTCCTATTTCCTGCCCGTGCTGTCATTACGCAGCTGCTGAATGAGATACGGTCCAGTTTTCCATCAGTCAAAGAAAAGCCGAAATGCACACGCGCACATATGCACATTTCCTGACACGACCAACCGCTCCGGCCGTCTCTCTCTCTCTCTCTCTCTCTCTCTCTCTCTCTCTCTCTCTCTCTCTCTCTCTCTCTCTCTCGCTCCCTCCTTCATCCCTTCGCCCAATTCCAAACTCAAAACACATATTTGTGCGGCGTTCGCTCGCTCGCTCGCTGGCGTGCCCGTCGCTGCCAGAACTCTCTGGCCTAATTCCCCCCTCGCCCCCCCACCCGCCCCTCGTATTGATGTGTGTCTGTCAGTGAAAGAGGCACCGCACAAAGAGCAGCGATGGCCCCGTGTGTGTGCGGCTCCCAGGGCGAACAAAGAGCGGCCTATTCCGCGCCAGCTCTTGGACTCTTCTGGAAACACTGCGTGCGCTTGTTTAGGCTCCGGCCATATTTTGAGTTAAGCGATTGTGTGTCCAACAAAGAACAACAACGTGGCTGCTTTAGTGTCAAAGAGCAGTGGCCAGATTGACCCCCGGCGGCTACGGTTGTGTCCAGTTAGCAGCTTTTTTTTTTTTACGTCAAGAGAAGGTCGAGATAGAAGAGTGAAGTGTTGTTGTTTTTTGTTTCGCTTTCTTTGCTTGGAACGACTGCAATATATTACATAATGCAGACACGTGATTGATTGTGCTGCAGAATTTTGGTCAAAATGTGACGAGGAATATATTGTCGTTTTTGTCGTCTTGTCGTCATGTGACCATGTTGCACAAATGCAACCTCAAGAGTGCCCAATTGACGGCAGCGCGTCAAGAGTCAAGACATTTGCGCCATTTTTGCAAAAGTTGACGCTGTGATTTGATTGATTCGCACAAGTGCTAATCTGTATCTATATATTATATAATAATAAAAAATCCTACATTGTCCACGTAATAGCTGTGCTATGTGACTTTTTACTCATCAAAACTGTTGACTCAGCTTAATCGCCTCTTTACATAATCACCTTTAATAACCGCCTTTGTATAATCATCCAAATGGGTATAATTTTGGAACATTCACAAGTGCCACATTGTCATCAATATAATCCCTCCCTGAAAAAGGCTTTCGTTCTCGGGCCTTACTTTCACGTTTAAAGAGGCCTCTGGTTTCGTGAGTTATGCATCATTGTCAGTCACTTGGCAGTTTGTCTACATGGAAGGCAAAATAATTAGAAAATTAAATAAAACAGTTTAGTTTCCTGCTGAAGTGGATGCAAGCCCCTTTTTAAAAGTGCTGCACTTCCAATCCCCGGTGTGGACTCTTGTTATGCCCTGGCTGGCAGCGCTCTGCCGAGCTCTCACCGTCTCCCCAGTTGAGCTTTACAGAGACAATGACAGCGGCGGGGCTGAATGGAGCGAGCTGTTGTGCAGTGGACGCCGCTTTTTTTGTCTGTTTGTTTGTTTGTTTGTTCGGTCCGTCTGTGTATTTTGACAGGCACCACGAATCCGAAACCGTTGTCCTGGCGGCCATTCGTAATTCACCTTTGACTGCGTAGTCGAACTTTGAAACATGCTGACTCACCGAGGCTGCTGACCCTGCCTGCCTCCGGGACCTGTTAAACAGCACATCGCTGATCTTCCTGCGTGCTTTTCTTCACTATTAAATACACCTAAATGCACTCGGTGGCCATGTTGTGCACCTGTTCAACTACAAGTTGACGAAAAAATATCTCATTCACTTTGGGTGTCAGACTGAAGGAGAAAGGAGGTTGAAGTGACTTAAAGCACTTTACATTGAACCCATTATCCATTCACACTGGTGCTGGTAAGCTACATGTGTAGCCACAGCTGCCCTTGGGCAGGCTGATGGAAGCGCCAGTCACTGAAACCCCTCCAACCACCACCAAACATTCGACAGACTGGGATGGAGTGGGATTTCAACCGCCAGCCTTTCGGTCATTGGACAACCCGCTCCACCTCCCGACGTCCAGTTAGCAGCAGTTCTCTGGACAACGCCAGAGAATGGGCAGACTGGTTTGAGATCGCAGAGCGGCAGTAACAGTAACTCATTACGACCGAGTTATGCAGGAGACCGTGTTTGCACAGACACGAAAGGTCAAGCCGTATGGGTAGTAGATGGATGACAGCGGCACAAGCCCGCGTCAGGCGGCCGCCTCTCTCAGCTGGGAAGTGGAAACTGGAAAATAGAGGGCTGCAAATCATTGCCGCGACTTCTGCCGCGACATTTGGACCGGTAGGTTCAGAGCTTGGTGTCAGGTACACGGCGACTACATGGCGGTGTGATGGTGGGTGCGAGGGATGGTTTCTTCTGCGTGCACGTTGGAGGCACCTGGCCACTGAGCGTGAGAGACGCACGGCAGCCAGTTCACTGTGTTCAGATGGCCTCCGCCACGTTTCAACCCAGCAGAGAACCCCTGGCGTGTGGTGCAACTGCAGACTGTCAAGCCACGTTGCCTTGTGGAATATTTTCCACAAAGACGCCAAAAGCTGGTCCGTGCAGATATTAGCAAGGTGGAGTGGATGAAGTGGTGGGTGACTGCACATCTGTCCAGTAGTTCGTGAGGATGTGGGGCTGATCCTGGGACACGCTCTTTATCTGGATGAAAGGAATAATGAATGAGATGTACAGCAAATCGCCCAAGAAAACCAGGAATAAGCTTTTCCCCCTTGCGCCTCCTCTTCTATTTAATGATTAGTTGTATTAATTTACATTATTGAATGCAGAAAGAATGCCCGATTGACAGACCGCTAACTGATTTATGTTTCGCCGCAGATTATCCCGTCCGTATTATTTGCACAGTCAGAGAGTATTTACAACGTCAAACTAGAAGCACCGGTCCAGAGCGGGTCAGTCATCATCCGGGGGTTCCATCTGGTGTTTGTTCTTTTGCGTCATCAAGTTGGAATGACGAGCCTTGCTTAAATTAAACAAAGATCCGTGACCTCTTGTGCACAAGTGCTCGCGCACACGCGGGACAATAAAAGCTTTGTCATCCGAAGGCTCCTGAAAGAGGATTTGGCTTGAATTTAAAACCGCAGGCAATCAAGAAAAAGTCCAATCCGGGTTCGGGATCATCCGTGTGATGACGGAGGAGATTTACGGGCCTCGAGGGAGGGATGGGCACCGTGGCGGGACACAAGCCCCGGGGATAGGATTACCTTAGATTCATTCGTTCCCGCCGAAAAACACAGTAGCAGAAACAAAGTCCGCCGTTATGATTTAATACACGTGGATGTGGCCGCCAGTAGATGCCACTAATTGTCTCTGTCAGGGTTGAAACGCGGCCAGTAAAAACAAGCCTGCGCGTTGGCCTTGTGTGTCCCGCTGCCAACCTCCTATGATCACTGTAAGGAAGTTCATACTACATTCATTTAAAAAAAAACAAAAACTAACATGCATTAAAGAAATATATATTATATTTTGACAGTGGCGAGACTGAAGGTCCCATAATGTGCAAAATAATGGGACACGTGTTTGTGTAATGTGTTGAACGTGGTGCATTGAACGCACCAGGATTGAGAAAAGTCTGTCCGATAAGTTGTTTGCTTGCTTCACTTTTCAAAAACAAAAACAAAAAACCTCTGCCATTGAAGTCCAGGATGAGAACTAAAGATCTAAAATAATATATAAATCATATATAACGCATTTTTCACATTTATTTATTTAGAATCTGCGGCTCTGGTTGATATTTACCGGTAAAATGAAAACCTAGCAACATAAACTATGACAAACTACCGTACTATAAACAACTACAAACTATTACTATCACTATTGACTTATTTTTGTACCAGTCAGGCTTTTTGAATTGTGTTTTATGTTATCGTCCCCTAATGATGGACACTTCAGCAGCAAATTATGCGTCATTACTTCCCACCTGTAGTCCGAAACGAATGCAGAGGAGAACCTGTATCGGTGCTGCTTTATGTTGACAGCACTATATTTCAGGCACTTGAGGCAACAACCTTAGAACCTGTCTAACACTTCTTAAAATAATGTCTGAATCAGACACCGAAGCGCCGGTTGATCCGCTTCGACACCAAGACGGGTTATGATGTGAATGAATTAACATGCACTGTCTCGACCAGGCGGCTTCAGGGGAAAATGATCTATGTCCTGCTTTTTTTTCACATTGTCATTGCCGTTATTGCTTCGCCTCTGTAGATTATTTCAGTTACCAGCGATGCGCGTGGCACTCAGTGCATGTCTGTCTGTCTGTCTGTCCGTCTGTCTGTTCAAGTTCAAGTCCTTTGTGCTGACCAGATGATTAAGAGTTTTAGTGTCTAAGCGTCCTGCCTCTGGGCTCTCACTGTTCCTGCCTGCCTTGTTTTGCAGCCCTCAGTGGGAGCCCCGCCCGTCTGTCTGTCTGTCTGTCCGCCCGCCCGCCTGTCTGTCCGTCTGTCTCGAGGACAGGCCGCATGCTATCTGGTGTTTGCCTCGGTGCGTCAGCGTGTGTGAAGTGGCGGGGCTTGATCAGGAAGTGCGTTCTGTGTTTGACATTGTTTTTCCTCTCGTGCAGAAGCTCTCGTCTCTTGGCACTGCTACGCTGTGAGCCTCACAGGGAAACTAAATGAGCTCCACTGGGGAACACGTGTGTGAAGTTGTTTGGCTCATTGGCGGAGGTTCCGTCCGATGCACAGAGCGCGATTAGGACGACCCTCGTCGGACAAATTTCACAAATGCAAATGTAGTCATCCAGCAGACAGGCAGACGTAACGCAGAACTTTTCCCTCAGTCTGGCCTGGTATTCTCAGCAAGGACACTAGTAACTAATAATAATACTTTAGCACTGGTAGCATATCTAAACGTTCAAACTGCTTTCCATATTTCGTTCATGTGGGCGTGTCTCAAGGTGCATGCTTTTTTTTTCTTTTTTTTTTCTCTTTACTAAGCACTTAATATTTTGCCTTCACATCCACACGCATGCAATTGCGCACTTAAATGTGTTCAAAATGTGACTACGTAACAATTTGAATTCTTCATTGAAAATGCAAAAGATGAAAAAAGCATGGTGGCTAAAAAAAAACAAACACCTGTAGCAATAATAGCTGTAAAATGCACAATTTTGGACAGCACAAGCCCAAATTACTTCAAATTACTACAGGGCACAATAAGGCCACTGCATTATTTATTTTTTTTAAGTATACTACCCAAAGTATGTAATTTAGGACACAGCTTGAGTCACACCTGTATAATATGTAGTTTATGGTACAGACATAATGGTTTGGGTGACCTTTAAAACTCCCATATTATTCCCAATTTTGGAATTTTTCATCCCAGACTTGTGGAATCGTCCAATCGATCGATTTATATAGACACACAGTATATCTTATTGAGGAAAGAAGGAGGCAGCCTTGACTTGAAGCCTGTCCGTCGCCTTTGGCTCACATAATGAATTAGTCATTCTGCAGTGGAGTGCTGCTGCTCCGCTCTACTCTGCCTCTACTTCTGACCTGCCACCGTGTCTTTCAGACCTCAGATTGTCCATTAGAATCGGGAGCTTTGTGCGTTGATGCTTCCTCAGCCTGACAGAAAAAAACAGAACAAAAAGAACAGACAGAAAACCTCGGGTTCTCCAAGACATTTTTTATCTGAAAAGCGGAACAAGCCAGAAAGAACAGGATGGGCTCCATTAGTAAATGTTGATTAGAGTTTGTGTATGTTGGTTCATTTAACCAGTGTACCCACTGTGTAAATTGCCTGCTGAGAGGAATAACAACTCTTGTTGGGTTTTTTTCTGAGAAAAACATTAAAGTGGCCTAGAACCTGGTTCTGTTTGCGTGTCTTTGATCTCCCTTCTGTTTGTCCTGCCCACTCAGGTAGTCCACCGGAGGGAGTAACACACTGCTGCCAGTTGGGCTGATGGTAGGTGGGTTTTTTTTTTAATATATATTTTTCATTATCTCCTCTCCTTCTCGTGCGCTCATTTTCCTCCTTTCACTTCATTCCATCATCCCCACAACCTAATTCGGCCTCCTCCCTCGCCGGACGGCTGTTCAATTCTTGTGTGCGTGCGAGAATGCGCGAGCGCGCTTCCACTTTGTCATGTAACGTTTGCGTCTCTGTGTGGCTCGCTAAGCTCACTGCAGTTTTTCCGACAGTGATTTCCTGCACTCTTGCGTGGATCTCTGGCCGGCTGTCACGATTTGGAATAGAAATGTTGCACAATCTCAGCCTGCCTTTCAATTGGCTGCGTTTTTTTGTTATGAAATTACAGTCGAGTCACGTTCTGTTTGTCTGTTTAGTTTGCTTGCCTCGGCGCAGATGAGTGCTTTCCGGCCTGCAGACTCAATATTTTGAATTCACACTTTGTCTTATTGCCTTGACACAGAGACGCAAATGCGATGAAATGTGACTGAGTGAGCGAGTGCGTGTTTTCTGTTTGTTTGTTTCTAGATCTAGGCAACATCTCCACCTCTCCTAATCCATTTCTCTCTCTGCGCTAGACCAGCATGCCTTTGTCCCTCCCTCCCTCGAGCAAAGACGTTCGCTCCCTGCACGGATTCGTCCCAGCCCCCGACCGAGCCGTCCCGACCCTCCGTCAGACGCTGCCCTCCACTCTAACTCTCGTCTGTCTGCCGTCTCTTCCCCTCCACTAGTCATTGCCCTGGTCTAAACCCTCTGCATGCTGAGAGGAATCTGCACTTGGCGACGGTGTCTTCCTGCTGTTCACAGGAGGTTAGCAGGGCCAGAAAACTGCAGTGGGGGAGGGTGGTGGTGGTGGTGATAGTTGAAGGGAAATGGAGCGGGTCAGCGCCAGTTCAAAGCCTGGAGCTGGTGCTGAGGCGCTGAGGCCGCGAGACCCGGACCTGAGGAGGGTCCCGTCGCTGTCGGAGCACGCCTCCCTCCGAAAGATGAGCCAGAACTTCAGAGACGGCGTGGAGGGCATCGGCCAGGGTCTGGCGCACCTGCTGCAGCAGCAGCGCAAGCGCCTGTCCCTCCACCGCTCCTCCTCCTCCTCATCGTCATCCTCTTCCTCCGTGGTGTCGCCCGAGGACGCCTCCAAGCTCTGCTGCGCCCCCGACTCTGACCACCTCTCTGCCCCTGTGGTTCCCTCCCTAGCCGGGCAGGGCTCGGCGGCCGCCGGCACCATGAGGCGCGGCACCAGCCTCCAGAGCCGCCGCAGCAAGGGCTCGGCCTCGGGATCCGGCAGCGGAGACCGCGACCCGCTCCTGAGGGGCAGCCCCCAGCCGCTGCACCGCCGCAACACCCACGATCCCCAGCAGCACACCAGCCGCCCGCGCTCCTCCTCCACCACCGAGACCACGCCCAGCAGCCCCACCCCCGGCTACGGCGCCGGCGACGTGGTCCTGTCGTCTGGGTACCAGTCCACCGAGGAGACCGACAGGGTGAGTGGCACCTCGCCAACGTGTTGGTCTGCTCAGCAGGGATTGAAAGTTGTGCGGCTTTATATCTGGAGAAATGTATACATCATATGCAGATGTAATATTAGAATCTGAAATTGGAGGACCTTTATTTATTCCACATTGGTGGCACAATTGCACAAATGTCGTGCAATAGAGAAGAAAAAAATTAATTAAAAATAAAAAAGTAATAATAATAAAAAATAATCTATCGAGTAAGAAACTATTTACATCAATATGATCGTATTGATCTTTCTCCACATGAACACTACCATTCAAAAGTTTTGACACACCCTGTGAATATAACATTTTCTTTCATTCTCATGACTTATGAGTTATTTCGCAGGTTTTTCTTTGCTGCATAATTACATACGTCTTGCTCATATATTTGATGTCTTCAGTATCTATCAGCAATGTAGAAAGTTGTAAAGATAAAGAAAAATTGCATGAAAAGTTGTGTCCAAACTTTTGACCGGTAGTGTAGTTCCTGGTTACAGCTCGGAATTGACTTGTATCCCCTTTTCACAGTTTGGGAAGAAAAACGAACAACAAAAAAGAAATGTATGGTTACATCTACTCTTAAAAAAATACACTTTTCTTCTCCTACCACTGTGCATTTATTGCATTTTTACACACTGCATCCCAGGGTTTGGATTCATAAGCCCTGCTGAAATAATGGCAGCGTGGAGCTGCATTTTCGTCCGTCTGCCACCAGGGGTCACTGTCCGATCAGCCATCGTGCTGCGAGCGGCGGTGCCGGGACTGGGTTCATGCGGAGGTTGTGCTTGCATTATGAGCTCATGTTAGTCACAGACGGGGCTGATCCCGAGGTTATCGCGGCCGTGGATTCTCCGGCGGCGTCTCAATCCGTCAGCGGCACGAGCGCCGCTGCTGATCGACATCTTTCAGTCTGTATCCATCAAGCCGTGGGGTTGAGCGTGTGTGACCTCACCTGGGCTGACGGAGCGGCGCTGACGGAGCTCAGACACCTGCCAAGACTGGCTGTCTGCGTCTCGGCCCGTCGCCGACTGAGCATCTCCGGCGGCTGCCGTGACATTTAGGTCATCCGAGCAGTCGCCGTGGTTACGCCCCCCCCCCCCCAAAAAAAATAAAGAAATAAATAAATAAAAACTTGCCTGGAGCCACGCCCCGCTCAGGTTGCCATGGCAACAGCCGCGCGCTCGACCTTGGAGGTGTGCGGCGCCCTGCTGTCCGTGGAGGCTGAGGCTTTTTTCTGAGCCTGCTTTAATTGGAGTCTGTGCTGCGGATGATTTTTTTCCTCCTCCTCCTCCTCCCTCCCTTCGTCCTTTCTGTGTCCCCCTCTTCCTTCCTCTCTTCCGGCCCCCTCACTGTCCCCCTCCTCCTGTTCCCCGGAGAGAGTTTGTGTAGACATTCAGCTGGTCCCTCCTCCTCCTCCTCCTCCTCTCCTCCTCTTCCCCTCTTCCCCTTTCTCCTCCTCCTCTTCCTCCCCCTCCTCCTCCTCCTCCTCTTCGTCTTCACCCCACCCTCACAGCTCACTGGCAGGAAGCACGAGGCAACCCTGCCTCGTCCTGGATGAGTGAGAGCTGCGAGTGAGTCGAACGGATGGAGGAGAGGTGCAAGTGTGTGTGTGTGTGTGTGTGTGTGTGTGTGTGTGTGTGTGTGTGTGTGTGTGTGTGTGTGTGTGTGTGAGGCGCAAACACCTCTTGAGTCAGTTTGCTTGCGCGCGCGTGTGTGTGTGTGTGGGAGAGAGAGAGAGAGAGAGAGAGGCGGACGGAGCTCAAGCGGCTTCGCTGAAAATTTGAGTAGTGGGCGACGCAGCTGAGGCGTCTTTAACCCCCCCCCCACTCCCTCCCTCCGCTCCTCTTCCTCCCCCCCCCCGCCCCCCCATCCTCATCCCCTCTGCGCGTGTTTGCATAGTAAACGAGAGCGATGAGGACCAGAAGTGTGTCTGTGTGTGTGCGCACATGGCTGTTTGGAGAGGAGGGTAGTCTGTGTGCTTTTGGCATGTGTGCAAATGTGTGTGTGTGTGAGTGTGTGTGTGAGTGTGCGGTTCACGATGTGAGGCAGTGTACTTTGGAAGGATCCGTGAGTTGAGCAGAGTAGGAGAGAGAGAGGAAGAGGGAGAGAGAGAGAGAGAGAGAGAGGGGTAGGGGGAGAGTCGGGCTCCAGCTGCGGATCCGTCCGTCCGTTGGTCGGTCAGGATGGTGCAGCGCTTCAGCCTCCGCCGGCAGTACTCCAAGGTAAGCTCCTCCAACCAAACCAGCGTCTCTCCTTTTTCGTCTTGTCCGTCTCCGGGCTGCGGCTCCGTCCGCTCCGCTCCGCTCCGTCGCTGGGAAGCCACAGATGCTGTGGTGGTTTTGCTGCCGGCAGAGGCTCCCCCATCCCGTCTCCTCTCCCCCTGCCTGGGTTGTGGGTGTGCCGTTTGTTTTGGGGGGTCGGGAGGGGGGAGTGTTGATCGATGGGCTCCCCAGCTGAAGTGTTTTGCTGAAAAGTAGCCATAAAAAATACCTCTTGACACCCTAAACAAAACAAACAAAAAAAAGGCTTTTGTGCTTTTTGCACTTTCTGTTTTTCCGTGCTACTTGGACTCGTCCGCACGCCTCCCAGTTCCATCCACGCTCTGTCTGAGTGGGCTGCCTTTGCACTTTACCTCTGCCCCTGTTAAACAGTAACCGGAGGTCCCGCAGCGAGAGCAGCAGGGAGCCTACCAGCTCAATCGGAGCCATTGACGAGGGATGGAATTATTGGCAAACATCTTGCATGAGAATTCATAACGGGTTTAAAATAAGGGTGTTTCTGCTGAGAAACCGCCTTGTCTGCGGGTTTCATGGGTTCATCCCCCCGGTGGCCCACATAGCTGCTAAAGAGGGTAAGAGGGACCACATTTAAACTCAGTTTAACGCCTGCTGCTCTGCAGCTGGTGCTCAGCCTGTGGGATTAATTACAATTAGCTCTTGATTAATTGATCGACTGAGCGCGCGCCCGTAAATCATCTTCGTCCCCACGTAATGGCGCTGGTGAACGCTCATCTGCCTTGGAAGTGCTAAGGCGCTGGATTAATAACAAGAGACACAGTAGGTGGGAAAAAAAAAGTCATGCCAGACTGATGAAGACTGATCCTGTCTGGCTTTCGCTTCTCGGCAGAGCTGTTAGGCGTCGAGATGGGGGATTGTTATACACCAGAGCTTGCAGGGAGAAGTAGGGAGTGAGCTGGGGGCGGGCAAGGGGGGGGGGGGGGGGGGTATTACTACTGAGCTGAGATGAAACAGAAGCCAAACCTTCAGGCCTCCTGCAACACCATGTTTCTTGTGTGAGAGAGACTCTAACCGCTGTTAGTCTATGGAGAACATCACTTCCTCCAGGGCCCGTCTGTACGTCTGTAAATGTGTCTTCGCCCGACTCCCCAGGGTAGCCCCCCCCCCCCCCCCCCCCACACACACACACCTTTTTTTTTCTTTTCTTTTTTACCTCAGGCCCCACGTCCACCTGCTTCACGACTCTCCCCTCTTTTGTCTGCGCCTAGTGTTCTGGTTTCCATATCGGAGAGGTCATCCTCTGCTCTTCCCCAACCAGACGCCCAACCAGCGAAAATTGTTTTTCCTACAACCGTCCAGACAGTCGGCGTCGACTTCAGGCTGCCAGCAGCTGTGTGCTGATCGAAAACAAAGGTTATTCTCAGCAGTTCAGACAAAACTTTGACACTCTTTGTCTATTTGTGCTGCCTCCGTCATTCACAGCACATTGTCGTGTTTTTTTTTTTTGACATTTTGTTGAAAAAAAAAAGAAAAAAGAAAGATTGTTGCCGCTTTCCAAAGTTTAAAAAAAAATATACAGAAGAGGATTGGGGCCACAAGAAGAGAAAAAAATATTACAGGAAGAACATTTTTGTTTTCATTTTCGTGAATAAAGTCAAAGTTTGGTCAAAAAAGTCGATATATAAAAGACAAAATTTCATCGAAAAAGTTGACGTAAGAAGACGACATTTCGTGAATAAAAGTCGACGTGAAAAAAGACGAAAAAAAGTAAACTGCCGAAAACAGAAGTACTCAACTAGACTTGCTCGCAGAGCCTTTCGACTTTGTTCTCGACATTTTGACGTACTTCACGTTGACATTAATTGCAAACTTTCGATTTTATTCACAAATTTTTTACGTCAACTGTATTTTCGAAATTTTGCCTTTTGACTGGCGCATTTGTGCGTTTCATTCGGATTCGATTCTACACAATCCGTTCGTGCTGAACAGAAGACACAGCGGTTCACCAACTTCAAAGCTTAGAAGAAGCTCAGCGCAGATAGAATATAAATGCAGAGCCCGATAAATATGTATCCAAACATTAATGGATAAATAGGAGCAAATGAGACGTGTTGACATGATTTAGAGAGGCACTAAATAAATCAATAACATTGAGTTACAAATAGAGCAGTAATAGATAAGGTTTCGTGTACGGTGTGGATACATAATATCTTCCGCATCCCCCTTTTTCTGTTCAGGCTCAGAAAGGCTGCCACATGTCAGAGAATTTCAGGGTACTCAAGTATCAAATGATGAATAGTGTCCTTAAGCCACATTTTCCAGGTGGATAATTCTCCTCCCGTCTCTTTGCGGGTTGATGTGCAAAGGGATACAAAGGCTATCGTATTCTGCAACCTGCAGTTACTGCAGCAGTTGGTCTTCTTTGGTCTTTTATGCAGCTGCTTGTCTGCTTTCTCTCATTCCAATCCTGCTGAGGGCAGTGGACACTCATGTGGCGGTATATGCTGTAAAAGCATCATCATGTTGTTGGAGTGTAAATCTTCCCGTAACCGACTGTCTGTAACTGCAGCTTTGCCAAAACGCACGCGCTTCTTCGCTCTGGTCCCTGCACAATGGACGGAGAGTTTCTGAGGAAAAAAAAGGCCTCCTTGGATTTCCTCAACTTGATCGACGACTGATAGAAGAAATAAGATTCGAGATTCAAACAGCTTTGAGTCCCCACGGGGGAAATTCATTCCACTTCAAGCATGTTGGTGCTGTAGGAATCTGTTTTGCGCCATCTGATTTCAAAAATCCAGTTATAGTGCACTTGACGGCTGTCTGTGGTCGCTTTTTCCAAAGCTAGCGCTAGTCTACGTGTCTTTTTTTTTTTTTTTTTTTTTTTGGTCAAACTGACTCTGGAGATCCAACCCTCCTTTCTAATCCCACCAGCACTGTCCTGTATGAGAGCAGCAGTGATGATGAGGAGCAGGAGGAGTGTTAGGAAGGCTGCCAGCATCACCTGGATCCCCGGGGCGTGTTCCGTCCCCGTTAGTCTAAAGCGTCCTCATCACCGCAGCTCTCATCGTATCTCGACCTCCCCGGGCTACTGGCTACGTGCTGGCCAGAGCGTCCGTC
This sequence comes from Nelusetta ayraudi, assembly GCF_046127955.1. Taxonomy (NCBI): domain Eukaryota; kingdom Metazoa; phylum Chordata; class Actinopteri; order Tetraodontiformes; family Monacanthidae; genus Nelusetta; species Nelusetta ayraudi. The sequence continues at coordinate 9,122,260 of NW_027466069.1, read as the reverse complement.
GTGCCCTCTGCGGCAGGAGCTCGTCCTGGATCCTTTTTAGCGGCGCTGAGTTTTCTCGTCAAACGTCGGGGGGGGGGGGGTACACTCTCCTGACGGTTTTTGGCTGCGGACGCGTACGATGAACACCGCCGAGTGTTATCCAACTGTGTCAACACGCGATGGCCCTTCTGCGGTTAAAGAGGCGGGGGAAAAAAGGTCCCAGAAGCACATTGTCAAACCTGTGTGTGTGATCAAACAAGTGGGTTTCGATTGACTTTCGGTCATCGAGCGCAGGCCCGGTGCAGCATGTGACCAAGCCCGTTCCTCACAGTTCAAACTCTATACGATGTCGCGGTCGTTGGCAATTATTAGCTCTGAGATAATTGTTTTTTTTTTGTTCTGTGCGTGCGTGCGTGCGTATCGCAGCTGCCTTCTTTCACCTCATGGCAGCCGTGAATACGTCTCCCACGACGAGTCGGCCCACACAACCTGGGTGTGCGCTTACGGCAGCGGTGCCAGGAAGATGATGATCGGTGATTAGAGAAAGCAAACACCACAATAAAACGCTGAGGATTTTCTATTTTTCTCCCTTTATCCTCCTGCCTGGTTCTTTGCTTCCTCTGTAATTATACCGCTTTTCACATATCGTGCGTGTTTGCTCAGAGCGGCGAAGCAGCAGAAAGTGCCGAGCTGAAAAGGTTTCCTCTGTCTTATTGCCGCTCTCCCACTGATGTAACCGCAGTACAAACAAGTGCGGGAAAAAAGTGGTTTGTTGGCTTTTGCTTCATATAGGTCGAGTAAACAAAAAAAAAAAAGTGGTTGCTCATAGGTTGGATCTGTTAGTTAGTTGACTTGAGTCATCACATCCGAAATGGATAGTTCTGTAACGCCTAGTTACTATGTAGATTGTGGGTAGTTTGTATGGGTTATAGATAGTTATGTGTACAGTCCCCTCCAAAAGTATCGGGACGGCAAGGTCAATTCCTTTGTTTTTGTTGTATGCTGAAGACATTTGGGTTTCAGACCAAAAGAGTAATATGAGACAAAAGTTCAGAATTCCAGCTTTTATTTCATGGTATTTTACATGGAGCACCTTTTCTTTGAACCCACCCACTTTTCAAGTGAGCAAAAGTGTTGGAACAGACATTATTAAATTAACTTAAAGTGAATAACATTTAATATTTGGTGGCGTAACTCCGACTTGCAATGATAGAATTTGACCTGTGCGCTATTGCCTAATTTGTACTTCGCTGAGGTAGACAACAATCCTCCACCCTTTTATTTTCATCATTCTTCTCAAATCTTGGCCTCTTCTTCTTGTTTCCTCGCCTGTCTTTTACCTTTTCGCTATCGAGCTTCCTTCATGTCTGGAGACACATTTCTCTCTCTCGCCCTCTCCCTCGCTCCCCCTCTCATCTGTGTCCAGTGCTTGGAGAGCGGAGCCGGTTGGCCATCTCCATGGCAACGGTGTGGTGTTGAAAGTGGGCCACAGTGGCTTCACCGAGCTAAATGCTCGCAGGTCCGCCGTCAGCCGCGGACACCTCAGCAGCTCGGCGGCAGATGAGGAAGCTCTCGCGGCTGTGGCAAGACGGGTCCTCTAAAATTAGGCCTCCAAACGTTCAGAGCGGCCTGCGCTTCTGTAAACCTTGTCTTCCAGCTCGTCTCTCTGTGAGGAGTGCGCGATCGAAACGACAAGTTTCAAGTACTCGCTAATGCTTAAATCACAGACGCCGCAAATTCCTGCTCTTCCCCTTCCCTCATATCTGAATCGCCTACTCTGGGTGGCAATTAGGAGTTGGGGAGCGGAGACACCGGGGAGAAAAAGCTCAACTGTGATCAGACCTCAGTGGGATTAGTCTTTTTCTCTTCAAAGAGAAGAATTGAAAGAGTGCAAACAGATGCAGCGTGAATGTTTTGTTGCATCTTTCAAAAATCTGTGTGGCCTTGAATCGCACGCCTGTCCTTCATACTGTGTGTGTGTGTGTGTGTGTGTGTGTGTGTGTGTGTGTGTGTGTGTGTGTGTGTGTGTGTGTGTGTGTGTGTGTGTGTGTGTGTGTGTGTGTGTGTGTGTGTGTGTGTGTGTGTGTGTGTGCAGTGCATTGCATGTTTGTGTGTGTGAATTTGAACTCTCCACCCAACTGTTTGTGCTCCCTTTGAAGCGGAGCACCCTTGCCTGTTTAATTAGGCTGTTGAATATTCATTTGAGATTACCCATATAGGCCGACACCCTTATTCAGAGCTGGCTGCTAATGGAGGAGGCAGTGAACGCCTGCACACACACACACACACACTGTTAACACAGGCATCGCAGCCACTGCATCATTTGAGATGCTGTTAAATGAAGGAACCTGTTCTTTCTTTGCGGTCATCATGAGGCGCCTGTAATTTGTTGCTTTTTTTTGCTGTCCACTCTACTTATTTGTAGCTTACAGGGACAAACAATGAAAATAAAAGCAGTTATTTACGCTAAAAAATGGTAAAATGGTGGCGAGTTATTTTACACTTTCATTGTGTAATGACTGCAATGTCAATAGTCATGAGAATGAAAGAAAAGACATTAAATTCATTGGGTGTGTCCAAACTTTTGACAGGTAGTGTAGGTTTAAGTTGCACCAAAATTAATATGTCAATAGCCAAAAGTTCACAGCTATTGAGGACATAGACACTGGAAATAGCTTGTGGAGTTTCATAGATAGAGAATAGGTAGAAAACTCCACCCAGTGGAGAGGTACAGTCGTCACAGACTTCCTCATAACTCCACAAGCACTTAGCCAACTCAAAACAAGATGACATTAATGATCATGACAGTCATGTTCGCTTTGAATTTCCTCCGTGGCCTCCGTGCCTGGAGCCGCCTTCACGGGTTCAACGAGAACGCATGCGAGAACTCGCTTGACTCTTTGCACATGCGGCTCTCTGTCGGGCACCCGCAGGTGTCCCTTTGGTGGGAGTCCTCCCTGTTTGTGAAACTCCAGAATGGTTACGTGGATTCCCAAAGTCGGGTTACAAGAGCACTTTCTACAAAAGCATAACTAATCAAAGGGATTGGGACATTTTTTTTTTAGCACATTTGAATGTATGACTGTAATATTGGGTTATTTTTTTCTCATATGATTATGACACGACTCATTGCACAAGTCAGAAATCCTGAGCTCTGTGGATAGCTGAAGCAGCAACACTGGAATTTAACCGTTTTCTACAACAGCGCACAGACACGTCGCCTCAGTGAACCAAAAAAATTCCCCCTTGTTGTGCATTTCTGCGCTGGAAGGTCATGTGCATGTATGTGCACATGTCAGCAGCAAGTCACTATGGTTCACCCTTTGTGTATTTATTTTCGGCCTGCAGCTGGTCCTTCCTCTCTGAGCTGGTGTGTGTGTGTGTGCATCTGTGTGAGTGAGCGAGCCAGTGTGAAAGGGGACGTCGGCCGCGGTGGGTATGCACATTTTTTGCTCTGTGTTTTCCCAGCCGCTGCAGGATTTCGCCACATGCTCGGTCGGCGGCGGCCACTGAGGATGTCCCGGTCAACCTTGACCCACATGTCCGTTCCCCTCCACACTGTCGCTCGGGCCGAGGAAGCCGTCGATGTGGAATCTGGAAATTCCTCCCGTCGTCAAAATACACTGACGCGCCACCCGGCGAAAGCCGATATGTTTGGCTACCGACTCGTCGCCAAGGTGGCGATTGTTTTCGAAGGGAAATTGCCACTTCTGACAGACGGGGGTTGGGGGGGCGGCCGGCGCAGCGCAGCGCCCCTGCCACACCCCTGCTCTGTCTATATCACCGGTGCGACTCCGTTGAATTATGGATGAGGCCTATAGATCGCCTGCCTCGCCTGTGCTCCACTGACCCACTTTAGAGGGCGTTCCCGTGTGTGTTTTTTGATATCAAACCCAAATAGAAAAAATATCAACACATTTCTCTTCCCTTTGCAATCAGCGCCGTTACACTCGTTTGCATGCGCGTCAGCGGGAATCCAAGATATCTTTGTTCCTGGAAGCACAGCAGGAGGCTCGGGTGGTTGGGAGGGGGGGGCTCTGCCTCCTCATTGGAAATGGCTTCAGGCAGATAAAAAAGAAAATGATTTGTTCCGTTCAGCCGGATAATGCAGTTTGTTTCACATGAGCCATCTCGACTAAGCAGGCGCGGATGTTGCCTTTTCCTGTGCCGTTATCTCCGTCTTGGCTCCCTGTTCCCTGCCACCGTCTCCCTGTGAATTATTGTTCGCCATGAAGGCTCGGCTCTTCATCTCCCTGACACATCCCTCCCCCCTCCTCCACCTTCCCACCCTCTGTGTTTTGTCAGTATCAGCCCACGAAGGACGTTCACTGCTGATGTGACTCCTACACCTGGTCTGAGAGAGAGAGGCTGCATAGTGGGAGCGCGCAGGGAAAGAAAGAATGCCACAAATCAGAGATGCTGACAGGAAGTGGTTGATACAACCCTCCTATACACACACACACACACACACTCAAAAAAAGAGAGAAAGTGCATGAGTGTACAATAAATGGTATACAGTGTTTTCCATATTTAGTTCTATAGCTCCCCCTAGTGGGATATGACTGCAATTATTTGTAATCACGTTCACTGAAACACCCCTGCAGATTTCTTTTTTTTTTTCTTTTAGCCATCTAATCTTCCGCAGTAGTCCTCAGAGTTGCAGAGTAGACTTATATAAACTTTTGGCACCTTCAGGCTTTGGTCTGATTCTTTTCATCAGGATCTCTCTTTTGTATGCAACGTACAGCCGTGGGAAGATTCTACACAATCTCAAACTTGATCTTATATTGAAATTTGATTACCAAATATGAAATATTTATTTCAGAAGGCATCACTGTGCTAAACGAAAAACAACCAAATAGCTTCTTTTTTTTTTTTTTTTTTAACTTACTGTTAACAAGGGGAAAAAATTAACTCTACTAAATTATTTTACTTGTCCTGGACTTGTTGCGGGTGGGGGGGGAGGGTAAATCTTGCAGAAAAAAGTCCAGGTCTGACCAGAACGGAACCGCGCACGTGCACACGGAAGTGTGTGGGTTGTGGGTGTATATATCACAAATGCATGGAGTTCTCTACCACTGTATGTGCATAGAGGCTGATTATGGGCTCAGTTTTAAAGAAGGCTGATCTGAAGCAGCGAAAAGAGAACATCCTCTAAGATTTGCATTCGTCAACAGCTCTTTTCTTTGTTGTCTGTGTCCCTGGTTGGAAAATCTGCTCTCTCCCCCAGTGGCCTCATTTTGGGCCGCAGAGGTGACTAAACTTTGCAAAGAGGACTCAGATCGTCCAGTAAACTCCACTTTGAAGTGGGCAATGAGGTCACAAGGGGCTCCAGGCTCATGGTGTCGAGCAGAGGGAGAAACGCCGAGAACGTGGCCAGACTAAATAATCTCTCAGCGCCAGCGATTCGCGAGTGTTTGTGTTGGATTTTTCATCTTCCTGCTCATGAATAGGCCGGCAGAATGTTTGGCCCTGGACGCAGCTCCGTGGTAGTCCGGGTATTGAATACAGCGCCAAGTCCAAATCAACTCTGCATTTTGGGGCCGTTGCCCTTTTGCGTTTTCTGTGTTGCATAATCAGGATGGGCTGAGAATAAACAGAAGCTTAGTCCCAACAAATGGCCAGCGCCACCGAAGGACAAACAGAATTTGTCACCGCGCAGCCACCCTTCCCTCGACACGAAGACGCACCCTCGCTGTGCGTTACGTCGCACTTGTAGAATTTGCCCTCGAGGACTCGGATCACTGGAAAGAAGTAAAGGTGCTGAGATGCAATCATGTCTCACAGATAAGATATTATTCACTGGAAAATATGAGTTTGGACTATTTTACTGCATTGAATTGAGCGCAACACTTTGCTGCAAGGATACCTTGGCAACAACTTCTTGTTGCATATTAAGAGAAAAGTTAAGAAATTTGCATTTATATGCATGTGTACACTACCAGTCGAAAGTTTGGACTCCCCCTATGAATTGAATGTCTTTTCTTTCATTCATTCTGACTATTGACATTGCAGTTTCTCACTGAAGGCCTCAAAACTATGCATGAACACACATGGAATTATGGAGGAAACAATAAAAGTGTAAAATAACTCAAACACGTTTTATATTTCAGTTCTTCAAAATAGCCGCCTTTCACAAAAAGCATATTTAGTTATTTAACAGGTTTTTTTTTAACTGATATATTTGATGTCTTCAGTATCGATCTGCAACGTAGAAAGTTGCAAAGATTAAAAAAAAAAATTGCATGTCTATTAACCTTTGACTGGTAGTGCATTTGATACAGCTTTTCCCATGTCTTTACACGAGGAAGCTGAAATGCCTCCACGTGCCATTCAAAGATTTCTGTCATGTCACCTCGTCCAACGGAGCACAGCGGCTGATTGGCCGGTGGCACAACAGTGGCTCCCATTTTTCCCTCCACTCTGCTTCACCGCGCCGATGAACTCCTGAACTTTTAACCTGGCCGCGGCGACGCCACGGAATCCAATGCGTTACCTCGCAGAATCCAGTCCGCCGGAGCCACGCGGCCGCCCGTCGGTGACGAACCTCATGTGACACACGCGCCTGAAATCAAAACCGTTTAGCGAGCCGTCGAAGCTCCCTGCTAGTGAGTTTGTCCGGGGCGGAAATGGAAACGCCGCAGTGTGTTTGGGTAGGCTTCGTTTTGCACTCTGCGCTCCGGTTTTTGTCGAGTGGCCAGTGGTTTATGTAACGGCTAATGGGACAATAGATTATGCTGGGGTTTAAACGAGGGACAGCCATGGTTGAGCGGGATTTTTTATAATGGGGGGGAGGGGTGGGGGGGTGGGGGTGGGGGGTTTTGTACCCGCCAAACTAAGGCGCCCCAAGTCATGGTTGTCTCCCCTGTTAGCGGTGAATTACCTCCAGTCCATGAGGACAAAGCTCCCGCTCTTCTGCCTTTACGTAACGTCCCGCGCCCCAATACTGAAGCTAAACCAAGCACAGTTCACTGAAAACTCATACAGGACACTTTTGGTGCCTGTGTGTTTATTTTTAAAGTGTTTTGGGTTTTTTTTTCCCTCTCTTTTCCTTTGTTTACCAGGCTTTACCATTTCTTCTCTGGAGTGTTCCAGGGCTTTCTGGCTGTGTGTCGCTCCCTCCTGGCCTCCACTTCCCCACCAGGCTCTGTCCTCTGAATGACAATGAGTATTATGGACTATGAGGATTTTGTCTCCTCCGTCCTCTCGCTTTAGAGAAAGCATCTTAAGCAGTCTCGGTTGCCAACTGTGACGCTTTTTCAGTCTCATTCCAAAAGATCCAATAGAATATATCCATCAGGTTAGGGAAGCACGGCATTCCGACATCCCCTAACCCTGACCCGAACCCTAATTGGAGGTCGGACCAATGGGGAATTTGTCGGACTAATGGGAGGTCAGACTAATAGGATAGATAGATAATTGTTTTGGATAATATCATTCCCATATATGTTAAATAATATACTTGTGTTATTAGATTAACACTTTTACTATTTGATGAATTCACGAGTTACCCAAAACGTTTTCTGTTACCGTCTTACTTAAGCCGCTCCTGAAAATAAATTGGGCCAATGTAAATTGCATGTGAGACGGCCACCAGCTGTTCTCCCAGTCCCCTTCAACTTCCCCTGCTGATGTTGCACAACCAGGTCAAAACCGCTCCTGAGACCAGCGTCTCATTTTCTTTTCACCCTCTTGGGCACGACGAAGCGGCAAAGTCGCGTGTTTACTGGAACTGAGAAAAAGGTTTCGCTTTTAGCTGCAAGGACGTTAAGGGGAGATGATGGTGCGAGGCCCAGAGTCCCGTCTCCGCTTTTGGAGATTCACGTCAGAGCGTGGCTAAGACCCCTCGTGTGAGTTTTGTCATCGCATAGCCACTCTGCCAAATTGAGCACCGAAGCCCTGAGTCACCCTGGAAGCCTGAGCGCCAGTGGAATGACGGGGGCTCCTGGGGGGGGGGGGGGGGGGGGGTGTTGAGGGTGCGTAAGCCCCCTGTAGGAGACGTGGCTCTCGGGCTGGAATGAGCGCAATGCACACATGCCTGACCGGAAGCCGTTGGTCAGAAGGGGTTTACGGCGGAGCCTTCCCCGCTTGACTAGTAAATACTTCCAGGTCTTACGTCATAAAAATGCCATATGACCAGTTTAACTTTTCAATAACGTCGGTAGGATATTCTGGTCCCTGCCCCAGAACCAGCTGCACAAGCCGTCACATTCAGCCTCTTCATTCCGAATCTAATTGTCGAGACTTAATGCATCAACCGGTAGAACGACGTGATCAAGTTCTTCCAGTGGGAGTCTTTTCAAATGTGCGATGTCGCTGTTCGATCGCTACAGATGAAAAGACTACAAAGGGCTAAAAATGCACAACTGAGGTCTTGCCCGCGTACAGTTGCTAAAATCTTTGCAGACGCACAGAAGAGCCATGTTCTCCTTCACGTAAGGCTGTGATATTCTGTGTGTGTTGTGTGTTCACGTACATGTGTGATGCCAAAGCAGCTGCACAGCTTTCGAAACGCATGTGAAAATACACTTCCAGTTCCTATTTACTCTTGTAGATTGTCACCCCACTGAACACATATGGAATGTGTATCAAACAGAAAAGTGTGAAATAACTCAAACAAGTTTTATATTTTAAATGATCTAGAATAACCACCCTTCATATAATGTGTATAGTAATAAAAAAAAAGTAATAAAATATGTATAATCCAACATATTTAGGTCTTTCTTTTGTCACATTAATCCACTACAATCTCCAATATGTAATCTGCAGTGTAGAAAGTAGTAAAGACAAAGAAGAAACAGGTGTGTCCAAACGTTTGACTGGTAGTGTAAATGGACATGGATGATAAAGAGTTTCAAAGAGAGGAGAGGGAAGGGAAGTGGAAGTGTTGAAACCGATTCTGTCATCCTGAGTTTGATCTTGTGTAAGTTGCCTTTCCCCTGAATCGTCCCTCTTCCTCCCTCTCACCCCCCCCCCCCCCACTTTCTCAGTAAGCCGTCTTTTCCAGCGCCCCCTCCCTGCTGTCGGCTTACACTCGGAGATCTTTATGGGCCCCCCTGTCCTGCTTTGGCCCCCGTGCGCCGTGTTTTGCTCTTTTCTTCCTAATTGGTTGACGGTCTGCCGCAAAAGTAAATTTTTCAGTGAGTTGAGCAGCGGAGGTTGTGCTCGGTGTCTGTGACTCTATTAATTATGTATGAATTTGACATTGGAAAAAGAGGAAAACGATCAGTGACCTTATTTATTTTTTTTTTTTTTCAATAGCCAAAAAAATAGAAGCAGACAAATTAATTACCATGTGACATTTCCTAGACTTTGAACTGCGATCAATCTGTCTAAACAAGCATTTGATTTCCTGTCAGGCAACATTCGACTAATTGTTTGCCATTTAAGGGTGCGAGCGAAGGTAATCTCAGGCCCACAGTGGCGCAGCGACGTAATCATAGATTATAGAACGGCGCGCACACATGTGCTCTGTGTTAAATAACACCTCTGTAGCCATCGCATGACTCGGTAATCTTCTTTCTCTCAAGTGAAATTCAACAACTTGTTTTATGCCATGCGTGCGTGAGGGGGGGAAAAAAGCAGAAGCAGGTCTCCTCCAGCCCAGTTCACGCGGTTCAATATTGTCACCCGGCGAAAAACTAACCAACCGTGGGTTGTTTTTTTTTTTCTTCTTCTTCTTTCAGGCCACGCCGGGCCGTAGGAGGCCAGGTTCGTACGCCGCGGTCGCCCATGAAACTGATCGGCTGTGACAATCAAACCGCGATAATTAAAAAGTGGGAGTGCAAGATTCATAACCTTTTCCTTCTGCTTGAGCTGGCCGCTGTTGTCGGGCCGGGCCGAGCCGGGCCGACGGAGTTGAAAAGGAGAAAAGCCGCCCCTCTCCTCCTCCTCCTCCTCCTCCTCCTCCTCCTGCTGATCCTCGCAGGGAGCCTCCTCCCAGCCCCTCTGTCTCTCCTCCGCTCCCTCCCGTTCACTCCCTCTCACTGACAGCTCCCGGTGGGCTCTTTCTTATTTATTTTTTTTTACTGTCTGCTCCCCCTTGCTCCCACACATTCGTCCTTTGGGTCACTTCCTCTTCTTTTCCACTTGAAGGAAAAGGACTTTTCCCTTTTTTCCTTTTTTTTTTTTCAACTTCACAGTAAACCTTTCCCCCTCTCAACCCTGCCTCCGTATCCGCCCCCCCCCCCTCACAGAAACCCGCACAAGACGGAACCTTTTGCTCCCGTGGAATCTCCCGCTGAGCCGCCCCGTCTGTGGGACTCGCGCTCGGCCGACCGTGCTGTTGCGTGCGCTCGGTGGGCTTCCCGGTGTGTGTGTGTGTGTGTGTGTGTGTGTGTGTGTGTCTGTGTGTGTCTGTGTGTGTCTGTGTGTGTGTGTGTGTGTGTGTGTGTGTGTGTTGGGACCTTAAAGAACTCCTGCCCTGTGAAGCGGCAAAGGCTCCTCTGCTCAGGCGAGACTCTCCGGCTGTCGGTACTCGGAGCGCCGACTGGATTCTGGATATCCCATCAAGTGCGCGCTTATCATGGGCCGTCCGTGCTCTCCGTTTGGACGGCGGGGAGGAGGAGCCGCAGTCGGTCGGACTTGTTGAACGGCGTCTGTGGGGTGGGGGGTGTGTAGGGGTGGACTCAGGGGGCGATACGATGGGCGCCGCTCCCCCAGGGCCGCGCTCTCGCCCTCTCCTCCCGACTCGCTCTCTCGTCTTGTGAGGGACGTGGAAGACGCGTCGGCCGAAAAAAAAAAAAACGGAATTCCAGCGGGACGCTGTGCGCACGTGCTTCGGCACGATGGAGGTCATCCTCAACCTGGTAACTGCTGACGCCTCTCCGCTCTCTCCTCCCAGCGCTGTGAGTCCCCACCTGCACACACACACACACACACACACACACACACACACACACGCATATCTCTCCTGCGATTACCGTCATGATTTTTTGTTGTTGATTGATTCAGTCTTGAGCTCAGGCTTCATTGGCTCCATTTAGGAACCGTGGCCTGTGTGTTGAATGTGTCTCTCCATCTGTAGAACTTGGAGGTTTCACATAGCCTGTGTTGACCTTCCAGTTTCTCCTAAAACCAACAACTCTACTTAAAAGTCTCAGAGTGAAAGAAAGGTTGCTGTTATTTTATCCTCCACTTCCTTTCAGCTGCTGGGTTGTTTCTTTTATTAGGACGTGAACACAAAGGGCTTTTTTTTCTCTCACGCTCCGAATTCCATGCGACTCTGCAGCTGACGGGCCGGGCTGGCTGTACATTGCACATGATTATGAGTGCACCGTTGTTGTTGTTTTGTTTTGTTTTTTTTGCTTTAATACATGAGCGCATGTATTGAGTAAACTGAACCCATGTCGAGCATCACATGCGGTTATGTAACTTTGCCCCCCTTCTCATGCTGGTTGAAAGGGGTTCATTGTTGCCCCGTCAGATCCCCTTCAAGACAAACGCACACACACACACACACACACACACACACACACACACACACACACACACACACACACACATGCATAGGCACGAGTACATTTTCATCCAACGCAATTTCTGAGCGCTCGTACATTTAACGAGTGGGAGCAGAAGCCGCAAAAACAAACATGCGGTAGATTTCCAAGTGAAATACGCTGATTTGTTCTTTGACTGTCATTTATTAACTGCAGCTGTCGCTTCTCCCGTGTTTGCGCTTCCAAGTCGCGCCGTGGCATCGCCATAGAGAAACCACATTTTTATCTCTGCGATAAACGACCTGGAGTGGGGGGGGGGATGACTGAGCGTTGTCGCGTTGTCCCCGTGCCAACCATTTTCTGTTCCCTCGCCCGGGTGGAGGCTGGGGGGCGGGGGGAGGGGTCAAAGATCAAACCAACTAATCAGGAGTGTGAAGTTCAGGCAGTCAGGGATGATTGCCTTCCATCCTGATGGGCGAGGAGGTCGGAGACATACTTGAGCTGTGAATGGAACCGGAGGTGGCTGTAAAAAAAAAAAAAAAAAAAAAATGCAGAATGATTTGCGCGGGTCAGCAGGTCGCAGAGATAATACGAGCTGATACATGAGGACAGTTTCTCTCCTCCGCACGATGGTCCAATGGTCCCGCACCCCCTCGTAGATATTGAGATAAGCTGGGTCCGAGAGAGTCTGACCCGGCCCTCGTTCAACAGCTGAGACGTGGACCATATCGATGCTCGACTTGAGCTGCGTGGATGTCTGAGGGTTGTGGAGCAGGGGGACCTGCGCGGAGACAAAGTGGGATTTCTGTCAACGGCGGCGTGACGGCTCGACTTGAGGCTCCAGTGTGATGCTAGTATCGCTGTGAGGGTGCGGCGCCGCTGTCATCACAGGAAGCTCTCAGATGCGAGGCTTAACCACGAACAAGGTCGGTTTTAAGTCACAATTATGATTTAGTTTTTTTTAAGTCAGATTTACGACCTTGATCACTTGACTTTAGGTGTTTGAGACACGAGACACAGGGGAAGTAACGACACAGCTTAAGCCCGCTGCCGCGATAACTTCTGTTTACACTAAACTGTAGGAGGCCTTACGCAACACATAAGTTTAAATAACATTTTTTTGAGGCTTTGGGTTGTTTCTTAAACAGCTCGGAGCAGGTTGCTGCAGTCGAGGTGGGTTCAAACGCTGTTCAGATTCCACTGTTGCTAAAACTGTGTGTGTGTGTGTGTGTGTGTGTGTGTGTGTGTGTGTGTGTGTGTGTGTGTGTGTGTGTGTGTGTGTGTGTGTGTGTGTGTGTGTGTGTGTGTGTGTGTGTGTGTGTGTTGCCTCAGCACCTGAGCTCACCTGAGTCATCCGACAGCGCATACAGACTCACCAAACGTGACTGAGGAACGTGAGGAAAGGGGGGCAGCGGGTGGCATGTGAGGAAGTTTGCGGCAGGGAGAGAAAAAAGAGAACTGAAATTTGCCACACAATGAAGAGAAATGGAAAGAAGGAGAAAAAAAAACACGAGTCTTATGACAGCATCGTCCCGTCTCCCGTTTCACTCGGCGGTGAATGACCCGCGTTGAGTGGGCAGAAATCTGGGGCATATCTGCGTATGTTTGTAAATGGGTTAAAGTTTGGGCAACACAGGACGTTCTTGTTGGGTGTATCTGATTATAATGTGATGCATGTCTAACCATGTTAAGCTGAGTCATGCCCTCTAAATGGCTGCTTGTTGGAGATGTACGGCCTCAGGGTTCAACTCCTTTTGCCCCGGTTTTCCCCTAGATTCCCTTTTGTTTTTTCCACTGTCGACACACGTTTCACCACCGGGTCCCAAAAGTTTGGGACGCAGTTTCCTTTATACAGAAGAAGATTAGGGCCACAAGAAGAGAAAAAAAAAAGTAATAAATCGAATTCTTTTGTCAAGTTTCCAATTCAAGAATAAAATTGAAATTTCAAGATTAAAGACGAAACATCGTGAATAAAATCGAAATTTTGCAATTAATGTCAATGTGAAGTAAGTAAGTAAGGAATACACCTTTTTTCGGCAGTTTACTTTTAACTGTGGGTAACTGGGTTAATCCAAAATTAATCCACATTTCATCTTTTTATGAATTTTTTTGTCGATTTATTCACAATTTTTTTTTCTTTTTTACGTTGTCTTTTTTTTTTACAAAATTTTGACTTTATTCACGAAATTTCAACTTAAAACTTGAAATGAAAACTTGAATAAAAATTTTGTTTCCTGTAATATTTTTCTCTCATCTTGTGGCCCTAATCCTCTTTCGTACCTTTAAGCACATGTGTGCGCGCGCGTGCACAAGTTTCTACGTGCGCAGAGCCGTAGGGCAGAGGACAGGTCCGCGCGCGCACCCTTTTGTCTTTGGTGCTGATAGTGTCTGGTCTAATTAGAGTGGGATCAGACAGCCACCTACATGCACACTCACACGCACGCACTGACACACACAGCTCCAGTCTCGGCTCAGCGTATCAACATTTTGCTTCTGTTAACCCTGGGAAATGAGTGTAATCCTCCGGCTCGCCATCTTTAATTACACGCATGATTAGACACAGAAAAACTCGTTGGCACTTCTGCCGTCGACGTCGATTGCGGTGGCGATGTCCTCGCTAAATCGGAGCCCTTTGACGCATCGGTAGAGCCCCTGTGAGGGGATGGGGGGCGAGGTGGAGGCATTTCTTTTGTAAGACACGGTGACGGCATGAGATGAGACGACATGGAGATGAGATCACAGTGCGGGCGTCATTACGGATAGATAAGCCGCCCGCCGAGCTGTAAAACAGGACGTACACTTGTTGAGCTGCTTGTTAATTACACTACTTAAGAAATCTGCTTAGAAAGTGACTGATAAAGTTAAAGGATGATGGTTTGGTGCCAGGGTGTGCGGGTCACTGGGTCTTGCTTATCGCGACAGCCAGAACCGCTATCTGCTCCGACCTGCAGGTGACACCAGTTCAGGCCTCACCTGACTCGTTCTTTGACCTCTTTATCTCAGCCTTTATTCAAGTTGTTCATAGTTGCCAGATAACCAAGTCGTCTGCAAGACATTGGAAAAAACAAAAGAACAAGTCGCACCTACTACACAGGGTTTATTTGGATGTAAATGGAACCTCATTCATGCTCGCACTCCACAAAGCTATTAATACCCGTTTGTTTATAGTCGATTACAGGTCAGTTCTCCGCTGTGCCCGCCCAGCAGGCTGTTCTAGTTCTGTGATTCATCTCACCACCCTGGCTGCCCGTCAGGGGGATTTAGAAAAGCACCTCGACTTACTGTACACAACATTTGTCACGGCGGACTGTTTGACTCGCGGCTCGTGCGTGAGCTTGTGTTTTTATTGCACTCCGCACTATTCAATACGCTGAATAGTTTAAGTGTTTGCTGGCTGTGAAGTGTTTTTGATGCCGTGGAATATCCTGCTGCAAGTCTGGACTGTGTGTGTGTGTTGTGTGTATGTTGTGTGTGTGTGTGTGTGTGTGTGTGTGTGTGTGTGTGTGTGTGTGTGGCGAAACAGCGTCCGACTGGTTTTTCTCCTATTCATTGGAAAGCACACGTGAACGCATGCACACACACTCACAAACACACACATGCACAAAGGCGCAATTGAGCGTCTTTGGTTTCACTTGCCACTCAGGCTACCAGTTTGCTTTGTGACAAACCCGCATAGTCCAGCTGTGTCTCCGGACTGCAATTCACAGATTAACAGAGTGCAAAAAAAGAGCTACAAATGTGGAAATTGTGGAGGTGTGAAGATTTGGGTCACTGTCTCTTTGCGTTACGCCCCTTTGTTCGTCATTAAGGTACAGAGCTGCCAGCAGTCAGCCACACTCAGGGCATACGTGCAACTTTTCTTTTTTATTTGTATCAGCTTGCATCAATACTAGCTAAGTTATGTTGCTAAAAATTAATGATACTATATTTTCTCTATTAATAAAAAAATATATATATATTTATACCTGCTTAAGGAACCATATTGTGCTCACAGTAGCTCAGAACAGTATAGCTGATAAGTCAGACAATGTTATTAAGACCAGGGTTCGTCAATATCCGCAATATGCCTTAGCAGCTAGCCATCGCTAACACATCTTCCACAGTGGTCCCCTAAAATCACACTAATATTCAGCCCTTTTCGGGTTGTTGTTGTTGTCTTTTTAAGCTTAGCTCGACACTGTCGGCTATAAACGTGCACGTCGCCGGCATTACTGCTGCGCGAGTCCGTCGTATGTGCGTGAGTGTGCGTGCTTCTGCTAAACCTGTTGGTCTATCGAGAAAAGTCCCCTGGATGCGGAGCTATTTTCTGCCCTCGGCGCGGCGCGAGTGATTGGCGGCTGCCCCAGGCGCAGCTCACACGATGATGTCACCCTCGGCTGGAGGGGGCGGGGGGGCGGAGGGGGGCGGAGCCTTCAGGGCTCTGCCCCGGCCGAGAGTTTCAGGTGAGCTTCGAACTTCCACAACGAGCCGGGCGAGTAGGAGCGGCGGCTGCTACTGCGCTGAGAGTGTGTGTGTGTGTGAGAGAGAGAGAGCGTGAGAGAGAGAGGAGACAAACGAGGGAGAATTCAAACTTGCCGGACGTTTTTTTAGAGCAAATGGTAAAGCGGCGCTGTGGGGACCATGCACTGGGAGCAGTTCCTCCGTCTCACCAACGGAAAGGTAGGGCTCGGTTTACGGACTGATGATGAGTTAACAAAGGAAGCCAGCTATTGTTCAAATTGCTTTAAAAATGTTATTATTTGTAGTAGTTGTTGTTGTAGCAGTAATATAGCAGTAATAATAATAATAGTGATGATGATAATAGTAATAATAATAATAATAATAATAATGATAATAATAATAATAATAATAATAATAATAATAATAATTATTATTATTATTATTATTATTTAAATAACAATTGTGGTTTGTAGTAGACAGAAGCGCTCAGAGTGAGTGTATTGTGTGTGTGAGTGTGCGCACCGGATGTTTTGCGGTCTACGATGCGGACTGAGGTGTCAGTCATCAATTAGTCATCCTGCTCCTGCTGCTGCTGATGGAGGTGTGCTCCCTCTGACCTGTTCCGGAACCGCTCCGAGGCATTCTCTGACTGTGCCGCAATTCCTTTCTGGGTGACGACAGTCCCCCTCGGATTTACTGTTATGGCTGCTTGTTGTTGTTGTTGTTGCTGTTGTTTATTTTTGTTTAGTTTAGTTTAGTTTAGTTTTTCTTGGGCGTGCTGGTCTTCCACGTTCATCAGGGAGAAACAATTTGCATCACAATTACCTGTATTTCACCCCCACCTCTACCTACTCCACCTCCTCCTCCGCCTCCTCGCACAAATTAGTCCCATTAGTCTCACCGTGTTCTTTGTGTCTTCCCTGGTGGTGTTGGTGTTGGTGCATATAAATCACAGCGGCGAGGTGCTAAGTTTATTCCCGTTTTACGCTGAGATTATGTCTGCAAAATACAGAGGGTAAAATTGTTACTGGCACTTGTGATTCTTATTTTATTTTTTATTTTTAACGCTGACACACACAGTAGTTCACAGAGGGGGAATAATCAGTTCAGTGTCCAAAAATGCAGTGTGCAAAAAAAAAAAAAAACAGTTACTCTCCTGTTAAGCAATTTAAAAAAATACTAGTATTGTGTTAAAATGCTTTCAGGTTTGTTTCTGACCACTTTTTACCGAAGGGACAAAGGCATGGAGGACGCAGCAGAGATTTTCTTTTGTTTCGCTTATCAGTAAACGCCCGATTGACGAAATGGCAACATACCTCTTCCTCGTGAAGGAAAATGACCGCAAGTTGCCTGTAAATGACCAAGTCTGTCTCATTTCCCTGCAGCCGGCTGCAAGAAGCAGAAGCTACTCTCTTTTTTTCTATCTGTCAGCAAAACGCCTCAATAATAGTCAATACGTCACTCACACTTTTCTTCCTTCTTGCCCCTCCCATCCCCATTTCCCTCCCCTTACCTGCTAAAAACCCCTCTGTTATCTTCATTCCATTCTTCAGATCGACCGGCTGGAGGTGAGCGGCCTGGGCCAGACGCCTCTGTCTGTCTCCTGCGGAGCCGACGGCTCCTTCCCGGGAGGTGAGGATGGCACCCCGGACCCGCAGCGCACCAAACAGGCCATCGCCCAGCTGCAGCAGAAAATCCTCAAGCTCACCGAGCAGATCAAGATCGAGCAGACGGCCAGGGACGACAACGTCGCCGAGTACCTCAAGCTGGCCAACAATGCCGACAAGCAGCAGAGCACACGCATCAAACAGGTAAAAAGGGCCAGGGGGGGGGGGTTTCAACAGTTACCTGCTGAAACTTTTATTCAGTTTCAACAGGGAACTGAATAAAAGGCTTTATTGAAATTATTTTCACACCATGGTGTCAAAATCATCAGTGCTAAACAAGTTTCTTTCTTTGAAGTTGGGAAGGAACATGCCGCACATTTCACACCCAGGCCTTCAGTGACGTTATATTTAGTCCTACATAAATGAATACATCCCCTTTATACGATCAATACTGTCAAAAATAAAAATAGAAATGATTTTTTTTAAGTCCAGCAAAAGTACGCTGTGTGACCTCGTCATATTGTTTGCGTTATAAATGTTCTACTTCTGCTTCTTCTCTGCGTATCCAATCACATTTCAGCATAAGGCGTTAGGCCAGCTAGGCCTCAGCGTCGCAGACGCGAGAATCTTATTGGTTCTCGCAAACTGTGGCCTGTTCACTTACAGCAGACCGGAGCCTGTAATGTTCATTCTGCTGGCCTCAGGGAGATTTCATAGAACCTGACAACACAAACCCAAACACAAAATTTTGATTGGATTAAAACTCTGCTATAATATACAAGAATGGAAGCAGCGCAACCAAGTGGATAAGACATAAGACAATAAAACAGACTATGGAGAATAACTTTATTATCATATTTAAGGGGGAAAAGTAACTTTTCTGATGATGTTTAGGCCCAGCAGAGAAATAACTCTGAACTGATATATAATGAATAATGATTTTTGATCATTTTTGTCCTGTGCTTCTCAGGTCTTTGAGAAGAAGAACCAGAAGTCGGCGCAGACGATCCAGCAGCTGCAGAGGAAACTGGAGCACTACCACCGGAAGCTGCGGGAGGTGGAGCACAACGGCATCCCGCGGCAGCCCAAGGACGTCCTGCGGGACATGCAGCAGGGCCTGAAGGACGTGGGCGCCAAGGTGACGGGCTTCAGCGAGGGCGTGGTGGACAGCGTGAAGGGGGGCCTCTCCAGCTTCTCGCAGGCCACGCACTCGGCCGCCGGCGCCGTGGTCTCCAAGCCCCGGGAGATCGCCTCGCTCATCCGCCACAAGTTCGGCAGCGCCGACAACCTGCCGTCGCTCAAGGACTCCATGGACGACGCCTCGGCAGCCGAGGAGGGCGTGACGGGGGCCGGCGGGCGCTCGCTGGGTGGCGGCGGCGCCGGCACGGGCCACCACCACCACCACCACCACCACCACCTGCAGGCCAGCCCCAAGTACGGCAGCGAGGACGACTGCTCCAGCGCCACCTCGGGCTCGGCGGGGGCCAACAGCACCACGGGGGCCCCCGGCGGGCCACCCAGCTCCAGGGGCAACACGCTGGAGAGGAGCCAGAGCTCCAGCCTGGACATGCTGCTGCAGGAGGTGCAGGACCTGAGGGAGGGCCAGTCGCGGCTGGAGGAGAGCCTGGAGGGCCTGAAGAGCCACTACCAGAGAGACTACACGCTCGTGATGCAAGCGCTGCAGGAGGAACGTTTCAGGTACCCGAGAGAGGGGTGGGAGAAAATAAAAAAACACTTTGTGTTTCGCAAATTAGAGCAGTTACGCAATCAGGAATTGCTGTACGTCTTGACACATGCGCCCAAACACTGATCATTTATATGATACCAGCACGGGCAACGTGCCGGAGCTTATCTCCGGGAAACGTCACTCCTGAAGTCGTCTATAAGGTTGAGGGTGTAATGTCTGGAGATTTTGAGAGGAAACAGCGACATCAAGTGGTCACATTATATGATGCAGCACTCTATCGCTCTTCCTCCCCCTCCCGATCTTGCCAGCGAGCTACGGTGGCCTTCGCACACAAACCTGGATACCTCGTCCTCCTTCTTCTTCGTTGGTTTATTTGAGGACGCAAGTGTTCGCCCTAAATATGAAACACGCTTTTCAGTCCGCACTGGCCGCCCAACTGGGAGCAAGACCCTTTATCTATATAAGAATTGTTGGTATGAAAACCAAATTGTTTTTATTGTACTGCAAGTATACACTTTCATTAATGCATTCATGGGAAGTATGTTAAACTTTTACCCATATAAAAATCATAAATCAGGCCATATTGTACACACTGGACCTTTAAATCTAATGCGTAAAGCGTGCAAAAAATGTTTTGTTCTCTGTACTCACACGTGCCGAGTCAACGTATGCACACATTGATCGACGCCTCTACTATTCCCAACACAAGTGCCCTGTCGCAAGAACAAAGTCTTGTTCTCTGCCCCTCCCGCCGTGCCGCGTCAGCAGTCAGACAAACAGACCGGGTTTAAAGTGACTCGCGGCGCAGCTGCAATCAAGACTTTTTTGAGACAGCAGGGGAATTAAAGTTAATGCTGCCGCAGACGTGACAGAGCCCACTGAGCCGTCAGCTCTCAGGTGCCCTTTAACTGCTGAGATCTTTGACGCGATTTCAACCCCACGGCCCCAATCTGCATAGCTCGTCTCCGAGCCAGACGTCTGTGTGTACCTTTTGTTCCTGATCTCTCTTGTCTTAAGGCACACCGGAACAAATGGGCGACGCAATTAGAGGCTGAGATAATGAAAGAATTTCTGCCTCGAGTGTTTGTCATGGCATGGAGTTTAAGAAGCACAATCCAGCGGTAAAGCTTACATGCTAGGAGTGATACGTCGTAAAGCAGACAGCTCGAAAAGCTCGCAACACTCCTTTTTTTCTTAGCAAATGGAGGAAATGTTTTTGTTTTTTTTGCACTGGACTGCAAATATTGGCCGTCTAATATTTGAAAGCACGACTCGGTAAACACTAGTCGGGATATTTTGATAACGTTACCTGAATGAAATACAATGGATCAGTGTTTTTCAACCGCGGCACACGAGTGCACAGTGAGATAATGTCACGTGTGCCGTGAAAAATGATCCAATTTCACTTAATTGGGCCCAAAAAATAATAACTGTATGATAAAAGTGACTGTGCTTTAGTAGGAAATTAAACGCATTTTGAATTCCTCGCAGGATTTTAGCTTGGATATAAACTGGCCCAGGTTTCCCACTGAGTATAAAAAGAAACTATGTTGTCATTATCAGGCTAAAAAGTGTTTGCCTTTTAAAAGAAAAAAAAAAATGTTTCTTTGTATGCCATGGGATTTTTTATTGTAAAAAAGAAAACTGCAAGAGATAAACAAAAAGACATCTGCTGGATTTATTTCATTGCATCGCATCAATTTGGATACATGGATAGATAGATAAATATTTTAATAATCCCAAAGGTAATTGTGCACTTGGATTTTCAGTCCCTGGCCATGAGTCTCCACCTCTCTTCTTCAACACTGGATCTCTTTGTTTATCTCCATCTACTTGCCTCCTCCCATCTATTCTCGTCCCGTGCTTGTCCGTCCACTTGTTTGCGGCTGCCAAAATAAACAGCAGCGTGCGTCCCTCTCCTCCAGCTCCAGCTTCTCCTCCCATTGGCCACACTTATCTAGCTGACTCACTCCGATTGGCCGGCGGGATCAGCAGATGAGTAAGCGTGCCCTAATCTTGTCAGGGCGAGTCGTCGGCTCAGTCAGGTGCCATGTGGTCAGAAGCCCCGAGGCTCTGTTTCTGCTAATTCCTGCGTGTTTCCTATCCTAAGCTAATTATGCTGCTCCGACTCACGTGTGTTTTCTGTGTGTGTGTGTGTGTGTGTGTTCAGGTGTGAGCGTCTGGAGGAGCAGCTCAACGACCTGACGGAGCTTCACCAGAACGAGATCCTCAACCTCAAGCAGGAGCTGGCCAGCATGGAAGAGAAGATCGCCTACCAGTCGTACGAGAGAGCCAGAGACATTCAGGTGTGTGTGTGTGTCAGGCGACTGTCCACAAGCACGCAGCCAACAGTGGCGAGACAAAAATGAATTCAACTCAGATAAAGGCTCGATACTCAATTGAGCAAAATTTGTCATTATAATTTCAAAATATATAATAATGGAATGATTTGTAAAATAAAAATAATTTTCTATTTCTATCAAATTTTTTATTTAAATGTTTAATTTCTCAACTCGTCTGAATCTGTGACGTGCAGAGAGTTAATTACCTCTGCCCGACGGTGTAACGTCCTTTGTCCACAGAGGTGGCTTGCTCAGACGGTGTGTCATTGTAAAGTTGGACGCGGTATCTCATCATGCGTGTTGACAAAGTCAACAGGAAGCTGAGACACAGGATCCAGCCTGTCTTTCTGCTTTTGTGTTTGATCATAACATGCACAGTTCCTTGGCACTGGCTCACATTACTTGTGCCCTTTGCAGCCCTCGGACTTGCCCACACCCACATGTAATAGTTAAGGCTCGTGTTGCCCCTCAGCTGCATTTCTTTTCCCTGGCAGTAGGGGGCAGTGTCGGTCTAATAAATAGTCATCCTGAAGGCAAAGTCCAGGAATACTTTTAAAAGAACCACCGCCTTTTTTTAATGTGTTAGTTTAGCAATCAAATCTGGATCTCGCCTTTGAGGTGTGAATATGTTATGTATAAATAAGTTGATAGATTCTTACATCTATTATCATCTATATTTTATTTGTATTTTTTATAATTATTATATTTCTCGATCTTTTTGCACTATACAGTTTTGCTGCTGTAATTATGCAAATGTCCCCACTGTGGGATTAAAATAGGTCTTCTTCTTCTTCTTCTTCTTCTTCTTCTTCTTCTTCTTCTTCTTCTTCTTCTTCTTCTTCAACACTTCCCTGCTGTGTGACAGATAATATTTTTCTGGACTCAGTGGCAAATTTTGCACTAATGGTTTATACTGCCTTGTTTCTACCTGCCTCTGCACACCTCTTTCTTACCTTCTCGTGCTGCAACAGCAACATAGTTTCCCAATTTGGGATCAAAAAAGTACATCTGCTCTGTTCTATTTCATTCTAACTTACTAATGTTTGACTGCTGCAAGTGACTTAAAGTTACAAGTGTTTTTTCCTCTCTTTTCAATATCCGTCTCCTCTACGCCCCTTTGCAGGAGGCACTGGAGGCCTGCCAGACGCGGATCTCCAAGATGGAGCTGCAGCAGCAGCAGCAGCAGGTGGTCCAGCTGGAGGGGCTGGAGAACGCCACGGCCCGCACCCTGCTGGGCAAACTGATCAACGTGCTGCTGGCCCTCATGGCCGTGCTGCTGGTCTTCGTGTCCACCGTGGCCAACTGCGTGGTGCCCCTCATGAAGACGCGCTCCCGCTCGCTCTCCACGCTGCTCCTCGTCCTCCTGCTGGCGTTCCTGTGGAGGAACTGGGACGCTCTCTCCGGCTACACGCACCGCGCCCTGCAGCCCCCCGGGTGACCGCGGCCGACGGGAGTTTTGCTTTTGTCGAGAAAAAATTTAAAAAACAGGGGGCAATGTTACTGTGGCTGCGGGTCGTCCGGCGTGAACTGAAGAATGTGGCGGGCCGTCGGAGGACGTGCTGCGCGGCTCGACGCTGAGAGAGTTCAGCCGAGAACGCCGCACCAGCCCCCCGGAACCGTGAAGAAGGAGTCGAGGATGGTCGTCACGCAAGAAGGATGAGACTGTTTACAACTTTACAACTTTTCTTTTCTTCGGAAATGAACTTTTCCTGGGTTTTTTTTATTTGTACACTTTAATCAATTATAATGTATTATTTCTAATGATGTTTTTATTTCAACTTAATTTTATTCAGTACCATGTAGCATTATATTCCTCTCCCCTTTAGACCAAAGGGGAGTTTTTAGTCAGGAAACTGGGCCGACCATTTGTTTTAAAGGCCCAGTCTAATCGTAGAGACGTGCAAGTGAGGCGGACTGCCTGTAGGGGGAGAACTATTACCTAGCTGTGATTGGTAGTTTTTTTTTTTTAAATAACCGTGGCTCACAACGGTCGCGGGGCGTTGCTCCTTTTATTTGCTGTGTGATGAATTCTGTTCGGGTGGGCGGGGGAGGGGCTCTGAAGGACTGACCGTGGCGTCACAGCCAACACAGACTTGTTTTGTGCTTCCTTACCATTTCTAATAGAAGAGATCCCACGCGTTACTGATTGCTCTTTGAAGTCAAACGGGAGGAAAATGCGTCGACTGTGGAAATAAGTCATGTAGGAAACATGGCTAGCTTTATGCGGGGTGTGGGATGGGGAGGGGGGGGGTGCTCTCAGCCGGAAGTCGGAAATCGCGGAACACGTGTTGGCGGTTAAGCAGCTGATTGTTTGTTCTTTTTTCCCCCCCTCAGAACAAATACAGGGGAGTCGTCCGGGTAAAATCTTTTTTTTTTTCTTCTTCTTTTTTTTTGGGGGGTAGTGGCCGCCCCTCCTGCCATGCGATCGGTTTAGTGAGGAGAGACCTCTGGTGCTTTTCCAGCTCGGTGTCAGATGCCGGGAGTCGGATGCTGCTGCCGCTTTCATATCCACAGTGAAAGTCATCTCCACTGCCACGCTGGTCAAGTCAACACTGTACTTCCCATCGGACTCTGTCCCCGACATGGTCAATACACTAGTCTTGTTTTATTTATTTTTTATTTTTTTTAGTGTAACCACCTAGTGCCAAACTCTAGTCTAACCCAGGGGGCGCCGAAGCACCCAAAGGGCCGACGACGCTGAGCGAGGAGAGAGGCTGCTCGGAAGGTCTCACTGCTTTCTTTCTTCACGTATTTCATGAATGTCTCGCCTGGATGTCAAGCGCACGTCTTTTTCTTTGAAGGCTTGACTTTTGCAAGTTCTCTTAACGCCGGCTCGACTCCGCAGCCCTCCAGTACGGCTCCTTTTTTTTTTTTTTTTTTCCCCTCCTCCGCCTGTATCTCTCTCGCACTCTCTCCCCTCAGCTCTCTCATCTGGTCGAGGAGGACAAGACGAGATGATGACCTGGCACCGTTATCTAGTCTCCGCCCCCTTCTGTCGAGCCGAGGAGCTTTCCTAACAGATAAGAGGGGGGGTGATTCTGAACTGTACAGCTGCACTTTAGCACACGGGTGGGTGACATGTATACGTCGGGCTGAGGCTTGAGAAACCTTTGAAAGAGACTTTAGAAGGTTGTCACTCTTCAGACCGAAGTCCACGGTGGGATTTAGGAGGGCGGACGGAGGTCGACTTCATTTTTCAGCCTCGTTTAAAGGTCGTAACCGCACAGAGGAGTTTCAATTCATTTCTTGTCAAAATGTCAATAATCCTCCTGAACGGGCAACTGAAGACGGCAGCAAGACAAGTTTGTGGTCTGTTCCAATCTTGCCGCGGCGAAGTTGAGCAGACGGCTTTGAGCGCGAGCTGACCTTTGACCCCAGCTTGACTTAGCAGTAACCCATGTGATGTAGGGTTGTGTGCTTAACCACTCCAGTGCCTTCTGATGTCCTTTTCTAAGTGTGGAATAAAGTGCATTCCTGACTTACCTTTGACCCATCAGCCGCTTCTTCAGCTGTGTTTTGTAAGTGCTGTCACCGTGTCGGGGCCACGACACCCTGTAGGGGATTTAATATGCACATCAACACTAGCTGAGTTTCCATTGCAGTTTTACGTAAAATAAAAGCGATATTTCTAAACAAAATTCGACAGTGTGAAGCGCATAAGCCGTCATTTTAAAATCTCGTCCCAGGTATTTCAAAAAAAGTGTTTCCATGACACATTTGTCATATCTCTACATTGATACGTCTGAATAATCACCTTATGAGAGCGTAACAACATTTTAGTGATATTCAACTATCTTACTCATTCTCCACAACAGTGTTTTCCTACAATAATGTGTGTATTTTCTGTCCCAAATAATATGAAAAGTCCACCCTTATCTTATTCCCCACAGCTTCCTTTGCTTTGTTTTATTTGTTATGTTATTAATTTGTGGTAAAGTACCTCTTTGTCACATCACTATCAAAGGTGAATGACGTCACCCAAAAGCGAGATATTTGTCCCACCTTCTGAAATAACCTCACTATCGTTTTGTTTTTGTTCCCTTTCAAGCTCGTGGAAGGTCCAACCAAGCATTAGCTTTGACAGGAAGTTAACGTTGGGCTGTGTGTTTCCTGCAAAACATATAATTGGATAATTAATTCTGCAAATATACTCCACTTAATTAAAAAAAAAAAAAAAAAAAAAATCTTCAAATTAGTATCACGGGTGATTTGAAGGAGCGTCATTGTGAACGTGTACTTTTTTCTCTCTCTCTTTTTTTTTTAGTAGGGAGCGTCGCACCAGGCTGCGCAATTTTATTCCGTGGCCGCTAGATGGAGCTCGTTTGCCTCGCTCCTACTCGGAAGTCCTCGGGCAGCGCAGGAAACAGCACTCGGCCGCTGCGTGCAGTCAGTGCGCCTCTGTTTACTTCTCGTGAGTGGTCTGCCGTGAAGGGCGCGTGGGTCCGAGGCGCTGGGAGGTGTCGCTCCTTATCAGGAAGGAAACAGGTTGGGTGGTGGGCCCGTAACCGCAGTCTCACTGCCAATCAGTGGGCTTCCTCCCACTCTTTTGATTCTCACCTCCCAACACGGCACAGCCCGGGCCTCTCTCTCCCTCTCGTCCCGCCGAACTTCGTGTCAGCGTTTAGGCTTCACTTCCATTCACAGCTAGCTAGGGCAGGCAAGGCACTTGTGGTCAGTTAAGCTTTTTAATCTCGCACGCCGAACTTGAAGAAATGGTATGAAAAGTAAGTCATGAAGTAAGTTTTAAGATTGTTTTAAGAGTCATTTCAGTAAAGAGCACGTGTTTTCTATATCCAATCATGTATTATGTTTCCTCCTATGGGGCGGGTCACCAAAGGACTCCATTCATCTGCTCCTGCTCCAGCCGCTTCCTCTGGCACATTTTAGAACCAAATGTGGCTCCACACCAGTCAAAAAGTTCACCCACCCCTTTGCTCCAGGTAGGGGGCTGCTATCTGAACGTGGACGGCTCGGGCCCTCGCCGAGCATTTTTGAAGACCTCCAGGCTTCAGCTACGGAGGGCTGCCGGTGGCGCCTGTCACCGTGGCCGCACGACGGTGCGCTCTGGGGGGGGGGGGGTCACCGTCTTGCGCTTTAATCTGCGAGCTCCTCGTTCCCCTCACCTCTTCCCTCTCCTCCTCCTCCACCTCCTCCTCATTATCACCATCATCGGATCCATGGTGCGCTCGGGCTGCGCGCCAAGGTAAACACGCGGCGCGCGCGCACTTATCTGGCACGGAGGGGAACCACGAGACGAGAGAATGAGTTCATAACCCCCACCCACCCTCACCACCACCCTTCCCACCTCCATCTCCCCAGCGGAGTCGCCGGCGATTACGCACGATTGGGCATCGACTTTAATTATAGCAGGCGTGTGTGCGTGCGCGCCCGGTGATAACGCTTCCGATCACTTTGCCTCCTTGTAACTCGTTCGTCTCTGCCCGACAGAGATGTGAACATATGCGTGCGCCATCCAGAGACCATAAGAAGGAGAAGAAGGGGAGGGGGCGGGGGGGGGGGGGGCGCTAACCATATTCGCGCAATTTGAGTGTGGGCGCATGTGTTGCATTGAATATTTATGAGGAAAGAGCGCGCGCGTGCAAAAAAAAAAAGCCGCCGCGCCGGATAGATGTGGATGTCAAACACAGGAAAGGTGTGCTGATTTGTCCATCTGGTAGCACTTTCACGGCGCTCACCGTGCCGTGTGTGTGTGTGTGTGTGTGTGTGTGTGTGTGTGTGTGTGTGTGTGTGTGTGTGTGTGTGTGTGTGTGATGCCTAAAAAAAAAAAAATACCCGGAACCCTCCGGGTGTACTGTGCAGAACTAATGTGAAAGCTGGGGGTGGTGGATGGGGGGCAGCACAGGAGGGACGATGACCCCGTCATTAACCCCCCCGAGGAGCGGAACCGAGCCGGGGCGGAGATTTGGTGAGATCATGGCCCATCTTGAAAGGGACAGCGGACGGTCATTACAGCTTCACATGGCAGAGTGGGCTCACATTACCGCTCGTATGGTGCCACAATAGTTTCTCTCTCTCTCTCTCTCTCTCTCTCTCTCCCCACCCCACCCCCCACCCCCACTCCATCCTTCTTCTTAGTGAAGAACAGGCGTCGAGCGAGCTGACAGATGATAACCGATGCCTTCTGTGATGTACATCCGCTAAAGTGGAGGCACCACCATCAGCGGCAGCTGGTGACAGATTCAACTGCCTGCAAATTCACATGGAGTGCTCGAGTTGCAGCTAACAGAAACGTTTAGAATTCAAAACTATTTTTTTTTTATTTATTTATTTATTTTTTTTGCGTGTGTGCAGAAGTACCACTTAAAAGTTCCACTGTACTTTGCGCTCATGCATATGAATTCCAACCTATTGAAAGGTGAAGCAGCGCGTTCTGGGATGCCGCTGATCAGAACCAGCCCGCGCGCGTTTTCGACGTGAACCCAGTTCAAAAATGAAACGCAAAGATGACGCTGTCGACAGATGGGCTCGCGTTGGTTTGAGAGCGCCGAGTGCGGTGACAGAATATTGGAGCCGTTTGAGAATCTTCTCTTTTATACGCCGGAAAGTAAAAGTTTGTTGGTTTCCAAATTGAATTTCAGATCGATCAAACGCTGTGGCCTCCTTTTGGATTTTTATTTAAATTTTATTTCTCAGTAGCGCGGCACCAGAATGAGCTCAATCCGTCCTCCGCGGGCAATTGTCTCACGATCAATTAATCAAACCCAAATATTTGTCCTTTAACGGTCTATTGTTTCGAGATCACACAGACCTCAGGGGTGGTGGTGGTGGTGGGCGCGAGGGGGGTTGGAATTGTGGCTGAGCGCGCCTCGGCGGCGGCGGCGGCGGTGGTGGTGGCTGGGAAGCAGCTCAGTGGGCAGCAGAGGGACGCAGGAGGGAGGAAGGCAGCCTGAAGAGGAAGCACGACTCGCTTATCGCGTCATTCTGGGTCGAGGCGTTGAGCAGGAAGCAGCCTTTCCTCTCGGATTGTCGCGGTGAGAACAAACACACATTATTATTTTTTTTTTCTCCCTTCTCTCTCCCCCCCCACGCCCCCCCACCCCTCCTCCTTCCGTGTGTGTCGTTGCTCAATGCACTCCTCGGCGCAGAACGCGCGGAAGCCGGTCAGAAGGAAGAAATGCCTCCTTCGGTAGAGATCGCCCTGCTGCTCCTCGGCGTCCTGGCGCTGGAGACGCGCCGGAGCGCCAGCGCGCTGCACATCCAACAGGCGTTCCCGACTGCCAACCGCACCAACAACTTCGCGGTGGACCCGGTGTCGAGGAAGGTGTACCTGGCCGCCGTCAACTCGGTGTACCAGCTGAACGGCACGCTGAGCCTGGAGGTGGAGAAGCGGACGGGGCCGGTGGAGGACAACCTGTTGTGCCATGCGCCGCAGCTGCCCCAGGCTCCGTGCGAGCATCCCAAATCCCTCACCGACAACCACAACAAGCTGCTGGAGCTGGACCGGGAGCAAGGGGTCGTGGTGGTGTGCGGCTCCGTCTACCAGGGCTTCTGCGAGCTCCGGAAAATGGGCAACGTCTCGGAGATCGCCGTGGAGTTCCCACCCAAGGGCGAGAGGACCGTCTTCCCCAGCATGCTCAACATCGCCGCCAACCACCCCAACGCCTCCACGGTGGGGCTCGTCTTCAAGAGCCACGGCGGGGACACCCGGCTCCTCGTCGGGGCCACGTACACGGGGGCTGGCACGCAGTTTTTCCCCAAGAACCACAGCAAGGAGGACCTGCGCTTCGAGAACACCCCGGAGATCGCCATCCGCTCGCTGAACGTCGGCGATCTCTCGCGGCTCTTCACCTACGACATCAACCCGTCGGAGGACAACGTGTTCAAGATCAAGCAGGAGGTGAAGGGCAAAAACAAACTCAACTTCGTCCGCGCCTTCGTGCAGAAGACCTACTCGTACATCGCCTTCAACAACGACGCCAAGATGGGCCACAAGGAGAGCCAGCCCAACAGCATCCTCGCCCGCATCTGCCTGGACACCGACAACCCCCGAAAGCCCGCCGGGCCGGAGAGCCGGAAGCTGACCGAGTCCTACATCCAGATGCCTTTACAGTGCGGATACAGCGGGAGCATCTACAACCGGCTGCTCTCCGTGTACCCGGCGGACATCCAGGTGGACGACGGGAGGAGCTCCCAGCCTTACCTGTTCGGGGTGTTTTCCAAGGGGGACAGGAAGTCCGCCTTGTGCGCCTTCAAGTTCGGGGACATCGAGGAGGAGATCCGGCAGGGCCGCAGGAACTGCTCCAACTCCCCCAGCAGCGACGTCCAGGTGCTGGACAGCGTGATTCAGGGCTCCGGGGCCGCTTGTATCCACAAGGGAAACCTGGTGGTAAGAGGAAAGAAAAAACACGCACGCACAATTTAGATGTTTTTTTTTTTTGTTTTTTTTAATTTCCTTTTCAATCGCATACGCATGGCTTGTTACTGCGTGTGTATGATGACATGTACTGATATGAAGGAATGCATTTATCCGATTGGCACAACTGAAGTAAATCTTCCTATAATCTACCTGGAACCAATGGGGACGTCATCTTTTATCAAGGGACGTTTGAACCTAATTTAAAGGGGCAGTTCGACATAATGATCCTGTGATCCAATTAATTTTCCTGATCTAAATATAACATGGCCCTAAGTAATGAGGAAATCTCTCTTAGACCTTTTACAGATAGATAGATAAATAGACAGATAGATAGACAGATAGATAGATACTGTCTTGTTATTGTTTTCTTTTTTGCCTTATTGTGCAAACATCGCCAGGGTCCACTTAATCCCAGAGGCAGAGCCGTAGTTTGTTTACTATTCTGGGTAACTACTACTCTGCTGCTCTCCGTGTTCCACTCGGCCTATAAACGTCAGCCTCAGATTTGCACTCACAGTTGTTTCTGGCGGTGCCAAAACAAGGCGAACAAAACTGGCGTAACTCCTGTACGCGTCTGACAGACGCAAATTTTTAGCTTACGGCGCTGATCCCCCTCTAAGCCCCGTGGCTCATAACTTGGAGAGAGGATCTCCAATGTCACGAGCCGAGGTCACGGCGGAGGCGGCGGAGATGCTCCAGAGCCACGCTGGGGGTTATGGGAAGGGTGAGATTCCTCTCACATCCAGAAGCCCCCCTGTCTCCTCGGCTGAACGCAGAGGCCCCCCCCTGCGGGGGGGGGGAGCGGTCGGCGGTTTTACAGCCAAACCTCAGACGTATCTCCTTTTATTAGCAGCGTGTTGCCGTCGCCCCGGCCCGCAACTTTTAACTTAACACAAGGTCGGCGAATCAACGGCGTCTTTGTCGCAAACACATGCTCCGACGCTATCTCGCCTTTACAAGTTGCTTACCGCTCCCGCAGCAAGCTAAATATTTGCCCTCAAGTCAACAAAGGAATTCTGCGCCGCGTTTGGCTTCCTGTTTTTTTTTTTTTTTTTTTTTTGTCCTGATCAAGAAAACAGAGACAGCCACATATTCCTCGGTATGTAACGAAATACCATCTTTTCATCGCGGCCGACCGTGATTGACAGGGTTGAGGTCAAAGGGAGGCTGTGTCTCGGTCGCCGCGGCGGCGCTGTCAGGTCAAGGAGTCGCCCCCTTCACGGCGACCGGCTTGTTGTCGGTGGCCTCGGGGCCGTACCTCCCATGATCAGCTTATGAATCCTATCTCAATTGACCCTCCAGCCTTTATACGACAGACACATGCTCACTTCAGTGTGGGGCTTTTTTCTTTTTTTTTCCCTCGCTTTGGCTTCAACAATAAACTTGGCCTTTCTTTTCTGCCCCCCCCGCCCCTGCTATACGTGCCCCGGCCAATGAACAGCCACCCTTTCTGTTGTCTACTGTCTGAGCGCTGTTGGAACATATCTTATCACCGCCGGCGGATGATAAGAGGGACGAGGCCGGGGACGTGCAGAGGGGCCCGTGGGAAACTATTCTACAAATATCTGCAGTGCTTAATTCTTTTTTTTTTTTTTCTTCTTCTTCTTCCCCTTCCTTCCCTTTGCCAGTTGCATGCTCTAAAATATTCAGAGAAATCCCAATTGGTCCTGGTGCTCACACAAGCGTGGCACTGTTTTATCCTCGGCCCCTGAGATTTTTGACAAAAGCAGAGTCTTATGAGTGTTGAGGACCCCTGTGAGCCCTTTTCAAGTGTTCCTTGAGATATCCCCAAAAAGTGATTTGGACGAATGAGTTGTGATAGCCGCTATCAGCTCTTGTTCTCCACATCGCTTTCATCATATGGAGCTCCGTCTTTGTTCTCCGCCACTTCCTAATCTGTACTTTGTGCCTCCATACAAGAGCTGATGAGAACCGCTGATTTCCTCCCTCCTCTCTTCCAGTTGCAGCCCGAGCAGCTGGACTGCGGCGCGGCCCATCTCCAGCACCCGCTGGCGCTACGGAGGCCCCTGAGGGCCATTCCTCTGGTCGAGTACTCGGGCCTGACTTCGGTCTCTGTGGACTATGTGCACAAACACGCTGTGGTTTTTCTGGGAACCAGCAACGGACGACTCCGTAAGGTGAGACCCCTCCCCCCCCTTCAAAAAAAAAAAAAACAACTAACATCACCTCGGGTCAAAGAGACGCATCTGCGGCAGGAGCTGAATGCTGTTAAATATTTTTAACGCGACGGCGCCCGCGAGCGTGGAAACAGCTCTGTGACGACTGCTCAGCGGCGTCCTGATGTGGCAGTAAACCGAAGTTAGGTGTGTGATTAAACACTCGGGCTGGAATGTCTGCTTCAGGTTCTCCACGCCGTCACCCCCTCCTTCCTTCGCCGCGCTGATGCATCATGGGGCTATTAGAAGCAGCCCTGGTCACACGCTCCTATCGTTCATCAGACCTGCTTATTGTCTGCCAGATCACCAGAGGGCTCTTTAATGAGACTGAGGCTTGATGGCGCATGACTCAGCGCTGCTGCGCCGCCGTGCCGAGACCCCGGCTTCTGCGTCCACAGGAGGGGGGTCCCGCCTTGTGAAAGCCTTGTTTTTTTGTTGTTTTTTTTTCCCCAAGCTTTTAACAGCATTCCGTAATTCTGTCTCAGGCACATTCCTGGTCACCCCTCGCTGAGCTGGCTAAGCAGCAGCCAGCCTGCCGAGTGGAGACAGACTGCCTGAAAGCTCTCTGACCCTATTGTTTTGCATCGGGCTGGTACCCTTTTCTTTTTTTTTTTCTTTTCTTTTTACGGCATAAAAACCAGTGCGGTAGACCGGTTCATTTTTTTTTTTTTTTTTTTTTAAAGAGTATTAGCCCCGGCTGAGCGTGGACTAATTGGCTTTGGGTTTGCTTTGCACCGGATGCACAACACTAACCTTGGTCCCCCCCACCCCCCCACCCCCGCGAGCGGTTGTGCGTGCACAATTGAGTGCGTCTGTTTTGATTTTTAGGTGTTTGACTTTGTCCTCGGGGCCCCGGCGCCAGTGCGTGGTGGGATAGTGGTTTCATGATGTGTTTACTCTGATGAACGTACAGCCGGCGATTATGAGCCATATGGGTGCTTTAGTCTAACCTGCTTAGACGTAGCGAGAGGAGCATTTCTGTGACCCCGGGCACCAAAATGCTGTGTGACTGTCAGTTTTACATGCTGTATTGTTTGTGGATGTGCGCGTGTGTGTGTGGCCAGCGTCTAAGTGTGTGTGTCTTTGCGCGTGCGCGTGTGCGTGTGTGTGTGTGTGTGTGTGTGTGCCCTGAGGATAGAGCTGTTACAGAGGTTAATGGTGCTGTTAGTGTGCGTAATGTGATTCTGACTGTGAGTTTGGCTCGGGCTAAAACACAGGGGAGCAGTGGTCCAGATTAAGTTAGGCCTCTCTCGCTGTCTTTCAGAGGGGCCCTCGCCGAAGTCATTTGTAATTACATGCATTTTTTTAATGAAGTCTCAAACCTCCGCCTCCCCCTACCTCCGCCCACCCACCCACCCGCCGCCGTTACCGGCGACTTCCCATTTTCGCCTTTTCACCGCCGCAGCAGCGTCCGGCGTTATCTCCCCCGCCCGCCCGCCCGCCCGCTCTCGGCCAATTCCCCTCCTGCGCTCCGCCAGGGCCGGCGCCACTTTTCACTTCATCGCGTCATTGTCCCTCCCGTCTCTCTCTCTCTCTCACTCTCTCTCCCTCCCTCCCTCTCTCTCTCTCTCTCTCTCTCTCTCGGCTCCTCTCAGATATGAAAAGCCCTTTGATTCATTTTGAAAACAAACAGACTTTATCTCTTTCCCTCCTTTTTCCCTCCCGTCACGCCTCCATCTGTCTTTATTCTCCGTCCTTTTTACACCCAGGTACGCGCACGCACGCACGCACACACGCACGCACGGCACACAGCAATAAGTGAACAGCAGCTGAGCACTCCTCCCTTGAATGGGGTCTTTCATCTGCGGCCACATAGACAGAGAGTGGAGTCGGAGCGTCGCCCCGTCGGTGCAGCAGGTGTTTTGTCGCTCGACCTGCTCGCACCCGGTGCCGGCGTCGCCGCGCGCCTCATTTCTCCTTCCCCTCCTTTGCTCCCGCCCTGCTCCCCCGTCCAGGTGTGTGGGCTGCTGTTTACTCACTCCTCACTGTGACACATTGTGTGTGTGTGTGTGCGCGCGCGTTTGTAGTCTGTGTGCTGACGGCATAGCACAGCTGCTCACTATCTCCAAGGCTGAAGTCTGTGTGTGTGTGTGTGTGTGTGTGTGTGTGTGTGTGTGTGTGTGTGTGTGTGTGTGTGTGTGTGTGTGTGTGTGTGTGTGTGTGTGTGTGTGTGGGTGTGTGCCTAGATGGTTGGTTGGCGTTGTAAGAAAGAAAAAAAAATATTGGAGGTTGACATTATGGCACTCATGGCAGGTTTAGACTGTGCCTTGCTGAGCTTCTGTGTGTTCTGGTTTAACATTAGCCCAGCACCACTCAGTGGGAGGTAATGGCCTTCTGTGCGTGTTTGTCTATGTTTGTCTGTGTGTGTGTGTGTGTGAGGGGGTGTTTGTGTGCCCAGCGGATGGGGAGGCGACAGAGCCCGTGCTTGTCACCAGATGCCGGTCAGTGCGCCAGTTCCTCAGGATGTCTCCTTTAAGGCAGAACAGAGCAAAATGTGAAATCAGAGCTTTCTCTGTCTGCCTGACAGGAAGTCTCACTCTGTTTGTTTTTGCTCTGTTTTTGTCTGTGTGCACGCCCGCCCGCCCGCCCTTCTGGTGCGCATGCGCGCGCCCTCAGTTTGTGCTCTACGTGAGAGCGTGCCACCCATTCTGTTACCTTGGGGTGCAGGAAGGCCGATAGGAGATAAATCACTGCTGTGCAAAACCAGATTAGGCACGGCAGACAAACAAGGGGGGCCGCCTGAAATATATTCATGGGACGTGTGCAGATGTTTTGAAATATATGATAGTGATATTTTTTTTTTTTATCAAGAAGAATTGCAGCAGCCGTTGAACTTTTGAATAAACAATGAATTGTAGCGAGACTTTCTTTTCTTTTCTTTTCTTTTTTTTGGAAGAAATTGTATTGTGAGCTGACAATGTTTGGATTCATGAAGAGTGAGGGGAGTGCTTTTCTGGATTTCTGCCTTAAATCCCTGGGAAAAAAAATAAAAAATAAACAGGTGGAATAAAAAGCTGCTTCTCCTGTTGCCGAGGAAAATACGTGTCCTTGAATTTTGCATGATTGTGACTCCTTCTTCTCCTTCTTCTCCTCCTTCTCCTCCTTCTTCTTCTTCTTCTTCTTCTTGCTCCTGCTTCTTGCGGCGGATGGAATTCACATTTCCATTCTTGGATGCCATTCTTGGATGCCGCGCTCCAACGGAGCTCCGCCGCCGTTCCTCCCCGGGGCCTGTGACTCACTCGCTCTCGTGTCTTCCTCACAGCTGACCCTCTCGGCCAACATGACCCCGGCCAACCAGTGGACGCTGAAGCTGCCAGCCGGCGAGGCAGTCCACCCGGTCATGACCTTCGACCCCAACGACAGGAACTACCTGTACGTCATGACCTCTCATCATGTGAGTACCCCCCCCCCCCGGCCCCCCATCTCTCTCTCTCTCTCTCCCACTCGGCGGCGACTCTCAGCGACTCCCTCGCCTCCGCCGCTGATTTATTCATGTCGCCGTGCGAAAGCGGCAGATTAGCGACAAATCAGACCTCATTCTGCTTCCAGTGGATCCTTTCTCACCTCAGTTTTAGCTCAACGCGCGCATATTTTTGCGTCAAACGTGCGCCGACCTTCAATGGGATTTGGCGCCGCGTCTTCCGAGGCAATCTGCTCGGCGACGGAGCCGCTAATAGCAGGATGCGGCCGCGCGTCTGCCGGCTCCCTTTTTTATGTGCCTCAAACGCAGATGATTGTTGGCTGCTTAAACGGCATTCATCATCAAGACGTGGCAACCCGTGGGAATATCCAATACAGTTGGGGGATGATGTATAAACAGATGACAAATAAAAAATACAACCGTCCCCGCAATGGCGTTCCCCTCGGAGGAGAAATGCCATTAACAAAGCTTTCAGCAGCGCTGAAGTGTGCTCTATTGACCTTGCAGTTGTGTAATTAAGTGCGTGCGTAACGCTTTTCAATGCCGAACGTCGGCTTAAAGTAAAGCGTCGCTCGTTTCAAATGAACTATTTGAGCGTGTAAAATATCACGCGGGCATGTGAGTGTTTTTTTTTTTTTTTTTTTACGCTGTTGTTTGTTGTCGGTTTGTTTTTCAAAGCCGTATTCTCTTCCAGGCTGATGACATTAAACAATTTACATGGAAGATGGAGAAAATCGGCATTTGAGGCTGTAAAACCGCTGATAGATTCTCATCTCTCCTTCTAATTCGATCAGTTTTACAATTTGCTGCCAGTTCTCCGGACAACAAATTTGATAAAGTCTTTGCTCAAATGTCAAACATGTTCACGTCTGCGAGGTTTTCTTGGTTTTTTTTCTTTCCTAAAAAAAAATAATGGATGTGTCATGGTTTCAGATGCTCAGGGTGAAAGTGGCCAAATGTGACCAGTGGAGGAGCTGCAGCGACTGTCTGGGCGCGGGTGACGCCCACTGTGGCTGGTGCACGCTGGAGAATCGGTGAGAGACACACCACACACACACACACACACACACACACCACACACACAGGCACAATTTGTGGAGCTATCGCTCCTCCATCTCTGTCCTCCCCAGACTTTCCCCTCGCAGCCGTCCCCTCCGCTGCCAGTGAAACATATAATTAAATCATAATTATCGTACGCTTTTGTGTCACGCGCGCACCACGTGCTCCTTCCCTGACGTAGTGCCGGGTGAAAGTTCCCCGCCTTTTCGCGCAGTCTCGGCTCGGCCCGGCTTGGCCCGGCTTGGCCCGGCTCGGCTGCGACTGTTTGTCCCCGCGACCGGGCCACGAAGCCTGCCGCGCTCATTTTCACGCACTGAAAGGTCAGATTGATGGCGCAGTAAAAAATCATTTGAGCATTTTTA
The DNA here is from genome assembly GCF_046127955.1 of Nelusetta ayraudi. Classification (NCBI taxonomy): domain Eukaryota; kingdom Metazoa; phylum Chordata; class Actinopteri; order Tetraodontiformes; family Monacanthidae; genus Nelusetta; species Nelusetta ayraudi. The sequence goes on along the minus strand of NW_027466069.1, from coordinate 9,085,371 downwards.
AGCTTTTGAAATCAATAAAAAAAAAAACCCGCTGGGACTCGTTTGCTAGTTTTCATCATCACACACTCCTCCCTCCCTCCCTTCCTCCCCCAAACTCCCCCTTTCACCCCTCTCCATTTCAAAATGTCACCCATATGAATGAGCCCCGGCAGTAACGGAGTGTTTTGGGCTCGGAGGGCTGTTTCTGAATCGAGTCGAATTGATTTGCTTTTCATTAGGCCCCAGACCGAGGAGCAACATCATCGCGGGGAGTGGCTCCCTCTTTTTTTCTTCGCCAGTTGTTCCTTTTTTTTTTGTTGCTTTTTTTTCCCCTGCTTTGTTTTTGTTTTGCTTGTTTTTCTGGGGTAGTGGTGGGTGGCAGGTTGTGAGCG